>NC_041381.1:50875043-50964034 GCF_002162155.2 Triticum dicoccoides | reverse complement strand
GAGGGAGGGGCGCAGTATGGAGGAGGGAGGAGAGAGGAGGAGGGAAGGACGGACTACCTCAGTGGAGGAGATGCAGGAGTGTCGGCGGCGGCGAGCGATGACAGTGGTCGGGGAGCGGCGGCGACGGGGGTAGACTGGGAGTGCGGGGGGAGAGTGAGAGTGCAGAGGGAGAGTGGGGGCGTCCATTTGGGGGGGATAGGTCGCGCTTAGCAGTAGCGTGTGTTAGGATCAAGCGCTACTGCTAAACCCCATAATAGTAGCGCTTTTACGTAGAAAAGCGCTACTACTATTCCTCTAGCAGTAGCGCATTCCACAAAACGCGCTACTGCTAAGCTAAGGCTAAGCATGTAAAAAAAATCAAAAATACATTAGTCATCATTGAGCTTTTTGTGTAGAATCTAAACTCTACACATAGAGTTCAATGAAGACTAAGTGATTGTGATGGTTTGAGAAGTAACGTATTTAAGATGGTAAACACCCTGTTCGTGGAGCGAGGTGGGACTAAACTTAGTTGCAACGAGTGGACTAAAGTTAGCAGCAGCGAGTGTTGGCGAAAAGCGTTTCTGCTAAGTTCAATAGTAGCAGCGCGTTTACAAAACACGCACTACCTCTATTCCTAGGCTGGTGGTTACGTCATGGCAGTATTAGTAGTAGCGCGGTTTTTTCCTAGCGCGCTACTGATACGTCCATTTTGCATCATGCTTTTATATTAATATTTATTGCATTATGGGCTGTTATTACACATTATGTCTCAATACTTATGGCTATTCTCTCTTATTTTACAAGGTTTACAATGAAGAGGGGGAATGCCGGCAGCTGGAATTCTGGCTGTAAAAGGAGCAAATATTGGAAACCTATTCTGCACAGCTCTGGAAATCCTGAAACTCCACAGAAGTCATTTTTGGAATTAATAAGAATTATTGAGCGAAGAAAACACCAGAGGGGGCCCACACCCTGACCAGGAGGGTGGGGGCGCCCACCTGTCTCCTGGGCCCCTCGGTGGCCCTCCGGTGCCCATCTTCTGCTATATGAAGGATTTTACCCTAGAAAAAAATCATAAGCAAGCTTACAGGACGAAACTCCGCCGCCACGAGGCGGAACTTTGGCGGAACCAATCTAGGGCTCCAGCGGAGCTGTTCTGCTGGGGAAACTTCCATCCGGGAGGGGGAAATCATCACCATCGTCATCACCAATGATCCTCTCATCGAGAGGGGGTCAATCTCCATCAACATCTTCACCAGCACCATCTCCTCTCAAAACCCTAGTTCATCTCTTGTATCCAATCTTGTATCAAAACCACAAATTGGAACCTGTGGGTTGCTAGTAGTGTTGATTACTCCTCGTAGTTGATGCTAATTGGTTTACTTGGTGGAAGATCCTATGTTCAAATCCTTAATGCATATTAATACTCCTCTGATTATGAACATGAATATGCTTTGTGAGTAGTTACCTTTGTTCCTGAGGACATGGGTGAAGTCTTGCTATTAGTAGTCATGTGAATTTGGTATTCGTTCGATATTTTGATGAGATGTATGTTGTCTTTCCTCTAGTGGTGTTATGTGAACGTCGAATACATGACACTTCACCATTATTTGGGCCTAGAGGAAGGCATTGGGAAGTAATAAGTAGATGATGGGTTGCTAGAGTGACAGAAGCTTAAACCCTAGTTTATGTGTTGCTTCGTAAGGGGCTGATTTGGATCCATATGTTTCATGCTATGGTTAGGTTTACCTTAATACTTCTTTTGTAGTTGCGGATGCTTGCAATCGAGGTTAATCATAAGTGGGTTTCTTGTCTAAGTAACGACAGTACCCAAGCACCGGTCCACCCACATATCAAATTATCAAAGTACCGAACGCGAATCATATGAGCGTGATGAAAACTAGCTTCATGATAATTCCCATGTGTCTTCGGGAGCGCTTTTCTCATTATAAGAAATTGTCCAGGCTTGTCCTTTGCTACAAAAAGGATTGGGACACCTTTCTGCACTTAATTTACTTTCATTGCTTGTTACCCGTTACAAATTATCTTATCACAAAACTATCTGTTACCTACAATTTCAGTGCTTGCAGAGAATACCTTACTGAAAACCGCTTGTCATTTCCTTCTTCTCCTCGTTGGGTTCGACACTCTTACTTATCGAAAGGACTACGATAGATCCGCTATACTTGTGGGTCATCAAGACTCTTTTCTGGCACCGTTTCCGGGGAGTGAAGCGCCTTTGGTGAGTGGAACTTGGTAAGGAAACATTTATATAGCGTGCTGAAATTTTCTATCACTTGTTACTATGGAAACTACAACTTTGAGGGGCTTGTTCGGGGTATGTTCACCCCAACCAGTAGAGCAAAGAGTTGCTCCTCAACCTACTAAACCTACTGAAAATATTTACTTTGAGATTCCTTCGGGTATGATAGAGAAACTGCTAGCTAATCCCTTTGCAAGGAGATGGAACATTGCATCCCGATTTACACCTTATCTTTGTGGATGAAGTTTGTGGATTATTTAAGCTTGCAGGTATTCCCGATGATGTTGTCAAAAGGAAGGTATTCCCTTTATCTTTGAAGGGAGATGCATTGACATGGTATAGGCTATGTGATGATATGGGATCTTGGAATTATAAACGATTGAAGTTGGACTTTCACCAGAAGTTCTATCCTATGCATCTTGTTCATCGTGATCGTAATTACATATATAATTTCTGGCCTCGCGAAGGAGAAATCATCGCTCAAGCTTAGGGGAGGCCTAAGTCAATGTTATATTCATGCCCCAATCATGAGCTCTCAAAAAATATATGCTCGGCTTTCTCTCAATAATTACACCATGCTCGATACTTCCTGTGCTGGTTCTTATATGCTAAAGACTACTGAATTCAAGTGGGATTTATTGGAAAGAATTAAATGCAACTCTTAAGATATGGGTTACGACGATGGTAAGGAGTCAGGTATAACACCTAAGTTTGATTGTGTTAAATCTTTTATGGATACCGATGCTTTTCGTGGATTTAGCGCTAAATATGGGCTTGACTCTGAGATAGTAGCTGCTTTTTATGAATCTTTTGCTACTCACATTGATCTCCCTAAGGAGAAGTGGTTTAAATATAATCCTCCCATTGAAGTAAAAGTAGTTGCACCTATTACAGTTGAAGAAAAGAATGTCACTTATAATGATCCTATTGTTCCTACTACTTATGTTGAGAAACCACCTTTTCTTGTTAGGATGAAGGATCATGCTAAAACTTCAACTATTGTTCATAAGAGTAATACTAGAACTTATACACTCCCTGAGCAAATTAAAGTAGAACCTAGTATTGCTATGGTTAAAGATCTTTTGGATGATAATTTGGATGGGCATGTTATTTACTTCTGTGAACAGGCTGCTAACATTGCTAGACCAGATGCTAAGATACATAGACCTGTTGTAGCCATGCCTGTTATTTCTGTTAAAATAGGAGATCATTGTTATCATGGCTTATGTGATATGGGTGCTAGTGCTAGTGCAATACCCTTTGACTTATATGCAGAAATTATGCATGATATTGCACCTACTAAAATAGAAGATATTGATGTTACTAGTAAGCTTGCCAATAGGGACACCATTAAACCAGTCGGGATTGTTAAAGATGTTGAAGTCTTGTGTTGGAAGGTTAAATATCCTGCTGATTTTCTTGTTCTTGGTTCCCCACAAGATGACTTTTGTCCAATTATATTTGGTAGACCCTTCTTGAATACTGTTAATGCTAGGATTGATTGTGAAAAGGATATTGTTACAATTGGCTTGGAGGATATGTCTCATGAGTTTAATTTTGCTAAGTTTCGTAGACAACCCCGTGATAAAGAATCACCTAGTAAGGATGAGATTATTGGTCTTGTTTCTATTGCCGTGCCTCCTACTGCTCCGTTAGAACAATATTTGCTAGACCATGAAAATGATATGTTTATGATTGAAAGAAGGGAAATAGATGAAGTGTTCCTTCAACAGGGTCCTATTCTGAATCACAACCTAGCTGTTGAAATCCTAGGGGATCCCCCTCCACCCAAGGGTGATCCCGTGTTTGAGCTCAACCATTACCTGATAATCTTAAATATGCTTATCTTGATGAAAAGAAGATATATGATGTTATTATTAGTGCTAACCTTTCAGAGCAAGAAGAAGAAAGATTATTGAAAACTCTGAAGAAGCACCGTGCTGCTATTGGATATACTCTGGATGATCTTAAGGGCATTATTCCCACTCTATGCCAACACAAAATTAAAGTGGAGAAAGATACCAAACCAGTTAGAGATCCTCAACGACGATTAAATCCTAAGATGAAGGAAGTGGTAAGAAAGGAGATACTAAAGCTCCTTGAGGCAGGTATAATTTATCCGGTTGCGGATAGTGAATGGGTAAGTCCTGTCCAATGTGTACCTTAGAAGGGAGGTATTACTATCGTTCCTAATGATAAAGATGAATTGATCCCACAAAGAATTATTACAGGTTATAGGATGGTAATTGATTTCTGTAAATTCAATAAAGCTACTAAGAAAGATCATTACCCTTTACCTTTTATTGATCAAATGCTAGAAAGACTATCCAAACACACACATTTCTGCTTTCTAGATGGTTATTCTGGTTTCTCTCAAATACCTATGTCAGCGGAGGATCAATCAAAAACTACTTTTACTTTCCCTTTTGGTACTTTTGCTTATAGACGTATGCCTTTTGGTTTATGTAATGCACCTGCTACCTTTCAAAGATGCATGATGGCTACATTCTCTGACTTTTGTGAAAAGATTTGTGAGGTATTCATGGATGATTTCTCTGTTTATGGATTCTCTTTTGATGATTGCTTGAGCAACCTTGATCGAGTTTTACAGAGCTGTGAAGACACTAGTCTCGTCTTGAATTGGGAAAACTGCCACTTTATGGTTAATGAAGGCATTGTCTTGGGGCATAAGATTTCTGAGAGAGGTATTGAAGTTGATAAAGCTAAAGTTGATGCTATTGAAAAGATGCCATGTCCCAAGGACATAAAAGGTATAAGAAGTTTCCTTGGTCAAGCCAGTTTTTATAGGAGGTTCATTAAGGACTTTTATAAAATCTCTAGGCATCTGACTAATTTATTGCAAAAAGATATTCCTTTTGTCTTCGATGATGATTGTGTAGAAGCATTTGAAATACTTAAGAAAGCTTTGATCACTGCACCTATTGTTCAGCCACCTGATTGGAATTTACCCTTTGAAATTATGTGTGATGCTAGTGATTATGCTGTAGGTGTTGTTCTAGGGCAAAGAGTTGATAAGAAATTGAATGTTATCCAGTATGCTAGTAAAACTCTTGATACTGCCCAAAGAAATTACTCTACTACTGAAAAAGAATTCTTAGCAGTTGTATTTGCTTGTGATAAGTTCAGACCTTACATTGTTGATTTCAAAGTTAGTATTCACACCGATCATGCTGCTATTAAATATCTTATGGAAAAGAAAGATGCTAAGCCTAGACTTATTAGATGGGTTCTCTTGCTCCAAGAATTTGATTAGCATATTATTGATAGAAAGGGAGCTGAGAACCCCATTGCAGACAACTTGTCTAGGCTAGAGAATGTTCTTGATGACCCAGTGCCTATTGATGATAGCTTTCCTGATGAACAATTAGCGGTCGTTAATGCTTCTCGTACTGCTCCATGGTATGCTGATTATGCTAATTACATTGTTGCTAAATTTATACCACCTAGTTTCACATACCAGCAAAAGAAGAAGTTCTTTTATGATTTAAGACATTACTTCTGGGATGACCCACACCTTTATAAACAAGGAGTAGATGGTATTATTAGACGTTGTGTACCTGAGCATGAACAGGAACAGATCCTACGCAAGTGTCACTCCGAATCATATGGAGGACACCACGCTTGAGATAGAAATGCACATAAGGTATTGCAATCCGGTTTTTCTTAGCCTACTCTCTTCAAAGATGCTCATAAGTTTGTCTTCTCTTGTGATGAATGTCAAAGAATTGGTAATATTAGTAGACGTCAAGAAATGCCTATGAACTATTCTCTTGTTATTGAACCATTTGATGTTTGGGGCTTTGACTATATGGGACCTTTTCCTGCCTCTAATGGTTACACACATATTTTAGTTGCCGTTAATTACGTTACTAAGTGGGTAGAAGCTATTCCAACTAGTAGTGCTGATCATAACACCTCTATTAAGATGCTTAAAGAAGTTATTTTTTCGAGGTTTGGAGTCCCTAGATATCTTATGACTGATGGTGGTTCACATTTTATTCATGGTGCTTTCCGTAAGATGCTTGCTAAGTATGATGTTAACCATAGAATTGCATCTCCTTATCACCCGTAGTCTAGTGGTCAAGTAGAGTTGAGCAATAGAGAGCTCAAATTAATTTTGCCAAAGACTGTCAATAGATCTAGAAAGAATTGGTCCAAGAAACTTGATGATGCATTATGGGCCTATAGAACTGCATATAAAAATCCTATGGGTATGTCTCTGTATAAGATGGTTTATGGAAATGCATGTCACTGACCTCTTGAACTTGAACATAAAGCATATTGGGCTATTAAAGAGCTCAGTTATGACTTCAAACTTGCCGGTGAGAAGAGGTTATTTGATACTAGCTCACTTGATGAATGGAGAACTCAAGCCTATGATAATGCCAAGTTGTTCAAAGAAAAAGTTAAAAGATGGCATGACAAAAGGATACAAAAGCGGGAGTTTAACATAGGTGATTATGTGTTGCTATTCAACTCTCGTTTAAGATTTTTCGCAGGAAAACGTCTGTCTAAATGGGAAGGTCCTTACGTTATTGAGGAGGTCTATCGTTCCGGTGCCATAAAAATCAACAACTTTCAAGGCACAAGTCCGAGGGTGGTGAACGGTCAAAGAATCAAACATTATATCTCAGGTAATCCTATCAATGTTGAAACTAATATTATTGAGACCGTAACCCCACAGGAATACATAAGGGACACTTTCCAGAATGTTTCAGACTCCGAAAAGGAATAGGTATGTGGTATGGTAAGCAAATCGACTCCAAAACAATTCTAAAGGCAATTTTTCTCGGTTTTGGAATATTTAAGAATTTTGGGAAGCAAGAAGTAATCCGTGAAGGACACGAGGCCTCCACGAGGGTGGAGGGCGCGCCCACCCTTACTGGGCGCGCCCCCCTGTCTCATGGGTACCTCGTGTGCCTCCCAGACTCCGTTTTCTTGCACCTTATGTATTTCGATCGGTAAAAATTCATTATATAATCTCTCGAAGGTTTTGACCACCGTATCACGCAAAACTCCTCTGTTTTTGTTTCGAGCAGTTCTTGTTGCAGATTAAGAGCAAGATGTCTTCTCAAGAGTCAGTCGGGGAGAGTCGGGTGTCTCACCCGACACCAGGTCCAGGAGCAAATAGCTATGCTTATCACTTTGGACCATCAACGGAGGATGAGATGGAGGCCGACTTGAAAAGGATAGATGCCATGGAGGAAGATCAAGAAGTTACCTCTCGCTTCCAAGCAGGATTCATGATGGGGGAACTATATAGCTCGGCTATTCCAAATTCGGTCATCCCTTCCAATGTTAAATTTCTTTCTTATGAAAACATGAAAAAGAGCGTCACTTGTTCTCTAGAAGCTATGCAGCATCCTTGGGTAAAGGGAGCTTTAGCCATTACGGGCAAGCTCCGCAAGGAAATTATGGACCTCAAACAACAAGTCAATAAGCTCGAGGAGGAGAATCGTATCCTGAGGAGCATCATCGCCAAGAAGATCACAACACCAACTATGAAGAAGGAGACATAATCACATGGGTAAGGGCACTCCCCTTGGCAACTGCCAAGCTTGGGGGAGGTGCCCCGGTATCGTATCACCATCACACTCCTATCTTTACTGCTTTACTTAGTTCGATCCTTTTAGTAATATCTTGATCTAGTAGATTGAAGTTTTGGTATCAAGTAGTTTTTGAGTTTTGCTTTGTGATCTCTTTATGTAATCGAGTCTGTGAGCTATCTATAATAAAGATTAGTGTTGAGTCAAGGGCTTTGCTATCTTGCTATGATCTTGAGGAAGTAGAAGGAATAAAAAGAATAAAAAAGTTCATATTGATCTTATGTATAGTAATGACTTCACATATAAAGAGTGTGAGGCATAAAAGTTGTTGAGAGTTGACAAACATAGTTTTGGTCATTGTTGCAACTTATAAGTAATAAGGAAAGAGAGGTTTTCACATATAAATATACTATCTTGGACATCTTTTATGATAGTGAGCACTCATTAAGTCAGACATGCTAAAGAGTTGATGTTGGACAAGGAAGACAACGTAATGGTTTATGTTTTCTCAGATCTCAGTTAAAGTATATTGCCATTGATCTTCCCAACATGTTGAGCTTGCCTTTCCCCCTCATGCTAGCCAAAATTCCTTGCACCAAGTAGAGATACTACTTGTGCTTCCAAATATCCTTAAACCCAGTTTTTCCATGAGATTCCACCATACCTACCTATGGATTGAGTAAAATCCTTAAAGTAAGTTGTCATGTTGCAAGCAATAAAAAATGCTCTCTAAATATGTATGACTTATTAGTGCGGAGAAAATAAGCTTTATACGATCGTGTGATATGGAAGTAATAAAAGCGACGAACTGCATAATAAAGGTTGATATCACAAGTGGCAATACAAAGTGACGTTCTTTTGCATTAAGATTTTATGCATCTAACCCTAAAAGCACATGACAACCTCTGCTTCCCTCTGCGAAGGGCCTATCTTTTACTTTATGCAAGAGTCAAGGTGATCTTCACCTTTCCCTTTTTCATTTTATCCTTTGGCAAGCACCTCGTGTTGGAGAGGTCCTGATATATATATCCAATTGGATGTAAGTTAGCATGAACTATTATTCTTGACATCACCCAAAGGTGAATACATTGGGAGGCAACATTATAAGCCCCTATCTTTCTCAGTGTCCGATCAAAACTCCATAACCACAAGTATTGCGTGAGTGTTAGCAATTGTAGAAGACTATATGATAGTTGAGTATGTGGACTTGCTGAAAAGCTCTATTCTTGACTCTTTCTGATGTTATGATAAATTGCAATTGCTTCAATGACCGAGATTATAATTTGTTAGTTCTCAATGAATTTATGAACCATACTTGACATTGTGAATTGAGTGTTGCTTGAGCATAAGAAATCATATGACAAAATCTATATATGTTGTTGTTATAAGAATGATCATGATGCCCTCATGTCCGTATTTTATTTTTATCGACACCCCTATCTCTAAACATGTGGACATATTTTCGATTTCGGCTTCTGCTTGAGGACAAGCGAGGTATAAGCTTGGGGGAGTTGATACGTCCATTTTGCATCATGCTTTTATATTAATATTTATTGCATTATGGGCTGTTATTACACATTATATCTCAATACTTATGGCTATTCTCTCTTATTTTAGAAGGTTTACCATGAAGAGGGGGAATGCCGGCAGCTGGAATTCTGGCTGGAAAAGGAGCAAATATTGGAAACCTATTCTGTACAGCTCCAAAAATCATGAAACTCCACGGAAGTCATTTTTGGAATTAATAAGAATTATTGAGCGAAGAAAACACCAGACGGGGCCCACACCCTGGCCAGGAGGGTGGGGGCGCGCCCACCCCTACTGGGCGTGCCCCCTCTCTCCTGGGCCACCTGGTGGCCCTCCGGTGCCCATCTTCTGCTATATAAAGGCTTTTACCCGGGAAAAAATCTAAGCAAGCTTACGGGACGAAACTCCGCTGCCATGAGGCGGAACATTGGCAGAACCAATCTAGGGCTCCGCGGAGCTGTTCTCCCGGAGAAACTTCCCTCCGGGAGGGGGAAATCATCACCATCGTCATCACCAATGATCCTCTCATCGGGAGGGGGTCAATCTCCATCAACATCTTCACCAGCACCATCTCCTCTCAAAAACCTAGTTCATCTCTTGTATCCAATCTTGTATCAAAACCACAGATTGGTACCTGTCGGTTGCTAGTAGTGTTGATTACTCCTCGTAGTTGATGCTAATTAATTTACTTGGTGGAAGATCATGTGTTCAGATCCTTAATGCATATTAATACTCCTCTGATTATGAACATGAATATGCTTTGTGAGTAGTTACGTTTGTTCCCGAGGACATGGGTGAAGTCTTGCTATTAGTAGTCATGTGAATTTGGTATTCATTCGATATTTTGATGAGATGTATGTTGTCTCTCCTCTAGTGGTGTTATGTGAACGTCGACTACATGACACTTCACCATTATTTGGGTCTGGAGGAAGGCATTGGGAAGTAATAAGTAGATGATGGGTTGGAGTGACAGAAGCTTAAACCCTAGTTTATGTGTTGCTTCGTAAGGGGCTGATTTGGATCCATATGTTTCATGCTATGGTTAGGTTTACCTTAATACTTCTTTTGTAGTTGTGGATGCTTGCAATAGGGGTTAATCATAAGTGGGATGCTTGTCCAAGTAACGGTAGTACCCAAGCACCGGTCCACCCACATATCAAATTATCAAAGTACCGAACGTGAATCATATGAGCGCGATGAAAACTAGCTTGACGATAATTCCCATGTTTCCTCGGGAGCGCTTTTCTCATTATAAGAAATTGTCCAGGCTTGTCCTTTGCTACAAAAAGGATTGGGCCACCTTGCTGCACTTTATTTACTTTCATTGCTTGTTACCCGTTACAAATTATCTTATCACAAAACTATCTGTTACCTACAATTTCAGTGCTTGCAGAGAATACCTTACTGAAAACCGCTTGTCATTTCCTTCTGCTCCTCGTTGTGTTCGACACTCTTACTTATCGAAAGGACTATGATAGATCCCCTATACTTGTGGGTCATCAGCTACTGCTACATTGATATCAGTAGGATAGTCCCGGTTCGCGCGCTACTTCTAAGTAGCAGCAGCGCTTTATTTTAGGCCCGCTGCTGGTAAGATTCTGTGTATAAGGTTTTCCCTAGTAGTGACATGTCCGTAGAAGCATAACAAATCTTGGAAGAGAGAAAAAGTGAAAGGAGTGTATGGGAGCTGATAACTTACCGAACACGGCCGAAGATTGATCCTGAGAAACTTCCGCGTGGCTCGTTCCTCGATCGACTTAAGCTTGATGTCGCTGGGAGCAGCGGATTGAGGCGTGGCACCATGGAAATGGTAAAACTAAGCACCGTAAAGGACTCGTCAATTTGTATCCTTGCCTGTTGCACTTCTCCCATAAGTGGGCAGAGCCCAGTTAAAGTATTGTGGGCCTGGTAAGAATAGCTCGTTATAAACATTCTTTCACAGGACAAACAAACATCTCCTTATATACAGCATAATGAGTACAACTGTCCTAACATAGAAGAAGCAAAATTTGCATAATGACAATGTAAAAAGTTATATACCAAGTAAATTAACCATTTGGAGAATAATAGCAAGCATAATATTTCTCCTACAACTAACAATAATTTATGAAGATTTTCATGATGCAAATTCATCTTTTAATAATGGCATGCATATTTTGCAAAATAAACGGCAGTGTCAAACAGGAATCGAGAAAACACATGGATATGCACTGCATAAATGGCTTGCCAAAACTCACATTCAGCAGACAATTCACTTATCAAACCAGAATGAGAGCACAACATACTTAAAGTGTGTAATGTTCATACATGCTAAGATATGCTCGAGCAGCTACTTACCGGCTATCTTTCACTTGATTGTTTGACACCTTCACCCCATCCACTTATCAATTGATCTGAAAGCTCATGAAAAAGGTGTAACATATATTTTATTCTACTGATCAATTGATCTAGAAGCTCATGAAAAAATCATGGTCCCCTGTGTCGATTGCAGGAGTTCAGCTTAACATCTGAAGAACAATCTGTAGTTCAGTTTACATCTAAAGAACAATCTGTCGTTCAGTCATCTGAAGAATAGTATGTTGAACGATGGTCTAAGTACCCCCTTAAGGTCCTCTCACAAAGAGATGGTTCACTGCATGTACCTTTGATTTGACAGTCAAACCCCGTGAACCAAATTCTTCCAGACCACAAGCATATCCTTCCATGAGAAATACAAAATGTTGGACCATACGGCAACACACACATACACACAATCGACTGTCAATGCAAGCGACCTTCTGAACCTGCCAATGCAATAGTGAGCGCAAGAGTGGCGATCCTGATACAGGTAGAAGAGGAGACACAGAGAAACAGAGTAATAGTTTAAAGGTAAAAAAATCCCGTGAGGCACTTTCATAATGCAAAACCGATGAAGCTAAAAACAAATGCTATAGTTTGAAGCAAAGAAGCAGCATAGTCATTGCAGCCATCATTGTTTTAGTTACTGAAGTGGCATCAAATAGAGAACTCGAGGAAATGGCACGGTAACAATTGATCAAGCGGCTTTGGCTCGTCATGCCCAGTTAGAGAACTGATGAAAAATCAAAGAGATCCAGTTGTAAACTGCATATAGTTCAACAAATATGAAATGTACAAAGCAACTCACAAATCTGAGATGTGCTTCGTTCTTTGAAAGGAAAAAAGGGGAGAGTTTTTGAGCTATATTTTGCACCTCAAGCAAAAAAGAATTGCATGTGATTCAATTCAGAGTTGTTTATATCAGCATCACATCGTTGCCCACATTCCTCCTAACGAACAACAGCAATAACACACAAGTGTTGAAATGTAGTGATTACCATGGTAACAACTACCAAAGCCACGATCATTTCCTTGTGTTGCTTCTTCCTATCATATAATCTATGTCCTCCCACTATATTAGACACTGTAAATTGAACTATAGATAATCCATATAAGCTTCTAAAAAGTACAGGACAAAGGAGATAACATGGAACTAAACAGTACTAGTTACATGCATCTTTACTAACAAAACGACAATTCTGATCTAAATGCTAAATGGCTAAATGCACATTATTAAATTCTATTATAAAGCCACCTTTCGTTGTATGACAAAAACTCATGTATATTCGGGTCCATGCTTTCTATAACACCAATATGAACTAAAGAGATCGAAGGATGAAACTAATTACTAATTGTTTAGGTAAAGTAAGAAGATTAGAGTGAACCACTAATTGGTTTTAGCATCCTACTTTGCTTAGTTAGCTCCATTGTAGAAATATTTAGCATCATGGGTTGTTTAACTAGGGAGACAGAAATAATTCTAGCATCCAAGTTTGTTTAATTAGTGAGCCATTGATTATTCTATCAACTGAGAAGTAGATAGACACAATCAGTGATGTAATGCAACACTAACGCAACCATTACTTGTGTTGCTCTCATCATGGCACACATCGGCTGCTTTTCAATACGTATCATTATATATATGCTTCACTCAGTGTGACTACAGTTTTTAGAATGTAAATTTTCCCATGTTTTGATAAATCGTTTCAGGATTGCAAGGAACAGTTTTGCAAGGAACAACAATGCAAGTATATCACATAGACATATATCTTCTAAAAACCAGCGTTGTTTCTTCCTCACTCACTTTGATCCGCTACTAGTATCCAAGTGGGAAAGAGTTGTATGGTCAGTGGCATTTGGTCAGCCACTAACCCACGGTCTATTTAGTTCTCTGATCTAAACCCTCTCAGTAGTATACTCATCCAAAAGTACACCACATCTCCAACTGATATGCTTGCACCATGTATGGAGCATCATACTGACAGGAATGAGAAGCATGTTAAACTCATTTGGGTATCACGCATATTCTTCATACAAATTATTTCAAAACACAACGATTTTTCCCCAGGGGAACCTAAGGGAAGAAACTGTAAGTTCAACTGGCACCTAACTTGAGCAAATGAAATTGAACTTATGCTTAAACGAAGGAACAAGACAAAATAAAAAGGAGAGAAATGAACATGAGGATATAAGATGATGCCCAAGTTTCAACTTATATGTCTATTACATGAGATCTCTGTAAGCTACATATATGCTACCAACTGCAGAAAACAAGTGCTTCTTATGTTTGAAAAATACAGTCCAGTCATTCGTCTATAAGAATTTTTTAAAGACCATCAGACAACACACTTGCACTACTGTACATGGCATCAAGTTTCTGCTTACCTCTAGGAACTTTAGCATCCATGATGCAAAAATAGCAAGTAAAGCTACATATATGCTACCTTACTTGATTTAAACAAAATATATGACTTCCCTAATCTTATTTTATCAGAAAACCAATGTTCTTTTTAGTTAGATGTAAACAATAGTATGTCATAAGAAAATAATCAATTGATCATTTGCCAAGAAGTAATTGAGAGGACCTTCTTCTATGTAATAACAGGGGTTACCATGTTTAGAGCAAAAAAATGTTCGAAGAAAGCATTCAGATATGCCACTTTCATAAGCTTAACAATCATATGAAAATGCCAGTAATATACATGTGCACACACCCAAAACATCACCCTTCCGTTTCTTCCACTGCTCTTTCCAGTTTCATTGATCCTACACAAGGGACCATTCTTTCAAGTTTCACCGATCCCAAACAACAAATCAGAGCAAAAAGAGAGAAACTAAAAATGGAGCATAAAGAAACACTAAACATGGACATATCGGAGGAGGAGCAGTTAGTAAGAGAGGAGGGTTGGGGAGAAAAAAGAGAGGAGGAGGGCTCATCGGAGGACGAGCAGATCGAGTACCCGCTACATTCTTTTAGGCTCAACTAATTGTGAGGATTCGTGTATAGACTCACACGAATGAAATAATGAAAAGAATAGAAAATTGGCACCTTTTCAGAATGCAAAACATGAGGCAAATATTGTCCAGGAAACAAACATGATTAGTACAACATCACCTCATTCACAGCCATTTAAACAACAGTCTGGTCCAGCAAAAATTCATAGAATGTCGTAGTATGTACTTGAGAAAATGCGACCCCTAGGACGAGTTCTCAAATGCCAATTTCCACACACTTAGCTACCTGTATTTCACCATGTACCTTTTATTCACTCGTCCAAGAATACAGAAGCATGGCAAATAAGTAGGCGATGCAGCAAAATTAACCAGAGTAATAGACATCATTCCTTTCGATAACCTATAACCAATTTACATTGGATATGGATGCTACTGCATACTTCTAACCTGAAACCACGAACATTTGACAAGCAAATAAATTGTAGCAAGATCTAGGAATCATCTGGTAGACAGGAAACCCAATATACCACGCCTAACGAAGCACCAGAGATGACTATAGATCAATCTAACCATTCAGGGCCACCAATTAAATGATCCACACTAACTATCTGGGATGGAATGCCATCTCATTTACCATTACATAACGATATGAATATGACCTGGAAAACCAAAACAACTGAATCTATCTTGGCCTTCATCTCTCACCAGATCCATTTATTCATCCAAGAATATAGTGAAAGGGCATGAAAGCCACAAAGCATCTCGTGGGCACTCCTATAACTATCATATGACCTAAAAACACCTGGCAGGCCTACCCTCCCCCCCCCCAACATTGAAGCCATACTTTATACACAACCTAGATAGATCCAATGCTCCCTTGAAAATCAAGGTACTAACAAAATAAGGCAAAACCCAAAAAATCACCTTTATCTCTCACAAGAAGTACTCCTAACTATCATATGACTACTCATCAAACAACATCATGATGGGTAACGTTGCATGGAAAACAAAAAAATTCTACCCACACGTTAGATCTATCCATGGAGATGTGTAGCTACGATAGGGGGTGAGTATCTACATGCCCTTGTAGATTGCTAAGAGGAAGCATTTAGCAATGCGGTTGATGTAGTCGTACACCTTCATGATCCGTTCCGATCAAGCACGGAACGTATGGCACCTCCGTGTTCAGCACACGTTCAGCTCGATGACATCCTCGCCTTCTTGATCCAGCAAGAGGGGTGAAGTAGTAGATGAGTTCCGGCAGCACGACTGCATGCTGGCGGTGGTGGTGAAACTATTTCCGCAAGGCTTTGCCAAGCACAGCAGATTTCGATGCAGGAGGACCTAGAGGGAGAGGGGACGCTGCACACAGCTTGGGGATTCCTGGTGTGTTGTGCCCCCTCCCCTCCTCTCATATATATAGGTGGAGCGGGGAGACAGCCCTAGGCGCCCCTAAAGGGGGCCAGCGGCCGCCCTGGGCAACTGCCTTGGCACCCCCCCTTTCCTTCTTGTTGCATGGGATAGGGAGGAAAGGGGGTTGGTTGTCTTATGACGCCTCCCCTTCTTTCTCCCTTGCATGGAGAAAGGAAAATAGGAGGCTAGCCCCTCCTCTTTCCTTCCCCTAGGACCGCCGACCAGGAGGTGGGCGCTATCTATGTCAAAACCGGTGGATCTCGGGTAGGGGGTCCCAAACTATGCGTCTAAGGTTAATGGTAACAGGAGGCGGGGGACACAATGTTTACCCAGGTTCGGGCCCTCTCGATGGAGGTAAAACCCTACTTCCCACTTGATTGATCTTGATGATATGAGTATTACAAGAGTTGATCTACCACGAGATCATAGAGGCTAAACCCTAGAAGCTAGCCTATGATTATGATTGTTGTTGTCCTACGGACTAAACCCTCTGGTTTATATAGACACCGGAGGGGGCTAGGGTTACACCGAGTTAGTTACAAAGAAGGAAATTTATATATCCAAATTTCCAAGCTTGCCTTCCATGCAAAGGAGAGTCCCACCCGGAGACGGAACGAAGTCTGCAATCTCGTATCTTCATAGTCCAACAGTCCGGCATAAGTATATAGTCCTGCTGTCCAAGGACCCCCTAATCCTGGACTCCCTCAGTAGCCCCTAAACCAGGCTTCAATGACGATGAGTCCGGCACGTAGATTGTCTTCGGCATTGCAAGGCGGGTTCCTTCTCGAAATATTCCAAAGTAGATCTTGAGCACAAGAATTGTGTCCGGCTCTGCAAAACAAATTCCACATACCACCGTAGAGAGCACAATATTCCACGAGTCTAACCTGCTGACAACTTTCCCTAGCATGACATCCCACGGCCTGGTTATTATTCAAACCGTTTTTTCAACCTGCCACAACACGTCTTGCGAGGCGGTTTTATTGGCACGTCTTGTCGAAGCAGGGATCATGTCCCCTTATAATGGGATTCTCATCAATACGGGCGTTGGTAACCCAACCGTGCCATTAGCACGGCGCTTGGGGAATAAGTGAGTTTCCACGGCCAGTGGGGAGGCGCATGACACCTGCTACCTTTATAAGGAGATAAGGATTCCCCTTTTTCACCCACGCCTTCTTCTTCCTCTGCTCATCCATTCTCGAGCTCCAACGCCCAAGCTTTCACCTTCTCCGCAAAATCATTCCGAACATGTTCGGAGCGGGAGGCAACTGGATGGCCTCCTCCGGCACGAAGGAGGGCATCAAGAAGGTTCGGGAGGCCGGATACCTGTCCGCAGACATCGTGCATCGGCTTCCGGCCGAAGGGCAGATCATCCCTACCCAGAAACCCTAGTAAAGGGTAGTATTCCTCTCTCACTTCGTCCACGGGCTGGGATTCCCCCTCCACACATTCGTCCGCGGACTAATGTTCTACTACGGGCTGGACTTCCATGATCTGGCCCCCAACTTCATCCTCAACATCTCGGTATTCATTGTCGTGTGTGAGACCTTCCTCCGCATCACGCCCCACTTCTGCCTATGGCAGAAGACCTTCAACGTGAAGCCAAAGGTAGTGGGCGGCCAACAAGCGGAGTGCGGGGGCGCCATGGTGGGCAAGATGCCCAAGGTCACCTGGCCCAAAGGATCCTTTGTTGTGACTGTGAAGGGGTGGCAATCGGGGTGGTTCTACATCACCGAGCCGCGTGACGCTAACTGGGCGGCGACCCCGAATTTTGATCTGGCGTCCCCATGCGGCTCACCTCCTCGAAAGAGAAGGGCTTAGCCTGGGGCTCAGCGGAAGAACTGACCGGACTTCAGATCTGTGTCCAAAATATGATAAGCAAGAAAATCAACCTCGTCAACGTGGTCCAGGTTATGCTCCTCCGCCGGATTCTTCCGTGTGAGAGACGGGTTTGCAATCTGTGGGAGTTCGACTCGGCCGAACACCAGACGCTGTGATAGCTCTTCGGCACGATGAAAGAAGATGTCTGGCAGGTGCTTTTCAAGGCCAATGAGGTACCACCACCCATAACCGAAGATTGCGGACTCAGCGCGAAACGCCAAGCCAATCCGGTGAGTTTTCATATTTTGCAAGGTGTGCCTTTTACCAGCACATCCGCGGGAGGAATCTAAGCCTCCATGCGATTTTACAGGCCTGGGTAGCGATAGCGGAGGAGATTGATCATCCGGCTCCGCTACCTGAAGATCCAGAATTGTCTCTTCTAACGAAGATGCTGTTTTCGGCGCCCTATGAGGTGCCGGAGAATAAGGCCAAGAAGACGGCCGCGGGGACCAGAGAAGGTCTCCGGCACAAGGTTGCATCGGACATGACGTCCGAAGACACCAAGATGCACTCCTCCACCGAAGACGAGGAGGAGGAGGAGGAAATCCATCCCCCCCTACCGGGGGGAGAAAAAAGAGGAAGGCCGCCACGCACGGGGAGGCCGAGGTGTCCAAGAAGGGAAAAACCTTCCTTCCGGTCCACTTCACCGCAGCCACCAACAGTGGCGAGGAGTGGGAGCCTAGGGACAAGCCCCTGGCTAAGTCATAAGTATCCAGACATAACAGTACTTCTGGTATGTTTGTTTTATCACTTCTTATCATGCCAAACATGCACCTGCAGTCCGGCCAAATCCAACATCGAGATATCCTCCTCTTCAGAGGGGTCTCTGGACCCGTCGGTGATGAACAGTGATTCGCTTCAGACAACCTCCTCCCCAGGTCCGCGGACGACACTGAGGTGTTGTCTCGAAGGATACCAGTCCAAGGGGAGACAGTTCCGGAGACACCCCCAGGCGAAATCCCAGTCGCCGGGCATATGGAGGGGAAGACCCCCATGGACTCCCATAATGGGGGCCGCAGCTAGTTTGGCCCCCAGCCAAATACGGCTCTGGAAACCCAAGTGGTTTCGAATTCAGGCAGGCAGCCCCTCTCTAAGGAGGGCGAGCTACCTGTACCGATGACTGAGGGAGTCCTGGATTAGGGGGTATCTGGACAGCCGGACTATATACATCGTCCGGACTATTGAAGCGTGAAGATACAAGACTCAAGACTTCGGCCTGTGTCCGGATGGTACTCTCCTTTGCGTGGAAGAAAAGCTTGGCGATCCGGATATTGTGTTTCATTCCTTGTAACCGACTCCATGTAAAACCTAGCTCTCTCCGGTGTCTATATAAACCGGAGAGGATGGTCCTTAGAAGGCCGATCACAATTACAATCATACCATCATAGGCTAGCTCTTAGGGTTTAGCCTCTACGATCTCGTGGTAGATCTACTCTTGTACTACCCATATCTTAAATATTAATCAAGCGGGAAGTAGGGTTTTACCTCCATCGAGAGGGCCCGAACCTGGGTAAACATCTGTGTCCCTTGCTTCCTGTTACCATCAGCCTAGACGCATAGACCGGGACCCCCTACCCGAGATCCGCCAGTTTTGACACTGACATTGGTGCTTTCATTGAGAGTTCCTCTGTGTCGTCGCCACAAGGCTCGATGGCTCGTCTCGTCGTTAAGAACAACATCACCTCGGGGGGAGCTCTGGCTATAGGCCAAACTCTCCGACTTGGCGGCTTTATCATGGCCGCCCCATCGGTGGTAGCGCCGATGATGGCCTCTCAGGTCATCAATCGTAACCTTCGCGTCAGTTCGGAACTCGCCAAACAGATAGATCCGATGGAGCTCTCCTCCCTTAATCAGCTCTTGGATCGCATCGCCGCTCTGGGAGTCGCTACAGACTATGACCGGATCGGGCTTAAACCCGACCAAAGGGACATCAAATCCCCGCCGGCCACCCATGAGATAGCGGTAGTGGAGGAACCACACACGAACCGCCCCTCGACTTTGAGGACGAACTATGTCCGGATCACCGAACTCCTTGAGCCGAGTACCTTCTCAAAGGAAGATATGACCCAAGTCCCAGACTTAGAACCGGGCATTAGGCTGAAGAAATCGGGCGACACTCCAGATACCGAGCTGTCAGGCTCGGAACCTCCCACGCTCCTAGGTGTTAGATCAGATCAGAATCCGGATTCAGCTAACAACACCCACCAGGACTTAAATCGTCTCTCCTGCATTAGGCAAGAGCCCCAGGAGACTGTACATCGCTACTGGGCCAGATTCCTTCTTGCGCTTAACAAGTTCCAGGACTGCCGCGAGGAGGACGTAGTCTTACTCTTCTGCAAAAATTGCACGGACAAAGGACTCCTTAATGCTATAAGCCACCGTGACATAGTACACTTCGCGGATTTGGCAATCATAGTACAGAAGTACTGTGCGATGGAAAGCGCCTGGAAAACCCAAACAGAATTTTGGGACAGTACGGCTCTCACCAAGACCTTTGTCCGAACTAAACAGGCAAAATCTCGTAAGTCGGCCGATCATGTCCCCAAGAAGCCAAAACACACCCCAGGGCGGGGAACCGTATTGGAAGAATGGCTCAATGGACCATGTAAACTCCACAGCACTCTGGACACGACACCAACTCATAGCCTTAGATCATGTTGGATACTCCGGCAGGTTGCAAAAGTGGCGAGGATCTTCTTGCAAGCCATAAAGCAGAACAATATCCCGCCAACAAACACAATGCGGTATTAACAGTCTTCGAGACTTTCGCCTCAAACAATAGGCGCAAGCGAGCTCATCAAAGCTCCGCCGAAATTTGCCATGTGGCAAAGATAAACCCCTGGAAAGATACTGCTATAACTTTCAATGCCAGTGATGAACCTCGATCCCAGACTGTCCGGGCACCGGCCGCTCTGGTCCTTAGCCCAATCATGGACGGCTTCCGGCTCACAAAAGTACTCATGGACGGCAGAAGCGGATTAAACTTGATCTATGAAGAAACGCTCCACAAGATGGAAATTGATAAAGGCCGCATTGAGCAAAGCGGCACCACCTTCAGGGGAATCATCCCTAGTCGGGAAGCACGATGTGCGGGAAAAATCACACTCGATGTAGTATTCGGCACCCCAGAGAATTACAGGTCTGAAGAAATCACATTCCAAGTGGCTCCTTTCAGCAGCGGATACCACGCCCTTCTCGGGCGGGACGCGTTTGCAAGCTTTCAAGCTATACCCCATTACGGGTACATGAAGCTTAAAATGCCCAGACCTAATGGAGTCATCACTCTAGTTAGTGATCCGGACGTCGCACTCCGCGCCGAAAACAAAACCACAGCACTAGCCTTGGAAGCATTATACGAAGCCCTAGCAGCAGAAGAATTAACAACACTGCATGCCACCGTGGACAGGGACGACGTGATACTTGACAAGCGACCCAAGTCCACCTCATTTAAACCCGCAGATGAGATAGTCAAATTCCAAGTCCATCCAACGGACCCCAGGAAGACAGCTTCTAGCGGGACACAGTTGAGCCCCGCTATGGACGCCGCACTGCGAGACTTCTTACGCGAGAATTGGGACATTTTCGCTTGGCACCATCGGACATGCCGGGCATCCCGCGCGGATTGGCCGAACATAGCCTCAACATACTAAAGGAATACAAACCTGTTAAACAGACCCTAAGGCGATTTTCAGAGCCCAAACGGCAAGCCATGGGGGAAGAGCTAGACAAGCTACTTGAGGCCGGATTCATCAGAGATATCAAGCATCCGGATTGGCTGGCGAACTTGGTAATGGTACCAAAGAAGGACAAATCCTGGCGCCTGTGCGTCGACTTCAAAGACCTCAACAAGGCTTGCCCCAAGGATCCCTTTCCCCTCCCTCGCATCGATCAAATCATCGATGCCACAGCAGGACATGACTCACTGTGTTTCCTCGACGCATACTCTGGATACCATCAAATAAAGATGGCAGAGTCCGACCAAGCTGCAACAGCTTTCATAACGCCATATGGCCCTTTCTGCTTCAACACTATGCCTTTCGAGCTTAAGAATGCCGGCGCAGCCTATCAATGCATGATTCAAACATCCCTGGAAAAGCAAATCGGCAAAATAGTGGAAGCATACGTGGACGATGCAGTCCTAAAAACAAGACACGTCGAAACCCTAATAGATGACTTGAGGCTTATGTTAGGCAACCTCCGAACATACGACATCAAGCTGAATCCAGAAAAATGCGTTTTCGGCGTTCCCTCTAGAAAACTGCTGGGCTTCATCGTTTCCAATAGAGGAATTGAAGCTAATCCTGCAAAAATCCGAGCTTTGTCGCAGTTGGCTATACCAACAGACCTCAAACACATCCAGAAACTAGCTGGATGCGTGGCTGCTTTGAGCCGCTTTATCTCCAGGTTAGGAGAAAAGGCATTACCTCTTTACCACCTTCTCCGGCGCACCGAACACTTCATGTGGACGGATGGAGCCGCGGCCGGACTCGATGAAATAAAGACCTTATTGGCCAATAATCCAGTCCTAACAGCGCCAAATATCGGTGAACCTATGCTGCTGTACATAGCTGCAACACATCAAGTTGTAAGGGCAGTGCTCGTCGTCCAATGAGAGGGTGACGGATACAAATTCCCGCTCCAAAAGCCGGTTTATTACATATCCACGGTCCTCACCCCATGCAAATCCCAATACCCACACTATCAAAAAATAGCATACGCGGTCTTCATGGCATCCCGAAAGCTGTGACACTACTTTCAAGAGTGTTCGATTACAGTAGCATCCGAAGTACCACTCAATGACATAATAAATAACCGCGACGCTACGGGCCGGATTGCTAAATGGGCTATCGAGCTCCTTCCATTCGACATAATATATAAACCATGATGGGCCATCAAGTCGCAAGTACTGGCTGACTTTGTCGCCGAATGGACGGAAGCCGAACTCCCTAAAGAGTATGGCGCGTACTCCAACTGGATCATGCACTTCGACGGCTCTAAAATGTTGGCCGGATTGGGAGCAAGTGTAGTCCTGATGTCTCCCACTGGAGACATGGTCCAGTACGTCCTCCAAATATTATACACAGACTCCAACAATGCAGCCGAATATGAGGCTCTGTTGCATGGTCTTCGGATGGCATTCTCTATGGGCATCCAACGCCTGGAAGTGTGCGGGGATTCGAACCTCGCAATATCAAAAATAAACGGAGACTTTGATGCCAAGGATCCGAAAATGGCGGCCTACCATAATGCCGTCCTCAAAATGTCAGCTCGGCTCGAGGTGCTCGAATTCCACCATGTGGCTTGAGAAAACAATCAAGCGGCGGACATCCTCGCCCGCATCGGCACTAAATGCGACCCTGTCCCACCTAACATATTCCTGGAAAGCTTGTTCAAGCCATCCATAGTATGGGAAGGGGAGTCCGGCAATACTAGCACGGATCCGAACACACCCCCAGATTCCGAACCATCAGACACAATCGGAGGCTCTGCCACCGAAATAACACATTCATCCCACGAAATCATGTCCGTAATCGCCCCGTGGACTGAGCCTTTCTTGGCCTACCTAAATAGGCAGGAGCTCCCCGAAGACCAAAATGAAGCACACTGCATCGTCTGGTGTTCTAAAGCTTACAAAGTCCATGAAGGGGAACTCTATAGGAAAAGCGCGACCGGAGTGCTCCAAAGGTGCATCTCCGAAGAGGAAGGCCGGCAACTCTTGGCTGAAATCCATGCCGGACTGGGTAGACACCACACTGCGGCTCGAGCGCTAGTCAGCAAGGCCTTCCGTACAGGCTTCTATTGGCCGACGGCCCGAGCAGACGCACAGGACCTTGTCCAACATTGCGTTGGTTGCCAGCTCTTCGCCAATCAGAGTCATATGCCCCCTACCGCTCTCCAAACAATCCCCATAACCTGGCCCTTCGCAGTCTGGGGACTGGATATGGTCGGACCTCTTAAAGGGGGAAGCCATAAAAAAATACTTATTGTTCATGGTGGACAAGTTCACCAAATGGATAGAAACCAAACCAGTCCAAATGGCCGAATCGGGACCAGTAATAGACTTCATATTCGGGGTCGTACACCGATACGGTGTCCCCCACAGCATCATCACTGATAATTGCTCAAATTTGACAGCCGATGAACTGAAAACTTGGTGCGTCAAAATGGGCATTAAGCTCGACTACGCTTCCTTCTACCATCCCCAAACAAACGGCCAGGTCGAACGGGCAAACGGTTTCATCATGAGCGGCATCAAACCCAGACTAGTGCGATCTTTGACAGAATCAGATACGCACTGGGTGGAGGAGCTCGACTCCGTACTCTGGGGGCTGCGGACCACACCGAATCGCACCACCGGATATACACCATTTTTCATGGTGTACGGTGTGCAAGCCGTACTACCCTGCGACATAATACATGATTCGCCACGCATACGCATGTGTGAAGAGAAGGAAGCCGAGTTAGATCGGCAGGATAACTTGGATGCCCTGGAGGAGGAGCGCAATGTCGCAAAAGCCCGTTCCGCATTCTATCAGCAGCAGGCTCGACGATATCAAAGCAGAGAAGTGCAGGCCAAAACTTACAATATTGGAGAGCTTGTTCTACGCCTACTGGAGAAGAAGAAGGACAAACTCAAACCCAAGTGGGAATGTCCCTTCGTCATTGACAAAGTTCTCACCAAAGGAGCATACCGCTTACGTAATGCATCCGATAACAGACTCGAGCCGAACCCATGGAACGCGGCCAGACTTCGGAGATTCTACGCCTAACACCGAACTCAGTGTTCGTCTCCTTACTCCCTCACTTTTACTTATGCTCCACCCCACTTTTCCTTTCTCGGCCTTTTTTCTCTTCACACAAAGTACTTAATACAGTGCGGACTCCCGGATTACTCCGGCCGCACTATGTGTGTAAGCAATACCTGGGGGCTTCCCATACGGAAGCTAAAAATAATTACTCAAATGGCTTTTTGCCCATCACATATGAGTTTCTTTTCCATATGTGCCTTTTCTTCACCATTATATGAATCGATATGACTTAAGATGTGGCCAAGCTGGGTTGCCTGGCTCTTATGTTTATGCCCTACGTTCCCGTTAATTCGGCTAGGGCATAAAGGGAGCACCTCTACGATTGTTACTGCTGGTTCAGCCGGATGTGTACCTCACACTGGGTGAAGCCGAAAGCTAGTTTCCTTAAGAGAATATTCTATCGGTGAGCAAAAGATGTATTCGTTTATTACAACTTAAATCCCCAAAAATCTTTTATCCTACGCCATCGTTCGCAGTCCGGACATGTGCATTCCCGCATGCATACCAAGGGAAAGGAACCCCTAACAGAACTATTCTCCCTGGAAGATGTTTCTTACTATTCATGTAATATAACATAACTAGTTGGGTACTTGTCTGTTCAAGCACTTATGACCTCTATACCTGGTCTCCACGTATACCCCAGTTTTGTATAACTGAGCGGGTATTTGGACACACCCCGGACTGTAGGATCCGGGGGCTGAAGCGAAAAGGTCTGCCATGACAAATGATTTTAATCCGGCTAGGGGCTACTTATGCCCATTAAATTACACAGTCACTTGGACTGACTATATTCTTCCTCTATACCATCCAACAGGCTATCTAGCTTACAATCATGTTGAGAATACTTAGCGGCTAACGCTACCTGGTCATATACCAGACTTACGGGAATTTCTTGCCCATCGGGCCCCGCCGGTCCTACTTCGGCCATATGGTTCGGGTCCAGCTTGGTGTAGCGCGTCTTCACCATTGCCCAGGCTTCTCTTGCACCTTGCCGGCCCACTGATATCTTCCACAGTCGGAAGCGCCGCCGGGCTCCTTGAAGCAGGTCCACAAGCTCCCCCATGCCATTCGGCAGGAGGCTTGATGGCCACAAGGCCTGAGCAATGTCGTGCATCACCTGCCGAGCTCGCTCGTGCAACTGTGAAAGTTCTTGTAGTACATCACCTGTAGATGAGGGCATCTCCTCCTCGGGGCGACCCGTTAACTGTTGGGGAACGTAGTAATTTCAGAAAATTTCCTACGCACACACAAGATCATGGTGATGGCATAGCAACGAGAGGGGAGAGTCTTGTCCACATACCCTCGTAGACCTTAAGCGGAAGTGTTATGACAACGCGGTTGATGTAGTCGTACGTCTTCACGATCCGACCGATCCAAGTACCGAACGTACGGCACCTCCGAGTTCAGCACACGTTCAGCTCGATGACGATCCCCGGACTCCGATCCAGCAAAGTCTCGGGGATGAGTTCCGTCAACACGACGGCGTGGTGACAATGATGATGCTCTACCAGCGCAGGGCTTCGCCTAATCTCCGCGACGATATGACCGAGGTGGAATATGGTGGACGGGGGGCACCGCACACGGCTAAGGAACGATCTGTAGATCAACTTGTGTTGTTGTGCCTGGAGGTGCCCCCTGCCCCTGTATATAAAGGAGCAAGGGGGGAAGAGGCCGGCCCTAGGAGGGGGCGCGCCAAGGGGAGTCCTACTCCCACCGGGAGTAGGACTCCCTCCTTCCTTGTTGGAGTAGGAGAAAGGGGGAAAGAGGGGGAGAGGAGGAAGGAAAGGGGGGCTGCACCCCTTGTCCAATTCGGACCAGAGGGGGGCTGTGTGCCTCCTTCCTTTCGGCCTCTCTCCTCTGTTCCCGTATGGCCCAATAAGGCCCATATACTCCCCGGCGAATTCCCGTAACTCTCCGGTACTCCGAAAAATACCTGAATCACTCGAAACCTTTCCGAACTCCGAATATAGTCGTCCAATATATCGATCTTTACATCTCGACCATTTCGAGACTCCTCGTCATGTCCCCGATCTCATCCGGGACTCCGAACTCCTTCGGTACATCAAAACTCATAAACTCATAATATAACTGTCATTGAAACCTTAAGCGTGCGGACCCTACGGGTTCGAGAACTATGTAGACATGACCGAAACACATTTACGGTCAATAACCAATAGCGGGACCTGGATGCCCATATTGGCTCACACATATTCTACGAAGATCTTTATCGGTCAAACCGCATAACAACATACTTTGTTCCCTTTGTCATCGGTATGTTACTTGCCCGAGATTCGATCGTCGGTATCCAATACCTAGTTCAATCTCGTTACCGGCAAGTCTCTTTACTCGTTACGCAATGCATCATCCCGCAACTAACTCATTAGTCACATTGCTTGCAAGGCTTATAGTGATGTGCATTACCGAGAGGGCCCAGAGATACCTCTCCGACAATCGGAGTGACAAAACCTAATCTCGAAATACGCCAACCCAACATGTACCTTTGGAGACACCTGTAGTACTCCTTTATAATCACCTAGTTACGTTGTGACGTTTGGTAGCACCCAAAGTGTTCCTCCGGTAAACGGGAGTTGCATAATCTCATAGTTACAGGAACATGTATAAGTCACGAAGAAAGCAATAGCAACATACTAAACGATCAAGTGCTAAGCTAACGGAATGGGTCAAGTCAATCACATCATTCTCCTAAAGATGTGATTCCATTAATCAAATGACAAAACATGTCTATGGTTAGGAAACATAACCATCTTTGATTAATGAGCTAGTCAAGTAGAGGCATACTAGTGACTATATGTTTGTCTATGTATTCACACATGTATCATGTTTCCGATTAATACAATTCTAGCATGAATAATAAACATTTATCATGAAATAAGAAAATAAATAATAACTTTATTATTGCCTCTAGGGCATATTTCTTTCAGTCTCTCACTTGCACTAGAGTCAATAATCTAGTTCACATCGCTATGTGATTTAACACCAATATTCACATCTGCATGTGATTAATACCCATAGTTCACATCATCAGGTGATCAACACCCAAAGGGTTTACTAGAGTCAATAATCTAGTTCACATCGCTATGTGATTAACACCCAAAAGAGTACTAAGGTATGATCATGTTTTGCTCGTGAGAGAAGCTTAGTCAACGGGTCTGTCATATTCAGAGCCGTATGTATTTCGCAAATATTCTATGTCCACAATGCTCTGCACGGAGCTACTCTAGCTAATTGCTCCCACTTTCAATATGTATCCAGATTGAGACTTAGAGTCATCTGGATTGGTGTAAAAGCTTGCATCGTTGTAACTTTTACGACGGGCTTTTTATCACCTCCATAATCGAGAAACATCTCCTTAGTCCTCACTAAGGATATTCTTGACCCATGTCCAGTGATCTACTATTAGATCAAAAATGTATTCCTTTGCCAAACACAGAGCAAGGTATACAATTGGTCTGGTTCACAGCATAGCATGCTTTATAGAACCTATGACTGAGGCATAGGGAATGACTTTTCATTCTCTTTCTATTTTCTGCAATGGTCGGGTCTTGAGTCTTACTCAACTTCACACCTTGTAACACAGGCAAGAACTCCTTCTTTGACTGTTCCATTTTGAACTATTTCAAAAATTTATCAAGGTATGTACTCATTGAAAAATCTTATCAAGCGTCTTGATCTATCTATATAGATCTTGATGCTCAATGTGTAAGCAGCTTCACCGAGGTCTTGCTTTCAAAAACTCTTATTCAAGTATCATTTCATGCTATCCAGAATTTCCATATCATTTCCAATTAACAATATGTCATCCACATATAATATTAGAAATGCTACAGAGCTCCCACTCACTTTCTTGTAAATACAGGCTTCTTCAAAAGTCTGTATAAAACCATATGCTTTGATCAACTCATCAAAGCGTATATTCCAACTCCAAGATGCTTGCACCAATCGATAGATGGATCGCTGGAGCTTGCACAATTTGTTAGCACCTTTAGGATTGACAAAACCTTCTGGTTGCATCATATACAACTCTTCTTTAATAAAATCATTAAGGAATGCAGTTTTGTTTATCCATTTGCCAGATTTCATAAAATGCGGCAATTGCTAACATGATTCTGACAGACTTAAGCATAGATACGAGTGAAAAACTCTCATCGTAGTTAACACCTTGAACTTGTCGAAAACCTTTTGCGACAATTCTAGCTTTGTAGATAGTAACACTATCAGCGTCCGTCTTCCTCTTGAAGATCCATTTTATCTCAATGTCTTGCCGATCATTGGGCAAGTCAATCAAAGTCCATACTTTGTTTTCATACATGGATCTCATCTCAGATCTCATGGCCTCAATACATTTTGCGGAATCTGGCCTCACCATCGCTTCTTCATAGTTCGTAGGTTCGTCATGGTCTAGTAACATAACTTCCAGAATAGGATTACCGTACCACTCTGGTGCGGATCTTACTCTGGAAGACCTACGAGGTTCTGTAGTAACTTAATCTAAAGTTTCATGATCATCATAATTAACTTCCTCACTAATTGGTGTAGTAGTCACAGGAACAGATTTCTGTGATGAACTACTTTCCAATAAGGGAGCAGGTACAGTTACCTCATCAAGTTCTACTTTCCTCCCACTCACTTCTTTCGAGAGAAACTCCTTCTCTAGAAAGGATCCATTCTTAGCAACGAATGTTTTGCCTTTCGGATCTGTGATAGAAGGAGTACCCAACAGTTTCCTTTGGGTATTCTATGAATATGCACTTCTCCGATTTGGGTTCAAGCTTATCAGGTTGAAAACCTTTTTCATATAAGCATCGCAACTCCAAACTTTAAGAAACGAAAGCTTAGGTTTACTGCTAAACCATAGTTCATACGGTGTCGTCTCAACGGATTTAGATGGTGCCCTTTTAACGTGAATGCAGCTGTCTCTAATGCATAACCCCAAAACGATAATGGTAAATCAGTAAGAGACATCATAGATCGCACCATATCCAGTAAAGTGCGGTTACGACGTTCGGACACACCATAACATTGTGGTGTTCCAGGTGGCGTGAGCTATGAAACTATTCCACATTGTTTTAATTGAAGATCAAACTCGTAACTCAAATATTCGTCTCCGCGATCAGATCGCGGAAACTTTATTTTCTTGTTATGATGATTTTTCCACTTCACTCTGAAATTCTTTGAACCTTTCAACTATTTCAGACTTATGTTTCATCAAGTAGATATACCCATATCTGCTCAAATCATCTTGTGAAGGTCAGAAAATAACGATACTTGCCACGAGCATCAACACTCATTGGATCGCATACATCGGTATGTTTTATTTCCAATAAGTCAGTAGCTTGTTCCATTGTTCCGGAGAACGGACTTTTAGTCATCTTGCCCAAAAGGCACGGTTCGCAAGTATCAAATGATTCATAACCAAGTGATTCCAAAAATCCATCTTTATGGAGTTTCTTCATGCGCTTTACACCGATAAGACCCAAACGGCAGTGCCACAAATAAGTTGCACTATCATTATTAACTTTGCATCTTTTGGCATCAATATTATGAATATGTGTATCACTACGATCGGGATCCAACAAACTATTTCCATTGGGTGTATAACCATCGAAGGTCTTATTCATGTAAACAGAATAACAATTATTCTTTAACTTCAAATGAATAACTGTATCGCAATAAACATGATCAAATCATATTCATGCTCAACGCAAATGCCAAATAACATTTATTTAGGTTTAACACTAATCCCGAAAGTATAGGGAGTGTGAGATGATGATCATATCAATCTTGGAACCACTTCCAACACTCATCGTCACTTCCCCTTCAACTAGTCTCTGTTTATATAACTCCTGTTTCGAGTTACTAATCTTAGCAACTGAACAAGTATCAAATACTCAGGGGCTACTATAAACACTAGTAAGGCACACATTAATAACCTGTATATCAAATATACCCTTGTTCACTTCGCCATCCTTCCTATCCACCAAATATTCAGGGCATTTCCGCTTCCAGTGACCATTTCCTTTGCAGTGTAGGCACTCAGTTTCAGGCTTTGGTCCAGCTGTGGGCTTCTTCGTGGGAGTGACAACTTGCTTGTCATTCTACTTGAAGTTCCCTTTCTATCCCTTTGCCCTTTTCTTGAAACTAGTGGTCTTGTCAATCATCAACACTTGATGCTCTTTCTTGATTTCTACCTTCATCGATTTCAACATCACGAAGAGCTCGGGAATCGTTTTCGTCATCCCTTGCATACTATAGTTCATCACAAAGTTCTACTAACTTGGTGATGGTGACTAGAGAATTATGTCAATCACTATCTTATCTGGAAGATTAACTCCCACTTGATTCAAGCGATTGTAGTACCTAGACAATCTGAACACATGCTCACTAGTTGAGCGATTCTCCTCCATCTTTTAGCCATAGAACTTGTTGGAGACTTCATATCTCTCAACTCGGGTATTTGCTTGAAATATTAACTTCAACTCGTGGAACATCTCATATGGTCCATGACGTTCAAAACGTCTTTGAAGTCCCGATTCTAAGCCGTTAAGCATGGTGCACTAAACTATCAAGTAGTCATCATATTGAGCTAGCCAAACGTTCATAACGTCTGCATCTGCTCCTGCAATAGGTCTGTCACCTAGCGGTACATTAAGGACATAATTCTTATGTGCAGCAATGAGGATAAACCTCAGATCACGGATCCAATCCGCATCATTGCTACTAACATCTTTCAACACAATTTTCTCTAGGAACATATCAAAATAAACATATGAAAGCAACAACGCAAGCTATTGATCTACACATAATTTGCAAAATACTACCAGGACTAAGTTCATGATAAATTTAAGTTCAATTAATCATATTACTAAAGAACTCCCACTTAGATAGACATCCCTCTAATCCTCTAAGTGATTACGTGATCCATATCAACTACACCATGTCCGATCATCACGTGAGATGGAGTAGTTTCAACGGTGAACATCAATATGTTGATCATATCTACTATATGATTCACGCTCGACCTTTCGGTCTCCCTGTTCCGAGGCCAGATCTGTTATATGCTAGGCTCGTCAAGTTTAACCTGAGTATTCCGCGTGCGCAACTGTTTTGCACCTGTTGTATTTGAATGTAGAGCCTATCACACCCGATCATCACGTGGTGTCTCAGCACAAAGAACTTTCGCAACGCTGCATACTCAGGAAGAACACTTCTTAATAATTAGTGAGAGATCATCTTATAATGCTACCATCAAACAAAACAGAATAAGATGTATAACAGATAAACATCATATGCAATCAAAATATGTGACATGATATGGCCATGATCTTCTTGCGCCTTTGATCTTCATCTCCAAAGTACTGTCATGATCTCTATCGTTACCGGCACGACACCATGATCTTCATCATCTTGATCTATATCAATGTGTCATCACATGGTCGTCTCGCCAACTATTGCTCTTGCAACTATTGCTATCGCATAGCGATAAAGTAAAGCAATTATTTGGCACTTGCATCTTATGCAACAAAGAGACAACCATAGGGCTTCTGCCAGTTGCCGATAACTTCAACAAAACATGATTATCTCATACAACAACTTATATCTCATCACGTCTTGACCATATCACATCACAACATGCCCTGCAAAAACAAGTTAGACGTCCTCTACTTTGTTGTTGCAAATTTTACGTGGCTGCTATGGGCTGAGCAAGAACCATTCTTACCTACGCATCAAAACCACAACGATAGTTCGTCAAGTTAGTGTTGTTTTAACCTTCGCAAGGACCGGGCGAAGCCACACTCGGTTCAACTAAAGTTGGAGAAATAGACACCCGCTAGTCACCTTTGTGCAAAGCACGGCGGTAAAACCAGTCTCGCGTAAGCGTACGCGTAATGTCGGTCCGGGCCGCTTCATCCAACAATACCGCTGAACCAAAGTATGACATGTTGGTAAGCAGTATGACTTGTATCGCCCACAACTCACTTGTGTTCTACTCGTGCATATAACATCAACACATAAAACCTAGGCTCTGATACCACTGTTGGGGAACGTAGTAATTTCCAAAAAATTCCTACACACACGCAAGATCATGGTGATGGCATAGCAACGAGAGGGGAGAGTGTTGTCCACGTACCCTCGTAGACCGTAAGCGGAAGCGCTATGACAACGCGGTTGATGTAGTCGTACGTCTTCACGATTCGACCGATCCAAGTACCGAACGTACGGCACCTCCGAGTTCAGCACACGTTCAGCTCGATGACGATCCCCGGACTCCGATCCAGCAAAGTGTCGGGGATGTTCCGTCAGCACGACGGTGTGGTCACGATGATGATGCTCTACCGGCGCAGGGCTTCGCCTAAACTCCGCGACGATATGACTGAGGTGGAATATGGTGGAGGGGGGCACCGCACACGGCTAAGGAACGATCCGTAGATCAACTTGTGTTGTTGTGCCTGGAGGTGCCCCCCTGCCCCCGTATATAAAGGAGCAAGGGGGGAGGAGGCCGGCCCTAGGAGGGGGCGCTCCAAGGGGAGTCCTACTCCCACCGAGAGTAGGACTCCCTCCTTCCTTGTTGGAGTAGGAGAAAGGGGGAAAGAGGGGGAGAGGAGGAGGGAAAGGGGGGCCGCACCCCTTGTCCAATTTGGACCAGAGGGGGGCAGCGTGCCTCCTTCCTTTCGGCCTCTCTCCTCTATTCCCGTATGGCCCAATAAGGCCCATATACTCCCCGGCGAATTCCCGTAACTCTCCGGTACTCCGAAAAATACCCGAATCACTCGGAACCTTTCCGAACTCCGAATATAGTCGTCCAATATATCGATCTTTACGTCTCGACCATTTCGAGACTCCTCGTCATGTCCCCGATCTCATCTGGGACTCCAAACTCCTTCGGTACATCAAAACTCATAAACTCATAATATAACTGTCATCGAAATCTTAAGCGTGCGGACCCTACGGCTTCGAGAACTATGTAGACATAACCGAAACACATTTCCGGTCAATAACCAATAGCGAGACGTGGGTGCCCATATTGGCTCCCACATATTCTACGAAAATCTTTATCGGTCAAACCGCATAACAACATACTTTGTTCCCTTTGTCATCGGTATGTTACTTGCCCGAGATTCGATCGTCGGTATCCAATACCTAGTTCAATCTTGTTACCGGCAAGTCTCTTTACTCGTTACGTAATGCATCATCCCGCAACTAACTCATTAGTCACATTGCTTGCAAGGCTTATAGTGATGTGCATTACCAAGAGGGCCCAGAGATACCTCTCCGACAATCGGAGTGACAAAACCTAATCTCGAAATACGCCAACCCAACATGTACCTTTGGAGACACCTGTAGTACTCCTTTATAATCACCCAGTTACGTTGTGACGTTTGGTAGCACCCAAAGTGTTCCTCCGGTAAACAGGAGTTGCATAATCTCATAGTTACAGGTACATGTATAAGTCATGAAGAAAGCAATAGCAACATACTAAACGATCAATTGCTAAGCTAACATAATGGGTCAAGTCAATCACATCATTCTCCTAATGATGTGATCCCATTAATCAAATGACAACACATGTCTATGGTTAGGAAACATAACCATCTTTGATTAATGAGCTAGTCAAGTAGAGGCATACTAGTGACTATATGTTTGTCTATGTATTCACACATGTATCATGTTTCCGGTTAATACAATTCTAGCATGAATAATAAACATTTATCATGAAATAAGGAAATAAATAATAACTTTATTATTGCCTCTAGGGCATATTTCCTTCATTAACATTCCTACAAGCAAAATTATTTCAATACACTTCCTCGCCGAACTATCATACAGTTCGTCTAGGCACACCATAGATGCCGCGTCGAAGCCTTTTATTCTCCTTTACGGAGTCCGCCAACTAGGCGCGGACATCTTTTAACTCCACGTCCAGCTGGACATTGGCATCTTGAAGATTGTTCTTCTCCCGCCGAACTTGCATGAGAATGCGCTCGCCAGCCTTTAGCTGCCCTTTGAGATGCGAGTCGTCATCTCTTCCGCCCTCCGAATTCACCCCAGGATTATCTGCAGAATTTTCTGTTAGATTTCTCATATCAGCCATTTACTAACTGGTGCATCTTAGTACAATTGAGACAAATGTTACCAGCGGAGGCCTTCTGGGATCCCTTTAACTTGGCAACCGTGTCCTTCAACTGGGCCTGACATTCCTCCAGCTCTCGAGCCAATTGTTCATTCTTATCTACAAGAACCTGTGCATAAATTGATACTTCAAACAGTTGTTCCAACTATTTCAAGTCTCAAGGGCTATTGCTATGCATACTTGTCAAAATTTCTTACCCGTATATCTTTGGTATACTGGTTCGTCGCTTGGGCAAGCCCGCCTTGAGCAGCTCGGGCGTATGTGTCTGCCGAATTGAAGGCATTAAAAGCCTTTTCAAAAAAGATGTTGTTCCGAAGCACGGCCCCCCGGCGCCGGTGATTCATGGCGCTCTCCACTTCGGAGTTCGTGGCTGAAAACATATCCTCATCCTCTGTCGGAGAACTATGCGGTACTGGCCCCATGTCCGCCTCTGCCCTCGAAGCCAATTCTGGAACGCGGTTGGAGGAGGTGTGATTGGCGGGATCCCCGGATGTAGTCCGGCTGCTCCTCTTCCTGCCAGACACAAAGGGTGTTGTCATATTTCAAATACTATAATCACAGGACAGGTTATTACTTTACCTCTGCAGCGGTGTGTCGACCCTCACCGCCTTTCTCTTCAGCCTGTCCGATCCGGACACCCATGGTCGACGAGTCCCTAGGGGCTCGGCCCCGCGCTCCGACCGTCCTCTCTGCAAACAGCACGACACCTCAAGGGTAAATCATAATACCTGAGGGGAGTCCTCTTCGGAGGATAGGGTTTTTTAGTTAGGCTTACACGTGACACCGGGAGCAGTCCGGGATAGTCGGCCGTAATGGCCACTGAGGCACCATCCCAGCTCGCTTGATGAAATACCCCGTTGACAAGCTCCACGGTAATATCTGGATCTTCTTTGAGTCCTGGATCTAGGGCCCTTCCGGGGTCCTCTGGCTGCGGGGAGGGTGAGGGAGTCCCGGATTAGGGGGTGTCAGGATAGCCGAACTATCACCTTTGGCCGGACTCCTGGACTATGAAGATACAAGATTGAAGGCTTCATCCCGTGTCCGGATGGGACTTTCCTTGGCATGGAAGGCAAGCTTGGCGATACGGATATGTAGATCTCCTACCATTGTAACCGACTCTGTGTAACCCTAACCCTCTTCGGTGCCTATATAAACCAGAGGGTTTTAGTCCGTAGGACGAACAACAATCATACCATAGGCTAGCTTCTAGGGTTTAGCCTCTCTGATCTCATAGTAGATCTACTCTTGTACTACCCATATCATCAATATTAATCAAGCAGGAGTAGGGTTTTACCTCCATCGAGAGGGCCCGAACCTGGGTAAAAACATCGTGTCCCTTGTCTCCTATTACCATCCGCCTAGACGCACAGTTCGGGACCCCCTACCCGAGATCCGTCGGTTTTGATACCGACATTGGTGCTTTCATTGAGAGTTCCTCTGTGCCGTCGCCATCAGGAAGGATGCCTCATCCCGTCTTTAAAGACGACACCATTGCTAAAGAAGCTTTGGCCATCGGCCAAACTCTCCGGCTAGGCGGTTTTCTTATGACCGCCTATTCGGCCACCGCGCCGACGATGACTTCTCGGGTCATCGAAAGCAATCTTCACGTTAACTCGGAACTCGCCGAGCAGTTAGATCCGGTGGAGCTCTCTTCCTTAAACGAGCTCTTGGATCACATCGCTGCCCTGGGAGTCGCTACAGACTACGATCAGATTGGGCCTAAACCCGATCTGAGAGAGATCAACTCTCACCAGGTTACCCACCACGTTGTTGTGGTTGAGGAACAATACGGTGACTCTTCCTCTATTTTAAGGACTAGCGATGTCCGGATTGCCGATCCCTCCATGTCGGATTCCCGCGGAGGGGAGGACGTCACTCAAGCCCTGAACCTAAAGTCAGGCAGCAGGCTAGATTCATTGGACAACATCCAAGAACCCAAGCTTTCAAGTTAAGAAACTTCTTGGCCCCTGAGTCTTAGATTGGACGGGGTTCCGAATTTAATTCCACCCGCCCACCCAAACATAAGCGATCTATCCCAAATCCGGCAAGAGCCCGCAGAAACAGTACACCATTACTGGGCTAGATTCCTCCTGGTCATCAACAGGATAAAGGATTGCCGCGAGGAGGACGCAATTTCATTCTTCTGCAATAATTGCACGGACAAGGGAATCCTCAACGCCGTAAGTCGTCGTGAAATTACACGCTTCGCTGACTTGGTGTCCATATTACGAAAGTATTGTGCGATGGAAAGCGCCTGGAAAACCGAAATTAATTTTTGGGACAATCCGGCCCTGAATACAACCCCAGTCCGAAATAAAAGGGTGCATCATCGCCAGGCACCTGGGTTAAATACCAAAAAGCAAAAACCCTCTATAGGGCATGGAACCGTACTGGAGGGATGGCTCAATGGACCCTGCAAAATTCATAGTACAGAGGGTGCCACTCCAACTCATAGCCTTAGAGCATGTTGGATACTACGGCAGGTGGCCAAAAGTGGCGAAGAGCTTCTAACTCCAGAGCACCAGCCCAGGGATACCAGTATGGTATTAACAGTCTTCGAGACTTTTGCATCAAATAATATGCGGAAACGAACACTCCGCGGCCTTGCCGAAGTCTACCAAGTAGCAACAATAAACCCATGGAGTGACACGGCTATTACCTTTAATGCCAGTGACGAACCTAAATTACGAACAGCCCGAGCACCAGCCGCATTGGTCCTCAGTCCAATAGAGGACGGCTTTTGCCTTACCAAGGTACTCATGGACAGTGGCAGCGGATTGAACCTCATTTACGAGGAAACCCTCCGAAAAATGGAAATAGACTGGAGCGGCATTGAGCAAAGCAGCACAACCTTTAGAGGAATAATCCCCAGTCGGGAAGCATGCTGTACAGGAAAAATAACACTGGATGTGGTGTTCGGCACACCGGATAATTACAGGTCCGAGGAGGTCACGTTCCAAGTGGCCCCGTTCAGCAGCGGATATCACGCTCTATTACGGTGAGAGGCATTCACAATTTTTCAAGCTATACCCCATTACGGGTACATGTAACTCAAAATGCCAGGGCCCAACGGAATCATCACTCTTGCTAGTGACCCAGACATAGAACTCCGCCCCGAAATTAAGACAGCCGCACTGGCCCTTGAGGCACTATCCGAAGCCCTAGCGGCCGAGGAACTCACTACGCTGCGCTCCATGGTGAATAGGGACGATGTGATACTCGATAAGAGATCCAAGTCCACCTCCTTTAAACCAGCGGACGAAATAGTCAAATTCCAAGTCCATCCAACGGACCCTACAAAAACGGCCTCCATCTGGGCACAATTAAACCCTGATGTAGACGCTGCACTACGAGAATTCCTACACGAAAATTGGGACATTTTTGCCTGGCACCCTTCAGACATGCCAGGAATCCCACGCCGGCTGGCCGAGCATAGCCTAAACATCCTAAAAGGATTCAAGCCAGTCAAACAGGCTCTTCGGCGTTTCTCCGAACCCAAGAGACAGGCCATGGGAGAGGAGCTAGCCAAATTATTGGAGGCCGGATTCGTCAGAGATATAAAACATCCGGATTGGCTAGCAAACCTGGTGATGGTACCAAAGAAGGACAAATCCTCGCGCCTATGGATCGATTTTAAGGACCTCAACAAGGCTTGCCCAAAGGATCCCTTCCCACTCCCCAGCATCGATCAAATTATCGAGGCAACCGCAGGACACGATTCATTGTGTTTCCTCGACGCATACTCCGGCTACCATAAAATTAAGATGGCAGAGCCCGACCAGGCCGCAACGGCATTCATCACCCCATACGGCCCATTCTGCTTCAACACAATGCCCTTTGGGCTCAAAAACGCTGGCGCATCATATCAATGCATGATTCAGACATGTCTGGAAAACCAGATCGGCAAAACAGTGGAGGCATACGTAGACGATGTGGTCATCAAAACCAAGCACGTCGAAACTCTAGTAGACGATTTGAGGCTCACGTTCAATAATCTCCGAACATATGACATTAAGCTTAACCCGGAAAAATGTGTTTTCAATGTACCAGCCGGAAAGCTCTTGGGCTTCATTGTATCCGGTAGAGGAATTGAAGCAAACCCAGCCAAGATCCGAGCTCTATCACAATTGGATATCCAAAAGGACCTCAAACAAATACAAAAATTGATGGGATGCGTGGCGGCTTTAAGCCGCTTTATCTCCTGTTTAGGAGAAAAGGCATTACCCCTTTATCGCCTCCTCCGACGCACCGAACACTTTGAGTGGACGGATGCCGCCACGGCTGGACTCGAAGAAATAAAAGCCATATTGGCAACAAACCCGGTCCTGGCCGCGCCCAACATGGGCGAACCAATGCTATTATATATCACGGTAACTCATCAAGTTGTGAGCGCGGTGCTCGTTGTCAAACGAGAAGCGGACGGACACAAGTCCCCCCTTCAAAAACCAGTTTACTACGTGTCCACTGTCCTAACTCCATCCAAGTCACAGTACCCGCATTATCAAAAGATAGCATACGCGGTGTTCATGGCATCCCGGAAGCTGCGACACTACTTTCAAGAGTGTTCGATAACAGTAGCCTCCGAAGTACCTCTTAATGACATTATAAACAACCGCGACGCGACGGACCGGATTGCCAAATGGGACATTGAGCTCCTCCCGTTCAACATAACCTATAAGCCACGGCAAGCTATTAAGTCGCAAGTTTTGGCCGACTTCGTCACCGAATGGACTGAAGCCGAACTCCCTAAAGAGTACGGCGCATATTCCAACTGGATCATGCACTTCGACGGCTCCAAAATGTTGGTTGGTCTGGGGGCTGACGTTGTTCTGACGTCCCCAACCAGAGATACGGTTCAATATGTACTCCAGATAATGTATACGGACTCCAACAATGCAGCCGAATACGAGGCCCTTCTACATGGCCTCCGGATGGCAGTCTCCATGGGGTATTCAACGCCTAGAGGTGCGCGGGGATTCAAACCTCACGATATCCCAAATAAATGGAGACTTTGATGCCAAGGATCCGAAAATGGCAGCTTATCGCAACACCGTCCTAAAAATGCCAGCTCGGTTTGAGGGGCTCGAATTTCACCATATAGCCCGGGATAACAACCAGGCAGCAGACGTATTGGCACGCATTAGCGCAAAGCGCGATGCCGTCCCTCCCAACATCTTCCTAGAGAGGCTGTTCAAGCCATCCGTACTATGGGAGGGGGAATCCGGAAATAACAACCCGGACCCAACCGCACTGCCCGACACCGAACATTCTGACACAATCGGTGGTTCTGCCAACAAAGTAACATCCTCAGCCCACGTAATAATGGCAGTCATTGCCCCGTGGACGGAACCATTCCTAGCCTACTTAACTAGGCAGGAACTTCCCGAGGACCAAAACGAGGCCCGCTGCATAGTGCGGTGATCTAAAGCCTATAAGGTCCATGAGGGAGAGCTTTACAAGAAAAGCACAACCGGAGTCCTTCAAAGGTGTATCTCTGAAGAGGAAGGGCGGAATCTTCTGGCTGAAATTCATGCCGGACTCGGCGGGCACCACACCGCAGCCCGGGCCCTTGTAGGCAAGGCCTTCCGTACAGGACTTTATTGGCCGATGGCCCGGGCAGATGCTCAGGACTTACTCCAACGATGCGTCGGTTGCCAGCTCTTTGCTAATCAAAGCCACATGCCACCCACCGCCCTCAAAACTATACCCATAACCTGGCCCTTTGCGGTCTGGGGGCTTGTAACGATTGGACCCCTTAAAGGAGGAACCCACAAGCAAAAATACCTACTAGTCATGGTGGATAAATTCACCAAATGGATAGAGGCCAAACCTGTTAAGACGGCCGAATCCGGACCGGTGATAGACTTCATATCAGGGGTCGGACACCGTTACGGCACCCCCCATAGCATCATCACTGATAACGGCACGAACTTTACGTCCGACGAGGTCAAACTCTGGTGCAAAAACATGGGCATCAAGCTCGACTATGCTTCAGTCTATCACCCTTAAACTAACGGTCAAGTCGAGCGAGCAAATGGTCTAATCATGAGCAGCATCAAACACAGATTAGTGCGGTACCTCAAGGAATCTAACACGCACTGGGTAGAGGAGCTCGACTCCGTACACTGGGGGCTGTGGACCACTCCGAATCGCACCACCGGATTTACACCATTCTTTATGGTATATGGCACAGAGGCAATTCTACCCTGTGACATAATTCATGACTCACCTCGCGTGCGCATGTACGAAGAAAGAGAAGCCGAGCTCGACCGGCAGGACAGTTTGGATGCATTGGAGGAGGAGCGTGACGTGGCAAAAGCCTGTTCCGCATTCTATCAACAGCAAGCTCGAAGATATCAAAGCAGAGAAGTACGGGCCAAAACTTACAACGTTGGCGAGTTAGTTCTACGCCTGCCGGACAAGAAAAAGGACAAACTCAAGCCCAAATGGGAAGGTCCCTTTATCATCGACCAAGTCCTGATTGGTGGAGCGTACCGTCTGCGAGATGCATCGGATAACCGACTCGAGCCGAACCCATGGAATGCAGCCCGTCTTTGAAGATTCTACGCCTAGCACCGGATTCTGAGTTCGTCTCCTTCCTCCGTCTATATTTTGCATATTAGCTGTCTTCTATTTCTCCTTCTCCCTCCTTTTCTATTATAGCCTTTGAAAGCTTGTTTGCGCATTGTTCGCACACACTTGACGCGCTATCCGCGCTCATGATACCTGGGGGCTTCTTTAACAGAAGCTTATTTATACGGGCTTCATGCCCAACACATGTGTCACACTTCCGCATGTACCTTTTATTCACCATCATATGCATCGATATGACTTAAGTTTTGGCCAAGCTGGGTTGCCTGGCTCCTGTGCTTACCTCTACGTTCCCGATTGTTCGGCTAGGTGGTAAAGGGAGCACCTCTGCGATTGTTACTGCCGGGTCAGCCGGATGTGTACCTCAGACTGGGTGAAGCCGAAAGCTAGTGTTCTTAAGGGAATATTCGGTCGGTGAACTAAAAGACGATTTCTTACCTATTTATTTATCTGCCCCTAGATGTTTTTCTGCTTTTTTCGCAGTCCGAACATGCACTTTAGGGCATGCCTCCCAGGGAAAGGAACCCCTAACGGAACTATTCTCCCTGGAAGATGTTTCTTACTAACCATGTAATATAACATAACTAGTTGGGCACTTGTCTGAAAAAGCACTAATTACCCCTACGCCTGGTTTCCACGCATGCCCCGGTTCTTATATAACCGCGAGGGTATTCGGACACACTCCGGACTATTGGGTCCCAAGGTTGAAGCGAAAAGGTACGCTATGACAAACGATCTACAATCCGGCTAGAAGGCATTTGCATGTCATCTTAAATTACATAGTCAACTCGACGAATTGTATTCCTCTTCAATGCCATCTAATAGGCTGTCTAGTTTACAGTCCTGCTGGGAATACTTTGCTGCCAACCCTGCTTGGCCGTACACTAAGCTCACAGGGATATCCTTCCCATCAGGCCCCACAGGTCGGACCTCGGCCATTTGGTTTGGGTCAGCCTTCGTGTACCGCGTCTTCACCATTGCCCAGGCCTCCCTGGCGCCTTGACGCCAGGCCGATATCTTCCATAATTATAAGCGCCGCCACGCTCCCTGAAGCCTCTCTGCAAGCTCTCCAAGGCCTTCGGGCAGGGAGACAGATGGCCACAAGGCCTGGGCGACGCCTTTCATCACCAGCCGAACTCGTTCGTGCAGTTGCAAGAGCTCGGGAAGAAGGTCACCTGTAGAACCAGGCATTTCCTCTGCAGGACGGCCTATGAGCATACCTACAGATATACCTATGTTAGTCGACTTCCTCGCCAAACTCCTTTTCAAAGTTCGTTCAAGCACTTACTAAAAATGCCGCGTCGAAGCCGCCGATTCTCCTTAACGGAGTCAGACAGCTGGGCACGAACATCCTTTAGTTCCTCACCCAGCTGGGTGTTGGCATCTTGGAGATTATTTTTCTCTTGCCTCACCCTTGTAAGCACATTCTCGCCGGCCTTTAATCGGCGCATCAGTTGTTGCTTGTCCGGATCTATCCCGGCACCATCTGCAATATTATTGTCAGACTTATACACACCCGCACTTCACAAATTACTTATCTTTTGAAGCATATATTACCAGAGGGGCTTCCCCCGCTGCGGCTAGTGCGGCCTCAAGTGGGGCTTTGCACTCCTGTAGCTCCTGGGACAGTTGGGTATTCTTTTCTGTAAGATCCTGCACAATAAATGATCCTTAAATCAGTTATTCTAACTATTTCAAGTCTCAGGGGCTACTGGCATATATAACTGTCAAATTTTCTCACCCGTATGTCTTTTACATACTGCTCCGTGGCTCTGGCTAGACCATTTTGAGCGGCACGGAGGTGCACATCTCCCAAATTGACGGCATTCAATGCCTCTGGGGAGAAACATGAGTCACGAAGAACTTTCTGGTGACGCCTGTGATTCATGGCACTCTCCACCTCGGAATTGGTGGCAGATAACCTGTCGGCATCCTTTGTCGGAGGAGCATCCGACGCATGCCTCGTGTTCGCCTCTGCTTCTGGACCTGGCTTTGGAGCCTGGCGAGCGGAGGATTGATTGGCAACCTCTCTGGATACAGTCCGGCGAGCGCTCTTCTTCCTGAAAAAGCACGAGCGTTAGTATGCCTCCCGGGAATAAAACCTGGGATTAAGATGACACGCCATACCGTTGCATCGACGTTTCAATCTGGACTGCACTTCTTTTCAGCCTGTTGGGCCTTGCTGTCCCTAGTTGACTAGCCATCGCAGGCTCGGCCTTCCGCCTCAAGGACTTCCCCTGCGAAACACCATTGGTATACGGTGATCAAAACCAATCATGGATGGGTCATTTTCAAAGTATTGGGACTCCGGTCTCAGTTACTTGCGAGGCTGGAAGTATTCCGGGGTAATCGGCCGCAATGGCGACCAAGGCATTATCGATGCTCAGTTGGTGAAATACCCCATCGATCAGCTCCATCGATATGTCCGGATCCTCTTGGGAGGTCGGATCGAGGAACCGTTCCGGATCCTCGGGTTGTGGAGGCGGGTTGTTTATATCCTTTACAGCCCAGCGTAGTTCCTGCGCCGAAATCACAAAATGAGATACTTGACTATGGGAGTATGGATCGGATAGGAAAAAATAAATGTCTGCTTACCCAGCTTGGAGAATTGTACATAGAAAATCTGTCCTGTGGATTGACGCGGAGAAATTCCTCCTCTTCTCCCTTGTACAATGCAGACAAGATCTTCATCAGATCAGCGACCGATCCAGGCCCCTTACGGCCGCAGCGGGTGGCATCATCCTACCCGTTGAAATCCCACATGGGGTGGCCTCTATACTGGAGCGGCTGCACCACCCACATAATGCATGTGGCCATGACCCCGATCATGGTCAGTCTGGAATCAGCTAACAACCTTATTCGGCTCATCAGGTAAAGGACGTCCCTGTCAATTTCCTTCTGAGGGCTCCGTGGACGCCAGCTTTGGCGTTTCTTCAAAGGAGCATTATTGAACTCAGGGAGGCCGATCCGAACAGGGTCCGGCAGGGGGACATCTTCTATATAAAACCATTCCGAAGGCCAGTCTTCGGACGCCTTCTTCGGGGTTCCGGATAGATATCCGGTCCCGGCGATGTGCCATAGTTCGGCTCCGCCCATTTGATATATTGACCCCTCTTGAGAATGGGGCACAAGGCAGAACAGCTTCTTCCACGGTGCAAAATGAGCCTCGATGCCCAAAAAAAGCTCGCAAAGGGCCACGAAAGCCTGCAATATGCAAAATGGAGGCACGCGTAAGGTTGTGCAACTGGAGGCCGTAGAACTCTAGGATCCCCCGGAGAAACATATGAATTGGAAATCCGAGCCCTCTTATCAAATAAGAAATAAGGCATACCCGCTCTCCTTTGGAGGGGCTGGGGATGATCTCCGCTTGCTTTCCGCCCTTATAGGTGGCGAGTCCGGCTCGAACCGGAACCATGAAGGTTGGGGGAAGAAATCCCTTGGTTTGGAGCGTCACTAACTCGCTGTGCGGGACGGAGCATCTCTCCCAATCTCCAGGCTGAGGGCTGGGAGGGCGAGAGGAGGAGCCGCGTCGACTGTCCATGATGGAATGGATTTCTGTCAGATGCGCTCTGATGAATGCTCACGAAGGGAGGATGGTGTGGTTCGAATCCATATCCTCGTCTCTTTTATAGGCAGCTCATTTGTGCAGCTAGGGGGGTAAATGTAAAAATACCCTGGCTTTTCGCATTCGTTCAACATGTGGAAGATGGCCATTATTGGGCGTGGAAGCCGAGGAGCGCAATATTTACAAGAAGGCGGACGCTATTCAACAGGTACACAGGATTTGGAGAAGAACCCGCCTTGCAATGCCGAACACAATCTACGCGCCGGACTCATCGCCATTGAAGCCTGGTTCGGGGGCTACTGAGGGAGTCCCGGATTAGGGGGTGTCCGGATAGCCGAACTATCACCTTTGGCCGGACTCCTGGACTATGAAGATACAAGATTGAAGGCTTCTTCCCATGTCCGGATGGGACCTTCCTTGGCGTGGAAGGCAAGCTTGGCGATACGGATATGTAGATCTTCTACCATTGTAACCGACTCTGTGTAACCCTAACCCTCTTCGGTGCCTATATAAACCGGAGGGTTTTAGTCTGTAGGACGAACAACAATCATACCATAGGCTAGCTTCTAGGGTTTAGCCTCTCTGATCTCGTGGTAGATCTACTCTTGTACTACCCATATCATCAATATTAATCAAGCAGGAGTAGGGTTTTACCTCCATCGAGAGGGCCCGAACCTGGGTAAAAACATCGTGTCCCTTGTCTCCTGTTACATCCGCCTAGACGCACAGTTCGGGACCCCCTACCCGAGATCCGCCGGTTTTGACACCGACGGAGGGGCTGAAGATTCCTTCTACGGCCCTCCTCAGTTCCTGCTCGGAAACATCGATGCAGGTAATATTAGCAGAAGAACGCTAAAGTAAGTAAAACAGGGAAAGGAGTGACGACTTACCCACTCTGGGGGGTTGTACATGGAGAATCTGTCCCGCGGTTTAATGCAAAGGAATTCCTCCTCTTCCCCTTTGTATAAATCGGACAATGTCCTTGCCAAAGCAGTGGCGGAGTCCGGACCCTTACGGCCGCAGCGGGTGGCGTCGTCTTCCCCGTTGAAGTGCCACATGGGCTTCCCCCGATATTGAAGCGGTTGCACTCCCCGCATTATGCATATTGCCATGACCTCGACTATCGTCAGTCCGAATTTGGCCAGTAACTTTATCATGCTCATCAGGAAGTGTATTTCCCTCGTGTCCTCTTCTTGAGGGCCCCGAGGGCGCCAGCTTAGGCGTGCCCTCGGCGGGGCATTACTGAACTTGGGGAGACCTGTCCGGACTGGATCTGGAAGGGGAACGTCATCAATGTAAAACCACTCTGAAGGCCAGTTTTCTGGTGCCTTCTTAGGAGTGCCGGACAGGTATCCGGTCTCTGCAATGCGCCATACATCGGCCCCACCCACTTGACATAGGGATTCTCCCTGGGTGCGGGGGACAAGGCAGAACAGCTTCCTCCATAATCCGAAGTGAGGTTCGCAGCCTAAAAACACCTCGCAAAGGGCGACGTACCCCGCTATATGCAGAATGGAGGCGGGGGTAAGGATGTGCAACTGGAGGCCGTAGAATTCCAAGAGCCCGCGAAGGAATGGGTGGATGGGAAACCCGACGCCCCTTAGCAGATGCAGGATGAGGCATATACGCTCCTCTGGAGATGGATTTGGAGATCCCTCCGCTTGTTCCCCTTTGTCATAAGTGACTATTCCGGCTCGGACAGGGACCATGAACGCCGGTGGGAGAAACCCTTGGGTTTGTAACTCTATCAAACGACTATGAGGAACTGAACACTCTTCCCAATCCCCCGGCTTGGAACAAGGAGGGCGAGCAGAAGAGCTGCAACGGCCGGCCATGTTGGAATGGTTTTTCGCGGAGCGCTCTGTTGGATGCTAGCTCAGGGAGGGAGAGTGTGGTTTGGATCTGAGAATCCCCCTCCCATCAAATAGACGGTCAGCCCGGAGGATTGAGGATGGTAAATGCAAAAATGCCTCGACTCTTTGCATTCGCTCGACGCATGGAGATGGTCATTATTGAGACACTGAAGCCGAGGAGTACAACATTGATGGGATGCTGGACACTATTCATCATAACAGGTACTTTGGAGTATTCGGAGATGGAACCCGCCTTGCAATGCCGAAGACAAGACTGCGCGCCGGACTCATCGTCAGTGAAGCCTGGTTCAGGGGCTACTGAGGGAGTCCTGGATTAGGGGGTATCCGGACAGCCGGACTATATACATCGTCCGGACTATTGAAGCGTGAAGATACAAGACTCAAGACTTCTGCCCGTGTCCGGATGGGACTCTCCTTTGCATGGAAGACAAGCTTGGCAATCCGAATATTGTATTTCCTTCCTTGTAACCGACTCCATGTAAACCCTAGCTCTCTCCGGTGTCTATATAAACCGGAGAGGATGGTCCTTAGAACGCCGATCACAATTACAATCATACCATCATAGGCTAGCTCTTAGGGTTTAGCCTCTACGATCTCGTGGTAGATCTACTCTTGTACTACCCATATCTTCAATATTAATCAAGCAGGAAGTAGGGTTTTACCTCCATCGAGAGGGCTCGAACCTGGGTAAACATCTGTGTCCCTTGCTTCCTGTTACCATCAGCCTAGACGCACAGATTGGGACCCCCTACCCGAGATCCGCCGGTTTTGACACCGACAATGACCTCTGTCCATCCAGAGGCACCGGATAACTTGCTGGAAGCGCTTCGCAGCGCTTCCATTGATGAAGAACACCGTACCCTTATGAGTACGGTGATTGAGAAGGTCCGGTCCGCCAAAAGTGGATTGACCGAAGCCTGCGCTAGCCTTCTAACAGGCTTTGAGGTAAGTAATAAAATTGTAAGAGAATATCATAGTATAGACAGTAGCCCCTGATGCTCTGTTTGGTGTTCGGAAAGAAAAGCAGAATGGAGGATAAAATAATGTTCACAGCAGTCTAACAGAAGATGTCTATGTGAATAAGCAGGAGTCGCTGCTGGCCGCTGCCGCTCATACTGTGGAGGTCTCTGGACGAAAGCAGGACCTGGAGCGGACCGAGGGAGAGCTCGGCCTCGTGAAGAGGCAGCTCGAGGAAAGTCAAGGTACGCAATACCCCATCTAATATATTTATCTATAAATGGTTTCTGCTGATAGAAGCATCATGAACTTTGATAGGGGCCACGACCGAAGTGGTGGTCCTTAAGAAAGCGCTCACCGAGGCCGAAGACAAAGTGGCCAAGGAACGCGCCGAGCGCGAGAAGCAAGAGGCCCGGGTCAGCGAGGTCTAGCAAGAGCTCCAGGATTTCTCCAGAAATACGAGTCCTTGGAGCGTGACTCTAAGACTCAAGAGTCCGAGCTTGCTAAGGCCCTCCAGAGCGCACAAGACACCAAAGCCGAAGCCCAGTAGGCCCTCTAGGAAATTCAGGCAGCCAAGAAGATTGCAGCGGGTAAGGAATTTGTTATGCAAAGCAAGCATGTGAAGGAGACTTTCCTTTTACTTACCCGATTGGAGTTCTCCAGGAGCATTTGCGGATTTGCCGCGCAGCATATCAGATGTCGTGGAGTTCTACTGAGCCGAAGAAGGGAGCTCAACGGAGGAGTTGTTCTGGTCCCAATATCTTCGGATAGAACATCCGATGCCCTTGAGCGACCAGCTAAAGCAACTGGTCGAGCTGCACAAGGCAGCCAAACTGTCCACGAAGGACCTCATAGTCCGGCTGTGGCCTGCCGAGCCTATGCCCAGCAGCTACTTCGGTCTCGTGAAGTGGCTTGTGAGTACCTGCCCACGACTTGAGGTCATAAAGCGGTCGGTTTGCATTGAAGGTGCGTGATGGCCTTTGCCCGTGCAAAGATGTATTGGGCGAAGATGGACGCCGTGGCGCTGATGACCGAGGGGCCACCAAAGGGTAAGGAGCACCGCCGGCCCGAGAATTATTATGACAGTGTCCTGAAGGGATCCCGCCTTGTGGCAGAACAATGTACTAAGGATGTAATCTTTGAATGAATGCACTCATTTTCTCCTGTAATATGAAACAAGTTCATTTGCGCAATATAATGCTTTGTTGATTTAAAAATTTACCTCATGTGCAGCCGTTTACAAAATCTAAGAGTTGGCCAATCGTCGGATTCTGCCCACATGTAACTAGTACAGGGGTGTTCGGGATAAATCTAAACACTCTTTATCCAAATTTTTGGTCCTTTAAGGAGGTGTTTAGCGCAACAGACAAGGCAGTCGGACTATACAGCTTTATCACCCTCACTTGGCCATAGAAGTTCTATAATTTTAAATTTTTGTGTAGCCCCTGGTATTCGGAAGGCCGAACTTGGGGTTCTATACACGCCTAAATCGTACAAAGACCGATTCCTCGCCTGAAGCGGAAAAAATCTTTAAGGATTTGAAACCTCTTGCACAGCGACCAGCTCTCGCCGCATCATGACAGTCAATTTTTGGCTTTCTCTACTGAGGTGCTCATCCGGAAGAACCGGGACACAATCGCAGTAGTTCTCCCTTTACTACCCTAGCCGATATAGCGGAACGTAGGATAGCAAGCACAGGATCCGGGCAACCCAACTATTGACCCAAGACATGATTTGGAGCTGATGCATATAATGCTATAAGTTCGGGGTGCCGCACTGTCGAAAGTGTTCGGACTTTCTTGCCGTGTTATGGGGTAGACTGAAGCCCCTGGTGACCTGAATGTACCAGAATGTATGGGTGTGATTTGTAATAAATAAATAATCAAGGAAAGAAAGAAATGAAGTAATAAGCTGATGCTGTAAATTATTTTCCATTGTTATTTGAGTGATACGTCAAGGCGTATGTATACAAGTCGTGTGATAAGCAAATAGGACTATTTGACATGCCCTTAACCAAGAGCGAGCTGCGTGTGGGTATGTAAAACAGGTATAGCGATCGTTGTCAGAGACCACCTGGGGATTCCCTTGTACGTCAAAGCTCCTTGCCTCCTTGGTGTTTCCGTCCCGTGATGGGTCCGATAATCAGGTTATCGGAAGAGCCTCAAGAAGAGAGGGACCTGAAATAAAGAAAGAGGTGAAGGTATGCGGGTCCTGGGGCGGTTGAGCCGCATTGTGGACCGCAGTCTAGTTGTGCCTCCGTCTATGCCCATGGTATTTTAAGTGCGTAATTATGTATGCGTGGCACAAATTTCACCGCTTGACTGGGACTAGGACGGAGGCCGAATTGCTAGGCGAGCTCTGGACGGGCCGGACGATCCTGTTGCAGAGTACTCCAGATTCGCTTGACGGTGTCAGGGGGCTTTATTGCTGAATTGAAGGTCTGCCTAAGGAGGCTGCTCTGTACTTCTGCTGCAAGGACTGCAGTGTGCTCTTCCGTGCGGAGTGAGCGCTCTGTATTTCCATTGACTATTATAACACCGCATGGTCCGGGCATCTTGAGCTTGAGGTAGGCGTAGTGTGGCACCACAGTGAATTGAGCGAATGTCGTTCGTCCTAGCAGTGCATGATAGCCACTGTGAAAGGGGACGATATCGAAGATTAACTCCTCGCTTCGGAAGTTGTCCGGGGATCTGAAGACCACTTCCAGTGTGATTGAGCCTGTACAACAGGCCTCTACACCTGGTATGACACCTTTGAAGGTGGTTTTGGTGCGTTTGATCCTTGAGGGATCGATACCCATTTTGCGCATTGTATCCTGATAGAGCAGGTTCAGGCTGCTGTCACCGTCCATGAGGGACTCGTGTGAGGTGGAATCCGTCAATGATAGGGTTCCAGTGCAGCTGAGCCGCCATGAAGGATACTAGTCGGATGGTCCCTGCGATCAAAGGTGATCGGACAGGAAGACCATGGGTTGAACTTTTGGGGCGACTGGCTCCATCGCGTAGACGTCTTTAGTGCACACTTCCGCTCCCTCTTGGGAATATGGGTGGCGTATATCATATTTACCGTTTTTACTTAGGGAGGAAATTTCTTCTGTCCCCCTGTGTTCGGTAGCTGGGGTTCCTCGTCGTCATCATTTTGCGACCCCTTTTCCTTGTTTTCGGCATTTATCTTGCCGGCCTGTTTAAACACCCAACATTCTCTGTTGGTGTGGTTGGCTGGTTTATCGAGGGTGTCGTGGATTTCACATGAGTGATCGAGTATGTGGTCCAGACTGGACAAGCCCGGATTGTTTCTTTTAAATGGCTTCTTCCGTTGACCGGACTTAGAGCCACTGAATCCAGCATTAACGGCCGTGTCTTCGGCATTGTCACCATTATTGCGACGCTTGTGTCTGTTGCGTCGGGGCTTGCCGTTGCTATCTCTGGCGTCTAAGGTGCTAGGATTTCTTGATGTGCTGTTGCTACGAGCCAACCAGCTGTCCTCGCCCGCACAAAAGCGGGTCATGAGTGCCGTAAGGGCTGCCATGGATTTTGGATTCTCTTGGCCGAGGTGTCGGGCAAGCCACTCGTCACGGATGTTATGCTTAAAGGCCGCTAGGGCTTCAGCATCCGGACAGTCGACGATTTGGTTCTTTTTAGTTAAGAACCGAGTCCAGAATTTCCTGGCTGACTCTCCGGGCTGTTGGGTTATGTGACTTAAGTCATCAGCACCTCCGGTGGTCGCACATAAGTGCCCTGGAAGTTGTCAAGGAATGTGTCTTCCAGGTTCTCCCAACTACCAATGGAGTTTGCCGGCAGACTATTCAGCCAATGCCGAGCTGGTCCCTTGAGTTTTAGTGGGAGGTACTTGATGGCATGTAGATCATCACCACGGGCCATGTGAATGTGGAGAAGGAAATCTTTGATCCATACCGCGGGGTCTGTTGTCCCATCACATGGTTCGATGTTCACGGGTTTAAACCCTTCTCGGAATTCATGCTCCATTACTTCGTCAGTGAAGCATAGGGGCGTGCGGCAGCTCTATGCCGGGCTACATCACGATGCTGTTCGGATGAGTCTGGTTTGCTGTATTTGGCCCGGACGGATTTGTATATAGTATATCCGGCGTGGCGATCATCGTCACATGCTGGGGCACGACCCCGCGATCCGTAGATCGATCTTGACTGTCCTGCTTTGTTTTCTGATTCGTCTCGCAGGTCATGTGTGTAGCCCCGGGCCTTCGTGTTTTTATTTGTTCCGTGACGGGGTGCGGGCTGGTGTTCGGGCTGATATGCCACTTTGTCTTGGCCACGAGGTGGTCGGTCATCCGCATCTTGCACTGGTAGTATAGGCTCTAATGCCTCGTCCTTGAATTGAGGTAACAACCTGCGCCTCGGGTAACTTTTGGTTGGGTGCTCGAGTCCGTATTCTTCGGCCGCCGGGACTTCAGTCCATCTGTTAGTGAGTAGATCTTGATCAGCTAGAAGCTGCTACTGTTTTTTCTTCAGGCTCTTTGCAGTGGCTATAAGCCGGCGCTTGAAACGCTCTTGCTCGACGGGATCCTCGGGCATGGTAAATTCTTTGTCGCCGAGGCTCACCTCGTCTTTGGAGAGGGGCATGTAATTGTCATCCTCTGAGTCTTTGTCCATTGCCTGTTCATCAAGGCTAGCTTGCCCATCCTCCTGTCCGGCCTGCTCGAAGCTTGGCTGGGCAGGATTGTTTTCGTCTTCGGCATCATCCGGAGTGCTAATATCTCTTGTGCCGGTATCGCTGTTTTTGCTATGGCAAGGTTTAGAGCGCCGCCACTGACGTTGGCACTTAAGTTTGCTTCTCAAGAGGATCACCCTCCGTTGCATCCTTATCCTCGCCATTGTTTTCTTTGGGTGTGTCCACCATATATATGTCGTATGATGAGGTGGATGTCCAGCGCCCTGTGGGCAGTGGTTCCTGTTTTTTCTCTGGCATCGTCGTCCATACCGTCGATGTCTTCGGAGTCGAAATCAAGCATGCCGGCTAAGTCATCGACAGTGGCTATTAAGTGAGTGGTGGGTGGGTAACGAATTCCTTCATCGTCCGCTTCCCACTCAAGCCGGACATAGTTCGGCCAAGAGTCTCCTGACGGGGAGAGGGATTTTAATGAGTTTAGCACGTCGCCCAAGGGAGAGTGCTGAAATATATCCACGGAGCTAAACTCCATGATCGGTGCCAGTTAGATCCAATGGGCACGGATGTACGCGGTTTGGAACCTATGGCCTGAGACGAGTCTGAGGGTCCGATGACACAGATCTCCTTGGAACTAAAATATGTGTTTGGCTCTATCGCCGCTGAGTGTGCGGCCTCCATGGCGGGGTCCATCCTCCCATCCTCGGATGGCATGATCTGCTCCGGATTTAAAGCCGGGGCAGCTGCAGGTGTGATCTCCTGAACACCGTCTGATGGCAGATCTAGGTCATGCTCATCCCAACTGTTGGGTGCACCTGTCATGGGATCGAATCCGTCGAAGATCAAGTCTTCGCGGATGTCAGGAGTGTAATTCAGGCTTCCAAACCTGACCGGATGGCCAGGGGCGTAGCTATCGATCTGCTCTAGACGAACAAGCGAGTTGGCCCGCAGTGCGAAGCCACCGAATACGAAGATCTGTCTTGGGAGGAAAACCCCACCCTGGACCGCATCGTTGTAGATGATCGAAGGGGCCATCAAGCCTTATGGTGACGACATAGTGGAACTCTCAATAAAAGCACCAATGTCGGTGTCAAAACCAGCGGATCTCGGTAGGGGGTCCCGAACTGTGCGTCTAAGGCTAATGGTAACAGGAGGCAGGGGACATGATGTTTACCTAGGTTCGGGCCCTCTCTATGGAGGTAATACCCTACTTCCTGCTTGATTGATCTTGATGATATGAGTATTACAAGAGTTGATCTACCACGAGATCGTAGAGGCTAAACCCTAGAAGCTAGCCTATGATTATGACTGTTCTTATCCTATGGTCTAAACCCTCTGGTTTATATAGACACCGGAGGGGGCTAGGGTTACATCGAGTCGGTTACAGATAAGGAAATCTCTATATCCGAATTGCCAAGCTTGCCTTCCATGCAAAGGAGAATCCCACCCGGACACGGAATGAAGTCTTCAATCTCGTATCTTCATAGTCCAACAGTCCGGCATAAGCATATAGCCCGGCTGTCCGAGGACACCCTAATCCTGGACTCCCTCAGGCGCTCCGGCCCCCTGTGGCCTGGTGTGCTCCCCTCTTCTTGGCCTGCTTGGCCCAATAACTCCCCGTGGCCTCTTGGAACCCCTTCCAGTGATCTGATAATTATTCAGTGCATTCTGAAACTCTTCCGGACACCAAATACTATCATCCTATATATCAATCTTTACCTCCGGACCATTCTGGAGCTCCTCGTCATGTCCGTGATCACATTTGAGACACCGGACAACATTCGGTCACCAACATAAATATCTCATATAGTACTATATCGTCAATGAACATTAAGCATGCGGACCCTACGGGTTCGAGAATGATATAGACATGACCGAGACGCTCTCCTGTCAATAACCAATAGCGGGACTTGGATGCCATATTGGTTCCAACATATTCTATGAAGATCTTTATCGGTCGAACCTTTATGACAACATACGTAGTTCTCTTTGTTCATCGGTATGTTCTTTGCCCGAGATTCGATTGTCGGTATCCCATACCTAGTTCAATCTTGTTACCAGCAAGTATATTTACTCATTTCGTAATACATCATCTTGCAACTAACTCCTTAGTCACTTTGCTTGCAAGCTTCTTGTCATGCAATATTACCGAGAGGGCCCAAAGATACCTCTCCGTCATACGAAGTGATAAATCCCAATATCGATTCACGCCAACTCAATAGACACCTTCGGAGATACCTATAGAGCACCTTTATGATCACCCAGTTATGAAGCGACATTTGGTACACATAAGGCATTCCTCTAGAGTCCAGGAGTCGCATGATCTCATGGTCGAAGGAACATGTATTTGACATTAAGAAACAAGTAGCAATAAACTGAACGATCATATGCTATGCTAATGGATGGGTCTTGTCCATCACATCATTCTCCTAATGACGTGATCTCGTTATCAAATGACAACTCATGTCTATGGTTAGGAAAGCTTAACCATCTTTTGATTAACGAGCTAGTCTAGTAGAAGCTTATCAGGGACTTGTATTTGTTTATGTATTCACACATGTATTTAAGATTATGACCAATACAATTATAGCCTGAACAATAAATCTTTATCATGATTAAGGAAATATAATAATAACCACTTTATTATTGCCTCTAGGGAATATTTCCAACAGTCTCCCACTTGCACCAGAGTCAATAATCAAGATCATATTGTAATGAATCTAACACCCATAGAGTCTTGGTGTTGATCCAGTTTTGCCCGTGGAAGAGGTTTAGTCAACGGGTCTGCAACATTCAGATCCGTATGTACTTTGCAAATTTCTATGTCTCTATCCTTGACAGATTCACGAATAGAGTTGAAGCGTCACTTGATGTGTTTGGTTCTCTTGTGGAACTTGGGCTCCTTTGCTATGGCAATTGCTACAGTGTTGTCATAAAAGATTGTCATTGGATCCGATGCACTGGGTATTACACCCAGATGGATATGAACTCCTTCATCCAGACTCCTTCATGTGCTGCTTCCGAAGTAGCTATGTACTCCGCTTCACATGTAAATCTCGCCATGATGCTCAACTTAGAACTGCACCAACTGACAGCTCCACCATTAAATAAAAATACATATCCGGTTTGTGACTTAGAGTCATCCGGATCTGTGCCGAAGCTAGCATCGACATAACCCTTTACGATGAGCTCTTCATCACCTCCATGAACGAGACATATATCCTTGGTCCTTTTCTCGTACTTCAGGATATTCTTGACCGATGTCCAGTGATCCACTCCTGGATTACTTTGGTACCTCCCCGTCAAACTAATGGCAAGGCACACATAAGGTCTGGTACAAAGCATGGCATACATAATAGAACCTATGGTCAAGGCATAGGGAATGACTTTTCATTCTCTCCCTATCTTCTGTCGTGGTTGGACTTTGAGTATTACTCAATTTCATACAATGCAACACAGGCAAGAACCCTTTCTTTGACTAGTTCATTTTGAACTTCTTCAGAACTTTGTCAAGGTATGTCCTTTGTGAAAGTCCTATTAAGCGTCTCGATCTATCCCTATAGATATTGAAGCCCAATATGTAAGCAGTTTCACGGAGGTCTTTCATTCAAAAATTCTTATTCAAATATCCTTTTATGCTATCCAAAACTTCTATATCATTTCCAATCAGCAATATGACATCCACATATAATATCAGAAATGCTACAGAGCTCCCACTCACTTTGTTGTAAATATAGGCTTCTCTGTAAGTATGTATAAAACCAAATGCTTTGTTAACCTCATTAAAGCGTATATTCCAACTCTAAGAAGCTTGCACCAGTCCATAGATGGATCGCTGGAGCTTGCACACTTTGTTAGCACCCTTAGGATCGACAAAACCTTCTAGTTGCATCATATACAACTCTTCTTTATGAAACCCGTTAAGTAATTCAGTTTTGACGTCCATTTGCCAAATTTCATAATCATAAAATGCGGCAATTGCTAACATGATTCTAACAGACTTAAGCATCGCTACGGGTGAGAAAGTCTCATCGTAGTCAACCCCTTGAACTTGTCGAAAACCTTTTGTATCAAGTCGAGCTTTGTACATAGTGACATTACCATCAGCGTCTGTCTTCCACTTGAAGATCCATTTATTCTCAATGGCATGCCAATCATCAGGCAAGTCCACCAAATTCAAGACTTTGTTCTCATACATGGATCCTATCTCGGATTTCATGGCCTCAAGCCATATGTCAGAATCTGGGCTCATCATAGCTTCTTCATAGTTCGTAGGTTCGCCGTTGTCCAACAACATGACTTCTATGATAGGATTATTGTACCACTCTGGTGCGAAACATGTTCTGGTTGACCTATGAGGTTCAATAGTAACTTGATTTGAAGTTTCATGATCATTACCATTTTTTTCCTCTCTGGTTGGTGTAGACATCCCAGGAACGGTTTTCTCTAATGTGCTACTTTCCAATTCAAGAGAAGGTACAACTACCTCATCAAGTTCTACTTTCCTCCCACTCACTTCTTTCAAGAGAAACTCCTTCTCTAGAAATGACACATTCTTAGCAATAAAGATTTTTCCTTCGGATCTCTGGTAGAAGGTATACCCAATAGTTTCTTTAGGGTATCCTATGAAGATGTACTTCTCCGCTTTGGGTTCGAGTTTATCAGGCTGAAGCCTTTTGACATAAGCATCGCATCCCCGAACTTTAAGAAATGACAGCTTAGGTTTATTGCCAAACCATATAGTTCCTATGGTTTCGTCTCATCGGATTTAGACAGTGCCCTATTTAACGTGAATGCAGCTGTCCCTAATGCATAACCCCAAAACAATAGTGGCAGATCAGTAAGAGACATCATAGATCACACCATACGTAATAAAGTAAGGTTACAACGTTCGAACACACCATTACGTTGTGGTGTTCCAGGTGGCGTGAGTTGTGAAACAATTCCACATTGTTTTAAATGAAGGCCAAACTCGTAACTCAAATATTCGCCTCCATGATCAAATTGTAGAAACTTTATTTTCTTGTTACGATGATTCTCCAATTCACTCTAAAATTCGTTGAACTTTTCAAGTGTTTTAGACTTGTGTTGCATCAAGTAGATATATCCAAACCTACTCCAATCATCTGTGAAGGTTAGAAAATAATGATACCCGCCACGTGCTTCAAAACTCATTCGACTGCATACATCGGTATGTATTATTTTCAATGAGTCATTAGATCGCTCCATTGTTCCGGAGAACAGAGTTTTAGTCATCTTACACATGAGGCATGGTTCACAAATATCAAATGATTCCAAAAGTCCATCTGCATGGAGTTTCTTCATGAGCTTTACACCAATATGACCTAAACGGCAGTGCCACAAGTATGCTGCACTATCATTATCAACTTTGCATCTTTTGGCATCAATATTGTGAATATGTGTATCACTACGATCGAGATTCAACAAGACTAGACCATTCACTAAGGGTGCATGCCCATAAAAGATGTTACTCATAACTAGAACAACCATTATTCTCTGACTTAAATGAATAACCATCTCGCAATAAACAAGATCCATATATAATGTTCATGCTCAACGTTAGCATCAAATAACAATTATTGAGGTCTAAAACTAATCGAGAAGGTAGATGTAGAGGTAGCGTGCCGAAGGGGATCACATCAACCTTGGAACCATTCCCGGCGCGCATCATCACCTCCTCCTTAGCAAATCTTCCTTTATTCTGCAGCTCCTTTTTTGAGTTGCAAATATGAGCAAGCGAACCAGTATCAAATAGCCAGGCACTGCTATGATCACCAGTAAGGAACACATCAATAACATGTATATCAAATATACCTTTGTTCACTTTGTCATCTTCTACCTCTTGAGCTTGCGTTGGTTTTTCCCTTGCAGAGGAAAGGGTGATGCAGCAAAGTAGCATAAGTATTTCCCTCAGTTTTGAGAACCAAGGTATCAATCCAGTAGGAGACGACACACAATTCACCTAGTACCTGCACAAACAATCAAGAACCTTGCAACCAATGTGATAAAGGGTTGTCAATCCCTTCACGGTCACTCGCAAAAGTGAGATCTAATAAAGATAGTAAAGTAAATATTTTTGGTACTTTTTTGTATAGATTGCAAAGTAAAGATTACAAAATAGTAAATGAGACGTGATATGATGGAAAAGAGATGTAATATAATAGAAAAGAGACCCGGGGGCCATAGGTTTCACTAGTGGCTTCTCTCAAGATAGCATGCATTACGGTGGGTGAACAAATTACTGTCCAGCAATTGATAGAAAAGCACATAATTATGAAGACATTTAAGGCAATGATCATAAATATAGGCATCACGTCCGTGTCAAGTAGACTGAAACGATTCTGCATCTACTACTATTACTCCACACATCGACCGCTATCCAGCATGCATCTAGAGTATTAAGTTCATAAGAACGGAGTAACGCATTAAGCAAGATGACATGATGTAGAGGGATAAACTCAAGCAATATGATATAAACCCCATCTTTTTATCCTCGATGGCAACAATACGATACGTTCCTTGCTGCCCCTACTATCACTGGGAAAGGACACCGCAAGATTGAACCCAAAGCTAAGCACTTCTCCCATTGCAAGAAAGATCAATCTAGTAGGCCAAACTAAACCGATAATTCGGAGAGACTTGCAAAGATATCAAATCATGCATATAAGAATTTATAGAAGAACCAAATAATATTCATAGATAATCTTGTTCATAAATCCACAATTCATCGGATCTCGGCAAACACACCGCAAAAGAATATTACATCGAATAGATCTCCAAGAACATCGAGGAGAACTTTGTATTGAGAATCAAAGAGAGAGAAGAAGCCATCTAGATAATAACTATGGACCCGAAGGTCTGTGGTAAACTATTCACGCTACCTAGCATATTTATCAATGTAATTTTTGATTTGGAATGCTATCTAGCATATTTATCAATGTAATTTTCTTTATTGTGGCATGAATGTTCAGATCCAAAAGATTCCAGACAAAAGTTTAATATTGACATAAAAATAATAATACTTCAAGTATACTAACAAAGCAATCATGTCATGGCCAAAGAAAGCTATCCCTATAAAATCATATAGTCTGGTTATGCTCTATCTTCATCACAAAAAGTATTTAATCATGCACTACCCCGATGACAAGCCAAGCAATTGTTTCATACTTTTGATGTTCTCAAACTTTTTCAATGTTCACGCAATACATGAGTGTGAGCCATGCACATAGCAATATAGGTGGAATAGAATGGTGGTTGTGGAGAAGACAAAAAGGAGAAGATATTCTCACATCAACTAGGCGTATCAACGGGCTATGGAGATGCCCATCAATAGATATCAATGTGAGTGAGTAGGGATTGCCATGCAACTGATGCACTAGAGCTATAAGTGTATGAAAGATCAACAAAAGAAACTAAGTGGGTGTGCATCCAACTTGCTTGCTCACGAAGACCTAGGGCACTTTTTGAGGAAGCCCATCATTGGAATATACAAGCCAAGTTCTATAATGAAAAATTCCCACTAGTATATGAAAGTGACAACGTAGGAGACTCTCTATCATGAAGATCATGGTGCTACTTTGAAGCACAAGTGTGGTAAAAGGACAGTAGAATTGCCCCTTCTCTCTTTCTCTCTTTTTTTTATTTGGGACTTTTCTCTTCTTTTTTATGGCCTCTTTTTTTAGTCCGGAATCTCATCCTGACTTGTGGGGGAATCATAGTCTCCATCATCCTTTCCTCACTAGGACAATGCTCTAAGAATGAAGATCATCAAACTTCTATTTACTTACAACTCAAGAATTACAACTCAATACTTCGAAAAAAATATGACTCTATGTGAATGCCTCTGGCGGTGTACCGGGATGTGCAATGATTCAAGAGTGACATGTATGAAAAATTATGAATGGTGGCTTTCCCACAAATACAATGTCAACTACATGATCATGCGAGGCAATATGACAATGATGGAGCGTGTCATAATAAACTGAACGGTGGAAAGTTGAATGGCAATATATCTCGGAATGGCTATGGAAATACCATAATAGGTAGGTATGGTGGTTGTTTGAGGAAGGTATATCGTGGGTGTATGGTACCGCCGAAAGTTGTGCGGTACTAGAGAGGCTAGCAATGGTGGAAGGGTGAGAGTGTGTATGATCCATGGACTCAACATTAGTCATAAAGAACTCACATACTTATTGCAAAAGTTTATTAGTTATTGAAAAGAAGTACTACGCGCATGCTCCTAGGGGGATAGATTGGTAGGAAAATACCATCGCTCGTCCCCGACCGCCACTCATAAGGAAGACAATCAATAAATAAATCATGCTCCAACTTCATCACATAACGGTTCACCATACGTGCATGCTACGGGAATCACAAACTTTAACACAAGTATCTCTCAAATTCACAACTACTCTACTAGCATGACTCTAATATCACCATCTTCATATCTCAAAACAATCATAAAGAATCAAACTTCTCATAGTATTCAATGCACTTTATATGAAAGTTTTTATTATACCCATCTTGGATGCCCATCATATTAGGACTAATAATTTTATAACCAAAGCAAACTACCATGCTTTTCTAAAATACTCTCGAAATAATATAAGTGAAGCATGAGAGATCAATAATTTCTATAAAATAAAACCACCACCGTGCTCTAAAAAGATATAAGCGAAGCACTAGAGCAATATTATCTAGCTCAAAAGATATAAGTGAAGCACATGGAGTATTCTAATAAATTCCAATTCATGCGTGTCTCTCCCAAAAGATGTGTACATCAAGGATGATTGTGGAAAACTAAAAATCAAAGACTCAAATCATACAAGACGCTCCAAGCAAAACAAATATCATGTGGTGAATAAAAATATAGCCTCAAGTAAAGTTACCGATAGACGAAGACGAAAGAGGGGATGCCTTCCGGGGCATCCCCAAGCTTAGGTTTTTGGTTGTCCTTGAATATTATCTTGGGGTGCCTTGGTCATACCCAAGCTTAGGCTCTTGCCACTCCTTATTTCAAAATCCATCAAATCTTTACCCAAAAACTTGAAAACTTCACAACACAAAACTTCAACAGAAAATCTCATGAGCTCCATTAGTATAAAAAAATAAACCACCACTTTAAGGTACTGTAATGACCTCATTCTTTATTTATATTGGTGTTAAACCTACTGTATTCCAACTTCTCTATAGTTCATACCCCCCGATACTACTCATAGATTCATCAAAATAAGCAAACAACACACAAAAAACATAATCTATCAAAAATAGAACAGTCTGTAGCAATCTGTAACTTTCGAATACTTATGCAACCCTAAAAATGCTGAAATAAATTGGTGGACATGACGAATTTTTCTATTAATCATCTTCAAAAATAATCAACCTAAAAGCACTCTCTAGTAAAAAAAATGTCAGCTATTCTCCTGAGCGCAGAAGTTTCCTGTTTTTTACAGCAAGATCGCAAAGACTTCACCAAAGTCTTCCCAAAGGTTCTACTTGGCACAAACACTAACTAAAACATAAACCACATCTAAACAGAAGCTAGATGAATTATTTATTACTAAACAAGAGCAAAAAGCAAAGAACAAAAATAAGATTGGGTTGCCTCCCAACAAGCTTTATCATTTAAGGCCCCTAGCTAGGCATTGATAATATTAATGATGCTCACATAAAAGACAAGAATTGAAGCACAAAGAGAGCATCATAAAATACGTGACAAACACATCTAAGTCTAACATACTTCCTATGCATGGGAATATTGTAGGAAAATAAATTATCAAGACAAGCAAGATCTAGCATATGCAAGGAAGAAGAAAGAAACAATAGCAATCTCAACATGAAGAGAGGTAATTTCGTAACATGAAAAATTCTACAACCTTATTTTCCTCTCTCATAATAATTACATGTAGGATCATAAGAAAATTCAACAAAATAGCTATCACATAACATATTCTCAACATGATCCACATGCATGCAAAGTTGACGCTCTTCCAAAATAGTGGGATTAACATTAACTAAAGTCATGACCTCTCCGAACCCACTTTTGTCAAAACAATTCATAAGATTGAACATTCTCCAAATATGTGGGATCTGAAGTTGACACTCTTCCAAACTCACATTCAATATTAGTGCAAACATTAATATCAATCTCATATTCATCATGGGGCTTAAATAAATTTTCAAGAACATTATCACCCCAATCATGGTCATTGCAACAAGTAGTGGACCTAGCAAAATTAGCATCCCCAAGCTTAGGGTTTTGCATATTTTTAGCACAACTGACATCAAAAGAATTTATAGTTAAATCATTGCAATCATGCTTTTTATTCAAGGAGCTATAGTGAATCTCTTCATAAATTTCTTCATCACAATTTTCAGATTCGCGAATTTCAAGCAAATCTTCATAAAGATAATCTAGTGCACAAAACTCACTAGCAATTGGTACATCATAATTGAATCTCTTAAAAAGATTGGAAAGTGTATGAGGATCCATAAACTTTTTTAGCAAGCAAAGATGCAAGCAAAAAGAAGGTACATGGTAACACAAGCAAACAAAAGATCGAACGGAAGAGGGGCGAAGGTTTTCGAAAATCATTTTAGAAGTGGGGGAGAGGAAAATGAGAGGCGAATGGCAAATCATGTAATGCAAAGGAGAAGAGTTTATGATGGGTACTTGGTATGCTTGACTTGGCGTAGATCTCCCCGGCAACGGCGCCAGAAACTGGCAAGTTGACGGGAGACAAATCTTGACTTGACATGGCATAAATGTCCCCGGCAACGGCGCCAGAAATCCTTCTTGCTACCTCTTGATCTTGCGTTGGTTTTTCCCTTGAAGAGGAAAGGGTGATGCAGCAAAGTAGCGTAAGTATTTCCCTCAGTTTTGAGAACCGAGGTATCAATCCAGTATGAGATGACACACAAGTCACCTAGTACCAGCACAAACAATCAAGAACCTTGCAACCAACGCGATAAAGGGGTTGTAAATCCCTTCACGGTCACTCGCAAAAGTGAGATCTAATAAAGATAGTAAAGTAAATATTTTTGGTATTTTTGTTGTATAGATTGGAAAGTAAAGATTGCAAAATAGTAAACGAGATGCGATATAATGGAAAAGAGATGTAATATAATAGAAAAGAGACCCTGGGGCCATAGATTTCACTAGTGGCTTCTCTCAAGATAGCATGTATTATGGTGGGTGAACAAATTATTGCTGAGCAATTGATAGAAAAGTGCATAATTATGAAGACATCTAAGGCAATGATCATGAATATAGGCATCACGTCCATGTCAAGTAGACCGAAATGATTCTGCATCTACTACTATTACTCCACACATCGACCTTTATCCAGCATGCATCTAGAGTACTAAATTCATAAGAACAGAGTAACGCATTAAGCAAGATGACGTGATGTAGAGGGATAAACTCAAGCAATATGATATAACCCCATATTTTTATCCTCGATGGCAACAATACAATACATGTCTTGCTGCCCCTACTATCACTGGGAAAGGACACCGTAGGATTGAACCCAAAGCTAAGCACTTCTCCCATTGCAAGAAAGATCAATCTAGTAGGCCAAACTAAAACGATAATTCAAAGAGACTTGCAAAGATATCAAATCATGCATATAAGAATTCAGAGAAGAAACAAATAATATTCATATATAATCTTGTTCATAAATCCACAATTCATCGGATCTCGGCAAACACACCGCAAAAGAATATTCATCGAATAGATCTCCAAGAACATCGAGGAGAGCTTTGTATTGACAATCAGAGAGAGAGAAGAACCCATCTAGCTAATAACTATGGACCCAAATGTCTATGGTAACCTACTCACGCTTCATCGGAGAGGCAATGGTGTTGATGTAGAAGCCCTCCATGATTGATTCCCCCTCTGGCAGATCGCCGGAAAAGCCCCAAGATGGGATCTCACGGGTACAGAAGGTTGCGGTGGTGGAAGAGTGGTTTTGTGGCTCTCCCTGATGTTTCTAGGGTGTAAGAGTATATATAGGCGAAAGAAGTACGTCGGTGGAGCTACGAGGAACCCGTGAGGGTGGGGGGCATGCCTTCCCCCCTGGGCGCGCCCTCCTACCTCGTGGACGCCTCGTGGCATTTCTGACTTCAACTCCAAGTCTTCTGGTTTGCTTTCGGTCTAAGAAAGATCATCACGAAGGTTTCATTCCGTTTGGACTCCTTTTGGTATTCCTTTTCTGCAAAACTAGAAAATAGGCAGAAAAAACAAAAACTGGCACTGGGCCTCCGGTTAATAGGTTAGTCCCAAAAATAATATAAAAGAGCATATTAAATCCCATTAAACATCCAAAACAGCTAATAAAATAGCATGGAACAATCAAAAATTATAGATACATTGGAGACGTATCATCATCCTGTTGGGAAACGTAGCAGAAATTCAAAATTTTCCTACGTGTCACCAAGATCTATCTATGGAGAAACCAGCAACGAGGGGAAGGAGAGTGCATCTACATACCCTTGTAGATCGCTAAGCGGAAGCGTTCAAGAGAACGGGGTTGAAGGAGTCATACTCGTCGTGATCCAAATCACCGGAGATCCTAGTGCCGAACGGACGGCACCTCCGCGTTCAACACACGTACAGCCCGGTGATGTCTCCCATGCCTTGATCCAGCAAGGAGAGAGGGAGAGGTTGGGGAAGACTCCGTCCAGCAGCAGCACGACGGTGTGGTGGTGGTGGAGGAGCGTGGCAATCCTGCAGGGCTTCGCCAAGCACCGCGGGAGAGGAGGAGTACTTGGGAGAGGGGGAGGGCTGCGCCAGAACTTGGGGTGCGGATGCCCTCCCACCCCTCCACTATTTATAGGTGGGGGGAGAGGGGGCCTCCCCCCCTAGATCTCATCTAGGGTTGGGGGCGGCGGCCAAGGGGGGAGGAGTGCCTCCCAAGTCAAGTGGAGGCCCTCCCCCTTAGGGTTTCCCCTCTCCCATGCGCATGGGCCTTGGGGGGCTGGTGCCCCTGGCCCATTAAGGCTAGGGCACCCCCTACAGCCCATGCTGCTGTATTGGACGTGGTGGAACAATTTCCGGACCTCCGGACCCCTCCGGAATCCTCCGGAACCTTCTGGAAGCTTCCCGGTACAATACCGGAAAAACCCGAACTTTTCCTGGAACCCGAACAACAACTTTCCGTATATAAATCTTTACCTCCGGACCATTCGGGAACTCCTCGTGACGCCCGGGATCTCATCCGGGACTCCGAACAACATTAGGTAACCACATACAAACTTCCTTTATAACCCTAGCGTCATCGAACCTTAAGTGTGTAGACCCTACGGGTTCGCGAACCATGCAGACATGACCGAGACGTTCTCCGGTCAATAACCAATAGCAGGATCTAGATATCCATGTTGGTTCCCACATGTTCCATGATGATCTCATCGGATGAACCATGATTTCAAGGACTCAATCGATCCCGTATACAATTCCCTTTGTCTAGCAGAATTGTACTTGCCCGAGATTCGATTGTCGGTATGCCGATACCTTGTTCAATCTCGTTACATGCAAGTCTCTTTACTCGTTCCGTAACACATCATCCCGTGATCAACCCCTTGGTCACATTATGCACATTATGATGATTTCCTACCGAGTGGGCCCAGAGATACCTCTCCGTCATACAGAGTGAAAAATCCCAGTCTCGATTTGTGCCAACCCAACAGACACTTTCGGAGATACCTATAGTGCACCTTTATAGCCACCCAGTTACGTTGTGACGTTTGGTACACCCAAAGCATTCCTACGGTATCCGGGAGTTTCACAATCTCATGGTCTAAGGAAAAGATACTTGACATTAGAAAAGCTTTAGCATACAAACTACACAATCTTTGTGCTAGGCTTAGGATTGGGTCTTGTCCATCACATCATTCTCCTAATGATGTGATCCCGTTATCAACGACATCCAATGTCCATGGTCAGGAAACCGTAACCATCTATTGATCAACGAGCTAGTCAACTAGAGGCTTACTAGGGACATGGTGTTGTCTATGTACCCACACATGTATCTGAGTTTCCTATCAATACAATTATAGCATGGATAATAAACGATTATAATTAACAAGGAAATATAATAATAACCAATTTATTATTGCCTCTAGGGCATATTTCCAACAGTCTCCCACTTGCACTAGAGTCAATAATCTAGTTCACATCGCCATGTGATTAACACTCACAGGTCACATCACCATGTGACCAATATCCAAAGAGTTTACTAGTGTCACTAAACTAGTTCACATCATCATGTGATTAAGACTCAATGAGTTCTGGGGTTTGATCATGTTTTGCTTGCAAGAGAGGTTTTAGTCAACGGGTCTGCAACATTCAGATCCATATGTACTTTGCAAATCTCTAGGTCATATTGCAAATGCTGCTTCCACGCTCCACTTGGAGCTATTCCAAATGGTTGCTCCACTATACGTATCGGTTTTGCTACTCAGAGTCATTCGGATAGGTGTTAAAGCTTGCATCGACGTAACCCTTTATGTCGAACTCTTTATCACCTCCATAATCGAGAAACATATCCTTATTCCTCTAAGGATAATTTTGACCGCTATCTGGTGATCCACTCCTTGATCACCTTTGTACCCTCTTGCCAGATAAGTAGCAAGGCACACATCAGGTACGGTACACAGCATAACATACTGTAGAGCCTACGTCTAAAGCATAGGGGACGACCTTTGTCCTTTCTCTCTTTTCTGCCGTGGTCGAGCTTTAAGTCTTAACTTCATACCTTACATCTCGGGCAAGAACTCCTTCTTTGACTGATCCATCTTGAACACCTTCAAGATCATGTCAAGGTATATGCTCATTTGAAAGTACCATTAAGCGGTTTTTGATCTATCCTCATAGATCTTGATGCTCAATGTTCAAGTAGTTTAATCCAGGTTTTCACTTGAAAAACACTTTTCAAATAACCCTATATGCTTTCTAGAAATTCTACATTATTTCTGATCAACAATATGTCAACAACATATACTCATCAGAAATTCTATAGTGCTCCCACTCACTTCTTTGGAAATACAAGTTTCTCATAAACTTTGTATAAACCCAAAATCTTTGATCATCTTATCAAAGTGTACATTCCAACTCCGAGATGCTTACTCCAGTCCTTAGAAGGATTGTTGGAGCTTTGCATACTTGTTAGCATCCTTAGGATCGACAAAACCTTTCTGATTGTATCACATACAACCTTTCCTTGCGAAATCTGGTAAGGAAACTCGTTTTGACATCCATCTGCCAGATTTCATAAATGCAGCTAATGCTAACATGATTCCGCCGGACTTAAGCATCGCTACGGATGAGAAAATCTCATCGTAGTCAACTCCTTGAACTTGTGAAAAACTCTTCGCCACAAGTCGAGCTTCATAGACGGTGACATTACCGTCCACGTCCGTCTTCTTCTTAAAGATCCATTTATCTCAATGGCTTGCCTATCATCGGGCAAGTCCACCAAAGTCCATGCTTTGTTTTGATACATGGATCCTATCTCGGATTTCATGGTTTCTAACCATTTGTCGGAATATGGGCCCACCATCGCTTCTCCATAGCTCATAGATTCATTGTTGTCTAGCAACATGACCTTCAAGACAGGATTACTGTACCACACTGAAGTAGTAAGCATCCTTGTCACCCTACGAGGTACGGTAGTGACTTGATCCGAAACTTCATGATCACTATCATAAGCTTCTACTTCAATTGGTGTAGGCGCCATAGGAACAACTTCCTATGCCCTGCTACACACTGGTTGAAGTGACAGTTCAATAACCTCATCAAGTCTCCACCATCCTCCCACTCAATTCTCGAGACAAACCTTTCCTTGAGAAAGGACCCGATTCAAGAAACAATCCGTATTGCTTTCGGATCTGAATTAGGAGGTATACCCAACTGTTTTGGGTGTCCTATGAAGATGCATTTTATCCGCTTTGGGTTCGAGCTTATCAACCTGAAACTCTTTCACATAAGCGTTGCAGCCCCAAACTTTTAAAAAAACGACAACTTAGGTTTCTCCAAACCATAGTTCAAACAGTGTCATCTCAACGGAATTCCGTGGTGCCCTATTAAAGTGAGTGCGGTTGTCTCTAATGCCTAACCCATGAACGATAGTGGTAATTCGACAAGAGACATCATGGTACGCACCATATCCAATAGGGTGCAACTATGATGTTCGGACACACCATCACACTATGGTGTTCTAGGCGGTATTAATTGTGAAACCATTTCCACAATGTCTTAATTGCGTGCCAAAGCTCGTAACTCAGATACTCATCTCTTTGATCATATCATAGACATTTTATCCTCTTGTCACGATGATCTTCAACTTCACTCTGAAATTACTTGAACCATTCAATAATTCAGACTTGTGTTTCATCAAGTAAATATATTCAGTATCTACTCAAATCATCCGTGAAGTAAGAACATAACCATATCCACTGCGTCCACTGCGTGCCTGAGCACTCATTGGACTGCACACATCAAAATGTATTACTTCCAATACGTTGCTTTCTTGTTCCATTTTACTGAAAACGAGGCTTTCAGTCATCTTGCCCATGTGGTATGGTTCGCATGTCTCAAACTTTTCAAAACGAGTGAGTCCAAAGATCCATCAACATGGAGCTTCTTCATGCGTTTTATGACTTACATGGCAGTGCCACAAGTAGGTGGTACTATCATTACTATCTTATATCTTTTGGCATGAACATGTGTATCACTACGATCGAGATTCAATAAACCATTCCTTTAGGTGCAAGACCATTAAAGGTATTATTCAAATAAATAGAGTAACCATTATTCTCCTTAAATGAATAACCGTATTGCGATAGACATAATCCAATCATGTCTATGCTCAACGCAAACACCAAAAGACAATTATTTAGGTTTAATACTAATCTTGATGGTAGAGAGAGCATGCAATGTTTGATCACATCAAACTTGGAAACACTTCCAACACATATCGTCAGCTCACCTTTAGCTAGTCTCCGTTTATTCCATAGCCTTTTATTTCGAGTTACTAACAGTTAGCAACCGAACCGGTATCTAATACCCTGGTGCTACTAGGGGTACTAGTAAAGTACACATTAACATAATATATATCCAATATACTTCTATCGACCTTGCCAGCCTTCTCATCTACCAAGTATCTAGGGTAATTCTGCTCCAGTGGTTGTTCCCCTTATTACAAAAGCACTTAGTCTCGGGTTTGGGTTCAACCTTGGGTTTCTTCACTAGAGCAGCAGCTGATTTGTCGTTTCATGAAGTATCCCTTCTTGCCCTTGCCCTTCTTGAAACTAGTGGTTTCACCAACCATCAACAATTAATGCTCCTTCTTGATTTCTACTTTCGCAGTGTCAAACATTGTGAATACCTCAAGGATCATCATATCTATCCCTGATATGTTATAGTTCATCACAAAGCTCTAGCAGCTTGGTGGCAATGACTTTGGAGAAACATCACTATCTCTGGAAGATCAACTCCCACTCAATTCAAGTGATTGTCGGACTCAGACAATCTGAGCACAAGCTCAACGATTGAGCTTTTCTCCCTTAGTTTGCGGGCTAAGAAAATCGTCGGAGGTCTCATACCTCTTGACATGGGGACGAGCCTGAAATCCCAATTTCAGCCCTCGAAACATCTCATTTGTTCCGTGACATTTCGAAAACGTCTTTGGTGCCTCAACTCTAAACCGTTTAACTGAACTATCACGTAGTTATCTAAACGTGTATGTCCGATGTTCGCAACATCCATAAACGATGTTTGGGGTTCAGCATACTGAGCGGTGCATGAAGGACATAAGCTTTCTACTGTCCGCATAATGCTACTGTCAACTTTCAACTATATTTTCTCTAGGAACATATCTAAACAGTGGAACTAAAGCGCGAGCGTACGACATAATTTGCAAAGATCTTTTGACTATGTTCAGGATAATTAAGTTCATCATATGAACTCCCACTCAGATAGACATCCCTCTAGTCATCTAAGTGATTACATGATCCAAGTCAACTAGGCCGTGTCCGATCATCACGTGAGACGGACTAGTCATCATCGGTGAACATCTTCATGTTGATCGTATCTACTATACGACTCATGCTCGACCTTTTGGTCTCTTGTGTTCCGAAGCCATGTATGTACATGCTAGGCTCGTCAAGTCAACCTAAGTGTTTTGCGTGTGTAAATCTGGCTTACACCCGTTGTATGTGAACGTAAGAATCTAACACACCTGATCATCACGTGGTGCTTCGAAACGACGAACTTTCGCAACGGTGCACAGTTAGGGGGAACATTTTCTTGAAATTTTAATGAGGGATCATCTTATTTACTACCGTCGTTCTAAGCAAATAAGATGTATAAACATGATAAACATCACATGCAATCAAATAGTGACATGATATGGCCAATATCATATTGCTCCTTTTGATCTCCATCTTCGGGGCTCCATGATCATCATCGTCACCGGCATGACACCATGATCTCCATCATCGTGTCTCCATGAAGTTGTCTCGCCAACTTATTACTTCTACTACTATGGCTACCGGTTAGCAATAAAGTAAAGTAATTACATGGCGTTGCTCAATGACACGCAGGTCATACAATAAATAAAGACAACTCCTATGGCTCCTGCCGGTTGTCATACTCATCGCCATGCAAGTCGTGATTCCTATTACAAGAACATGATCAATCTCATACATCACATATCATTCATCACATTCTTCTTGGCCATATCACATCACATAGCATACCCTGCAAAAACAAGTTAGACGTCCTCTAATTGTTGTTTGCATGTTTTACGTGGCTGCTATGGGTTTCTAGCAAGAACGTTTCTTACCTACGCAAAAACCACAACGTGATATGTCAATTGCTATTTACCCTTCATAAGGACCCTTTTCATCGAATCCAATCCGACTAAAGTGGGAGAGACTGGCACCCGCTAGCCACCTTATGCAACAAGTGCATGTCAGTCGGTGGAACCTATCTCACGTAAGTGTACGTGTAAGGTCGGTCCGGGCCGCTTCATCCCACAATGCCGCCGAATCAAGATTGGACTAGTAATGGTAAGCATATTGAACAAAATCAACGCCCACAACTACTTTGTGTTCTACTCGTGCAAAGAATCTACGCAATAGACCTAGCTCATGATGCCACTGTTGGGGAACGTAGCAGAAATTCAAAATTTTCCTACGTGTCACCAAGATCTATCTATAGAGAAACCAGCAACGAGGGGAAGGAGAGTGCATCTACATACCCTTGTAGATCGCTAAGCGGAAGCGTTCAAGAGAACGGGGTTGAAGGAGTCGTACTCGTCGTGATCCAAATCATCGGAGATCCTAGTGCCGAACAGACGGCACCTCCGCGTTCAACACACATACAGCCCGGTGACGTCTCCCATGCCATGATCCAGCAAGGAGAGAGAGAGAGGTTGGGGAAGACTTCGTCCAGCAGCAGCACGACGGTGTGGTGGTGGTGGAGGAGCGTGGCAATCCTGCAGGGCTTCGCCAAGCACCGCGGGAGAGGAGGAGTACTTGGGAGAGGGGGAGGGCTGCGCCAGAACTTGGGGTGCGGCTGCCCTCCCACCCCTCCACTATTTATAGGTGGGGGGAGAGGGGGGCGGCCCCCCTAGATCTCATCTAGGGTTGGGGGCGGCGGCCAAGGGGGAGGAGTGCCTCCCAAGTCAAGTGGAGGCCCTCCCCCTTAGGGTTTCCCCTCTCCCATGCGCATGGGCCTTGGGGGGCTGGTGCCCCTGGCCCATTAAGGCTAGGGCGCCCCCCTACAGCCCATGCTTCTGTATTGGACGTGGTGGAACAATTTCCGGACCTCCGTACCCCTCCGGAACCTTCTGGAAGCTTCCCGGTACAATACCGGAAAAACCTGAACTTTTCCCGGAACCCGAACAACAACTTTCCATATATAAATCTTTACCTCCGGACCATTCCAGAACTCCTCGTGACGTCTGGGATCTCATCCGGGACTCCGAACAACATTCGGTAACCACATACAAACTTCCTTTATAACCCTAGCGTCATCGAACCTTAAGTGTGTAGACCCTACGGGTTCGGGAACCATGCAGAGATGACCGAGACGTTCTCCGGTCAATAACCAACAGCGGGATCTGGATACCCATGTTGGTTCCCACATGTTCCATGATGATCTCATCAGATGAACCACGATGTCAAGGACCCAATCGATCCCATATACAATTCCCTTTGTCTAGCGGTATTGTACTTGCCCGAGATTCGATCGTCGATATGCCGATACCTTGTTCAATCTCGTTACCTGCAAGTCTCTTTACTCATTCCATAACACATCATCCCGTGATCAACCCCTTGGTCACATTGTGCACATTATGATGATTTCCTACCGAGTGGGCCCAGAGATACCTCTCTGTCACACGGAGTGACAAATCCCAGTCTCGATTCGTGCCAACCCAACAGACACTTTTGGAGATACCTGTAGTGCACCTTTATAGCCACCCAGTTACGTTGTGACGTTTGGTACACCCAAAGCATTCCTACGGTATCCGGGAGTTGCACAATCTCATGGTCTAAGGAAAAGATACTTGACATTAGAAAAGCTTTAGCATACGAACTACACGATCTTTGTGCTAGGCTTAGGATTAGGTCTTGTCCATCACATCATTCTCCTAATGATGTGATCCCATTATCAACGACATCCAATGTCCATGGTCAGGAAACCGTAACCATCTATTGATCAACGAGCTAGTCAACTAGAGGCTTAGTAGGGACATGGTGTTGTCTATGTACCCACACATGTATCTGAGTTTCCTATCAATACAATTATAGCATGGATAATAAACGATTATCATGAACAAGGAAATATAATAATAACCAATTTATTATTGCCTCTAGGGCATATTTCCAACACATCCTTCTTATCTGCTAAGTATTTGGGGCAGTTCCGCTTCCAGTGACCATTTCCCTTGCAGTAGAAGCACTCAGTTTCACGCTTGGGTCCAGCTTTGGGCTTGTTCATGGGAGTGGCAACTTGCTTGCTGTTCTTCTTAAAGTTACATGTCTTTCCCTTGCCCTTTTTCTTGAAACTGGTGGTCTTGTTAACCATCAACACTTGATGCTCTTTCTAGATTTCTACCTCCGTCGATTTCAGCATCTAAAAGACCTCGGGAATCATTTTCATCATCCCTTGCATATTACAATTCATCACGGATCCTTTGTATCTTGGTGGCAGTGACTGAAAAACTCTATCAATAACACACTCATCTGGAAGATCAATTCCTAGCTGAGTCAAGTGGTTGTGGTACCCAGATATTCTGAGTATGTGTTCACTGACAGAACAGTTCTCCTCCATCTTACAGCTAAAGAACTTGTTGGAGACTTCATATCTCTCAACTCGGGCATTACTTGAAATATCTATTTCAGCTTTTGGAACGTCTCATATGCTCTGTGTCATTCAAGATATTTTTGAAGTTTCGGTTCCAAGCCGTAAAGCATGGCACACTAAACTATCAAGTAGTCATCAGATCGAGCCTGCCAGACGTTCATAATGTCTGCCTCAGCTCTGCAGCTGGTCCGTCACCTAGCGATGCATCAAGGACATAATTCTTTTGTGCAGCAATGAGGGTAATCCTCAAGTTACGGACCTAGTCTATGTAGTTGCTATCATCATCTTTCAACTTAGCTTTCTCTATGAACGCATTAAAATTCAACGGAACGGTAGTACGGGACATTGATCTACAACATAGATTTGCAAATACTATTAGGACTAAGTTCATGATAAATTTTAGTTCAAATAATCAAATTACTAATGAACTCCCACTTAAATAAACATCCCTCAAGTTGTCTAAGTGATACATGATCCAAATCAACTAACCCATGTCCGATCACCACGTGAGATGGGATAGTCTTCAATGGTGAACATCTCCATGTTGATCATATCTACTATATGACTCATGTTCGACCTTTTCATCTCCAATGTTCCGAGACCATGTTTGTACATGCTAGGCTCGTCAAGTTTAACCCAAGTCTTCTTCATGTGCAAAACTGGCTTACACCCATTGTATGTGAACGTGATGTCTATCACACCCGATCATCACGAGGTGCTTCAAAATGATAAACTTTAGCAATGATGCATAATCAGGGAGAACACTTTTATCTTGAAATTAAGTGAAGGGATCATCTTATAATGTTACCATCGTTCTAAGCAAAATAAGATGCATAAAGGATAAACATCACATGCAATCAAAATATGTGACATGATATGGCCATCATCATCTTGTGCTTTTGATCTCCATCTCCAAAGCAACGGCATGATATCCATTGTCACCGGCACGACACCTTGATCTCCATCATTGCGTCGGGGTCGTCTCGCCAACTATTGCTAATGCATAGCAATAAAGTAAAGCAATTACATGGCACTTCAGTGATTGACAAGCAGGTCATATAATAAATTAAAGACAACCCTAAGGCTCCTGCCGGTGGTCGAATTCATCGATATGCAAGTCGTGAACTCATTACAAAACATTATCATCTCATACATCAACATATATCATATCATGTCTTGACCATATCACATCACAACATACCATGCAAAAACAAGTTAGACATCCTCTGCTTTGTTGTTGCAAGAGTTACGTGGCTTCTACCGGCAACTAGCAAGAACCATTCTTAACTACGCAAAACCACAACGGTGATTATCAAGTTGCCCTCTAACCTTTTGCAAGGACCACCGTAGTCAAATAAGATTCAACTAAAGTGGGAGAGACAGACACCTGCCAGCCACCTTTATGCAAAACAATTGCATGTTAGTTGGTGGAACCGGTCTCATGTGTGTGGACATGTAAGATTGGTCCGAGCCGCTTCATCCTGCGATACCACCGAATCAAAATAAGACATTGGAGGTAAGCAATATGAACATCACCGCCCAAAACTCCTTTATGTTCTACTCGTGCATATCATGTACGCATAGATTGGCTCATGATGCCATTGATGGGGAACGTTGCATGGAAAACAAAAAAATATTCTACGCACAAGCAAGATCTATCTAGGGAGATGCATAGCTATGAAAGGGAGAGAGCATCTACATACCCTTGTAGGTTGCTAAGCGGAAGCGTTTATCGACACGCTTGATGTAGTCATACACCTTCATGATCCATTCCGATCAAGCACCGAATGTACGATACCTCCGCGTTCAGCACACATTCAGGTCGACGACGTCCTCGCCTTCTTGATCTAGCCAGAGGGGCGAAGTAGTAGATGAGTTCCGGCAGCACGACGGCGTGGCGACGGTGGTGGTGAAACTATTTCCGCGGGGCTTCGCCAAGCACAACGGATTTGGGCGGAGGAGGAACTAGATGGGGAGGGGGCACCGCACACGGCTTGGGGATTCCTGGTGTGCTGTGACCCATCCCTCCTCTCATATATATAGGTGGAGGGGGAGGGGAGGCAGCCCTAGGCGCCCCAAAAGGGGGTCGGGCCACCCTGGGCACCTGCCTAGGCACCCCCCCCCCTTTCTTTCTTAGTGTGTGGGGGGTAAAGGAAAGGAGAATTGTTGCCTTATGGCGCCTCCCCTTCCTTCCCTTGCGTGGAGAAAGGGAGGAGGGGCCATCCCCTCCTCTTTCCTTCCCCTAGGGCCGGCGGCCAGGAGGTGGGCCCCCTGTGGGCTGGTGTCCTCCCCTCTTCTTGGACTGCTTGGCCCAATAACTCCATGTGACCTCCCGGAACCCCTTCCGGTGATCCGATAATTATTCGGTGCATTCTGAAACTCTTTTAGAGACCAAATACTGTCATCCTATATATCAATCTTTACCTCCGGACCATTTTGAAGCTCCTCGTCATGTCTGTGATCACATCCGGGCCTCTGGACAACATTCGGTCACCAACATACATAACTCATATAGTACTATATCGTCAACGAACGTTAAGTGTGCGGACCCTACGGGTTCGAGAATGATGTAGACATGACTGAGACGCTCTCCGGTCAATAACCAATAGCGGGACCTGGATCCCATATAGGTTTCTACATATTCTACGAAGATCTTTATCGGCTAAACCTTTATGACAACATGTGTAGTTCTCTTTGTCCGTCGGTATGTTACTTGCCCGAGATTCGATCGTCGGTATCTCATAGCTAGTTCAATCTCGTTACCGGCAAGTCTCTTTACTCATTCCATAACACATAATCTTGCAACTAACTCCTTAGTCACTTTACTTGCAACCTTCTTGTGATGCTATATTACCAAAAGGGCCCAGAGATACCTCTCTGTCTTACGAAGTGACAAATCCCAATCTCAATGCACGCCAACTCAACAGACACCTCCGGAGATACCTGTAGAGCACCTTTATGATCACCCAATTGCAAAGTGAAGTTTGATGCACACAAGGCATTCCTCTGGAGTCCAGGAGTTGCATGATCTCATGGTCGAAGGAACATGTATTTGACATTACGAAAGCAGTAGCAACAAAATGAATGATCATATGCTATGCTAACTGATGGGTCTTGTCCATCACATCATTCTCCTAATGACATGATCATGTTATCAAATGACAACTCATGTCTATGGTTAGGAAACCTCAACCATCTTTTGATTAACGAGCTAGTCCAGTAGAGGCTTACCAGGGACTTGTATTTGTTTACGTATCCACGCATGTATTTAAGTTTCCGATGAATACAATTATAGCATGCACAATACACCTTGATCATGATCGACTAAGAAAATATAATAATAACCACTTTATTATTGCTTCTAGGGCATATTTCCAACACATCAATCAAAAGGGGCACACCAAAGCACCAAAGCATCTCCAGGGTTACTCCTAATATCATATGACCTCAAGACTAAACCTCTCATTGACAATGAAGGTATACTTCAGAAGAAAAAAATGTTTCTAGATTTAATTCTCCCCTAGACAGCAAACTAACAAAATAGGGTAGCTCCAAAGAGCTCCTTCCTTGGAACCTAGCTAGAGTAGTAAACGAATGAAAAAACACAACTCATTTACAAAAATCTAGCCTTCATGCATGCAAAAAGGAACAAAACCACCCGGATTCCTACCAACATCCAGGCAAGAAATAAAAGACATATATCCACACCCCACTAAAAACAAGCACAAGTACTTTTGGCCCTTACCAGAATCAAGAAAACAAGAAAAGAGTACAAAAAGCACATGGCCATACAGGTATACATCCAACCCTAGAGCAGAAGAAGAGTGAAACGGAGGAGAATGAGAAGGGTTGAACCGTTGATTCGTGAATGGAGACGCAAAAGGGACAGGACGAATCTGCAAGAAAAGAAAGACAAAAATTAGAGACGAGCAACAGGCAGTGGCAAGAACAGAGTAGTAGATGGCCTGCTCCTCTCTACGGCGGGGAGAGGCACCACGCATGGTGAATCGGACTCGATGGAGTGCTCCTCTCTACGGAGCAGCGACGCGAGCGTCGGCCTGCACTTTCCTTCCGGCGATGGCAAGGGGCGAGCTCGCCGGGGAGGGCAGCGGTGGCGGCGAGCTCGGCGGCTGGAGAGGAACGGGGAGGAGAGGAGCACAATTGCGCGGCGGCTGCAAGTCCCGCTGGGTAGCGGCGGCTAGGGTTGGGAGCGGTCGGGAAAGAGAGGAGAACGACCCAGTGCTAACCCCTACCGAATTGGATATTTTTTCAAACAGGTGAAATGTCCCTCGGCGAGGCACTGTAATTGCACACAGTGGCACCAATGTTTCTGCACTATTCATTGCTACAGCACCGTTTTTTATCCGGTGGCCCAGATCGTCAGGGAGCGAGATCCGACGGTCCGAATCGCATAGAAAAAACAGATGGACGGCCGGATTTTGCTAAACTCGGAGAGAGAGCGCGGGGGCTGCCTAGGTTCATATTTCTAGAGGCACCGTAGGCGCAAAAAATCCAGTCTTTCCTCCCTCTTCATGTGGGTGGAAAGCCTTCTTCCTATGGAGTATAAAACGTCAAGTTTACATCACAACAGTATGTTACTGTAAACTAGCTAACAGTGAACGGCCTCGGAGAAAAAATTCGGCAGCCTTGAGCACTCGTGCATCAACAATCCGTCTTGTGGGTGCCAAACTAATGGGCCTTCAGCTATATATGACAAGTTGGATACCTTAAGGGTTAAGCGATTAGCTCAGTAATCGGAAGTCTTCGCTGTGATCCTAACCAGAAATGACAATAATATAATGTATACGTACGGTCCAGTGTGATAAGCTATAGCTAATTAAACTTCTTGCAGAGAAGAAAAACCTGACTAAGCCCAAGGAGAAAAACGGGATGTAATGAAGAAAAGAGTGAAAAGAAGGAACCTCAACAATTGATGAGTCAGCTTGCTGGAAAACTTAGCCTAAGATGAGGGATGTTAATTTGTGTGGCAGATTTATGATTGTAGAACCGACTTTTGAGAAGATAAGTGGTGGTGTGGTTGTTCTACTTTGAAGGATTAGCTCCCCTCCTTATTTAATTTGAGTTCTGAAATCAAGCTTTCCCATATTATTTATTTGCTTTGCTGGCTATATATATGTGGAAAAATCGTAACAATGCTTCTTTTTTTTGGAGAGAACAAAGTGTATTCGTCCACCCGCTGCACTTATAACTTCTGCTGGTCGATTATTGTTTTCAAACCCCGAATGAAAACAAATAATGGTGTATGGAAAAATATACAATATATAGAAGCGCGTCCTGCTGATTGTGGTAGCATATTCTCCTAATTAAAGTGTATTTCAATTTTCTAAGATTCCTATCTTTGATTTGTTATCCTCTCTCGGCATCTGAAAACAACCGCTCGAGCTTTTCTTATATTCATAGCGTGGAAACAAATATACGGAAAATGTACCATAGCATGTGACCTCCTAACTGCCAAAGTGTCAGTTGGTAAAACAATTTGCTAAAGCATCTAGCAGATCAGGGAACCTCAACAAGTGCACTGTCATGTGTTAGAACCATGTGAGGGAGTGTCGATCTTATTTCACTTTTCATGCGCGTACATTATACTGTATATGTTAGCGTTCCCTTTAGCCACCCCTATTCATGACACACAGAAAACTGACAACATTTGCTGACTCCCTCCCCTTGTTGGAGGAAAGGTTTTCCTTCGAAATAAAATGATAATGTGCAGCTACCTGGTATGGAGAACTTCCTTTGAAATACTCCTAAACTCACAGGAGGTTTTGTCTACAACTGAAAACTCTAACCACTGTGTATTTTTACGACACTTTATTTTATTTGAATGCAAGTTTATGCATCCGAATGGGATTGAACAAGCATATTCTTGTTGCTTTGTTACTAAAAGTAATACTGTATTTTAAGAACTAGAAAAAAAATACATGAAGCGAGTTGCAAATCTCCCAATGGTACTTCTTTTTTAAATACATGGGTAGACATGGCGAAAACATGCATGAACATGCACTTGATTTGGAACAGAATTGGCACATCAATCCTCGATCATCTGGCAGTCCTTGTAGTAGAAATTTTTAGCCTGTTATTTATGAATCAGTCAGCTGGTAGTCAAAGACTGTTGCATGCATTGCATGGAGAGGTTGCTCATAATGCCACGGCGAAAGCCTTTTTGGGTAATGCCAATTTATGTGCTTACTTTGGCTTACTAATTTAATGAGCAAAGCAAATTGAAAAAAAAACATAAACTTTACCGTACCCCAGCGTTGGTGATTCTGGTTGCTCATCCATTTGTGCATGGTCTGGATGGCCAAGTTCCAGACGAACTGGATCCTCTCGAGCAGCAGTGCTATACTGGCTAGAAGAACTTGTAATTGTCCCGTTTACTTCCGCCTCCCCATTTAACTGAAAAATGGAATCAACAGGACAACTTACACATGCACATGTATGCAAGATATGTTTGTGGAGTATGGATTGAGTACTCTTTTAAACTCTCTTTATTTTATTATATTATATTTTTCCATGGATGGACTCTTATACTCATGCACCTTGTTTTGCAAATATATATTCTCTTGACGAATGACGTTTAGTTTCTTGTGTAGCTCAATATTTTCCTGGTGCACAAGGCTTTCCTGCAATTCAAAAACATTAGGCTATTTAGACATAAAATTTAATATGGCGGTAGTACCGCGTCATAATGGCAAAAACGTTAACCTTCTTGTTTAAATCTTCAATTTCATCAATCATAAGTTGGTCCTGAAAAGAACAACGCGGTTAATGGCACTGCAGATGCATGATGTGTAGACGCATATTTTGCATGATCTCTACAATGCGGTTAAGGACACTAAGCATTACTTTTGTTAGCCGGATGTTATTTATGCTTGTTTCCAGCTGGTTCTCTAAACCCCTCAAGTCTTCCAAACCTAAGCCAGATAGATGTTGTCCCAGCAATTGTCTGCAGTGGTTTAGTGAAGGTCAATATATTAGTGCACTTCTCTCTAAATATAAAAGTTATTCTTTTTGTTTTTGAAAACATATACAATTATGTGATATTAGACATTGCCTTTCATTGTACGATTCATGGTTTTGTCATGCGCGCAAAGATAAAAGGAGTCACGAAACTAAGGGAGTGGTAGAGGGAAATGCATGACCAGGTGTTGATGGTATTAATATTATCTTGAAAATATCTTAATTATTTTAGGAACACAACCGAAGGGGGCACACATATAACGATATATGCTCCGACACTATGTGGAATAACTATTAGCTGTATAGTGCAAATGTGTTCTCATCGTAATCTGAGTATGAATAATACACCTATTAGGGCATTGAATGTACAAAATCAGTAGCTATTTCTTTCATAATTACTACTGATGTATCAATCATATAATTTTGCTTGTGATTTTTTTTTGCATGGATAATTTATTTGTCATACCTATGATTTTCTTGCAAGTTTTGTAGTTGTTGCCTCAGACGCTCTCCCTCCGCTTGCCAGAACTGTTAATGTACAGTCATGTATATAGCAATAGTTTGTGCTCTCGAATTTGAAATAGATCAAATGAACAGAGAAACTATATTGTAGTGGGTGTATTCTAATTTAGTGGAACAGTGAATTAGCCATTCACTGGAACTGCTAAGGCAAACAGAATAATCCATATTATGTACATAACTATTGCTAACCGATCTAGTGCCTTAGATATCAATAACATATTGTTATCCCTTATATAAGATGTTGGGCATGGTATCTCACTCACATTTAGGCCAGGAAAGTCTATCCTCTTTGTGTCATGATCCTAGATCCCTGGTGAAAAATGGAAAGGGAGAGCTAGGGGTTCCCACATGGGATATGGCTATCTGGAAATGACCATCCTAGTGGTTGTTTGCAAATTAGTTATCATCGTACACCATTCCTTCACGATTCTTACTGTTAATTTTCACTGTTGTTACCCTATAGGGTGATTTAATTGGAGATGCCATGCATGCTATCCACGTGGCACGATGAAGGTGAGCTATGTACTTTGAATGACAGTAGAAGTATATGAAGAAAAGACTTGAAGAACTTGGAAGAAGACATAAACCACATGACTAGCTAGCTTATTGAGAAACATTGATCGAAAGGCATACCTTAGCCTCAGCGCTTGCACTCATGAATTGTTGGCCCTCCTTAACATGTTGGTATCTTTCAATTATGGATTTCATGCTAGTAAAGGGATAAAATATTATAAGCTCGCAGACAAGGAAGATATAATTATAACATGAGTGAGTGCATGAGGACAAGAGTCTACAACAATAGTTTCTTTGTATTACTTTCATACATGAGATGCATCTTGGACTGAATGTTTAGCCATAGTATGTGCATATATTACTTTTGTACAATCAAAGAGGTATTATTATTTTATTTACACGCACGCACTCACGCACACGCACGCGCACATGCACACACACACACACACACATGCACACGCACACACGCGCGCGCACACACACACACAGATTTAATAAATAAAAAATTGTAGTATTATCCTAGTTTTAAAACTAATTAAGTACATATGAGCAGGTGTAAAAAATTGGGAATATCAAAAAGAAAAAAAATGAACTAATGTCATGGACTTGGTTGGTATCTTGGATGATATCGAAGAAACTAAATTGGGTAATGATCTCATACATGAAAAAAGTAGACATGAGTACTTGTTAATGTGATTTGGGCATAATATAGAGGAAAAGTGTGAGCATGAGAATGTGAGACAGCATAAAATGACCACAAAGGTATTTCACAATGTTAGTACGTAGTGACAAGAAGCTGGAGAGAGAAAATAATGCGATCCATATGAACAGTGTGTGAATTAATATAATTGGATAGGGAGATAGCATGGAGGCAACAATATGCATATCAATTATCATTAGGCATGCATGCGCACTATGTGAAAGCATGTTCAATACAATGTTTTCTTCAAATATGTGATGCTTTTGAGTCCTAGTTAATGAGAACTTGTGAATGCATCAACAAATAATACTAATTCCCTGCAAAGACAAAAATAACACTATTTGAAATTACATGCTTAACTGAGATTACACATATCAACAAACACGACCAGACCTGCACACATCTCATACAAAATACCAGCTCATCCTTTTACTATGGTGACATCTCTCGATCGTCAATATAGAGAAAGGAGGCGAGTGGACTTCGCATGCTCTGCGAAGTAGGAAAGTAAAATATCGCCAGAAAACCAATTAGGAGCAACAAGGCAGTAATTAAGTTGAGAAAGAGAAACATGCTAATCAAGATACAAAAAGATCATTAAGTCTCTTCAGTTCTTATTCTCTCCTTGAAAACTACTAGCAAAGTTTTGTGTGGGATGAAGAAACTAATTAAATCTAGCTCGGAACATTGACTGATGGTATGGGCATAAAATTAATATGAATCACTTGCTAACCGAGGTTCTAGGTGTGCTTGTTCTTTAGGAAGACACATCCAACTCCATATAGATATACATATACACTCCCAAGTAAGAAGGTGTATCCCGAATTAGTTTGACAGAGGCAATATATCATTAATATAGGTCTATAGAAGATGAACTTGAAGAGCCAGATATAAACAGTAGCGTACCCGGAGTTGGAGTTGGAGTAGTCATAGAGGCGGCCGGTGTTGGAGAAGAGGAGGACGCCCACCTGCGCATCGCAGAGGACGCCGAGCTCCCTGGCTTTCTTGAACAGCCCGCTCTTCCTCTTGGAGAAGGTCACCTGGCGGCTCGTCGTGTTTTCGATCCTCTCGATCACCGTCTTTCCCCGGACCATCACGCACCACCGGAGATTCACAGGCTTGACTAATTAAGCAGATAGCAAGCACGCCGGCCGGCTAACCGGAGATTTTATCGATTGAGAGGGAGAGAGGAGAGAAAGTGTCTGTGTGGGCACGGGGGAGTTGGTCACCTGAGGTTTGTTTGAAAACAAGTACTGCTAATCCTATGCCAGTACTTGTTACCCACTTCGCCTCCCAATCTCGTCACTCCAACGTATCGGAAACTGACACGTCGGCTCATGCCGGGACAGAGTGGCATAGACACAATGCATGTGCTCCTAGAATACTATACAAAGCCTATACCCTTCTTTGGGGCAAGGCAAAGACCAACTTGAATGCCAACCCTTGTTAATTTTCCCTTCTTTCGAGCTGCTTTGTGCAACGACTTTGGCTCATGCTACAGACAACATAATCGTCTGCACTCTGTAGTAAGCGAGTACTATATATCTGCTGCGGATTAAGCTATGGTATAGTGGATCTAGCTACCAGGGCGATGCATGAGAACATGCATGGCCACATATGCACGGCAGCATATCATCCACTGTCGTATTAGTATATTTTCACTTTTCCTCTCCGTACATAGATAAATGCCGGCGGTGCACCGTACAGATCGATCGATACAGACTTGTAATTAACAACTTGCTGGTCCATTCAAACCGTACATACATTCATTAATGTTATCTTACTGTGTATGCCATCTCTTGCTCGATCTAGCTGAACATTTGACCATTGTGATGTAGAAAAAATCTACCACATATACAAAATGGTACTCCCTCCGTCTCAAAATAAGTGTCTCGAGCTTAATACAATTTTGTATTAGAGCTAGTATAAAGTTGAGACAGTTATTTTGGGACGGAGGGAGTAAAAGGTTATTTTCATAGTCGATACTCCCTCCGTAAGAAATACAATTTGAAGGCTTTTATATTTCTTTACAGAGTGAATGCTTTTTAAGAAATCAAACTTTAGTCAGGTGGTTTAACATATATCTAGTGATACCAACATTTAAACGATACCGTGGTATTGTGATGTCAAAACCATGTAATGTAAGGAAGTCGATCGATCAATCTGCTTAATTTCACTTTGCAGGCTTATAAACTCCACTTCTCTTTGAAACGCTCTGTATGGCTACCACCTATTCATGCATGTATATAGGCGCAGCAAAGCAAAAGCCGGAAAATTAGCTCGCGAACATGACAAGTTCGGTCGTATGGTGCAACCAACTCTACACCACAGCATGTCACCGTCAGCCATGAAAAATTCAGTGTATAGATGCAGTGTGCCGGTCGCGTGCTAAAATAATGCATTGTACACACGAAAAATCAGGCGTTTCCTCCATCTTGTGGGTGGAAAGCCTTTTCCTATGCAGTAAAACGCCAAGATTACAGTTTACATCACAACATTATGTTACTGTAGCTAACAGCAAACGGCCTCAGAGAAAAATTTCGGCAGTCCCCGATCACTCTTGCTCATCAATCTACAAACTAATGGGCCTTCAGCTATATATCCCAAATTAGTTTGACAGAGGCAATATATCATTAATAGATCTATAGAAGATGAACTTGAAGAGCCAGATATAAACAGTACCGTACTTGAGTGTGTGTGTACTGTGTAGGGGGGGTTGGTCACCTGAGGTTGTTTGAAAAGAAGTAGAGTACTTGTTACCCACTTTGCCTCAGACACAGTCTCGTCATTCCAACGTATCGGAAGCCGACACGTCGGCCCACGCACTGACAGGGTAGCATAGATAATGCATGTGCTCCTGGAGTACTATACAGAGGCTATACCCTTCTTTGGGGCAAGGCAAAGACCAACTTGAATGCTAACCCTTGTTAATTTGTTCCCCTCTTTGGAGCTTTGTGCAACGACTTTGGGTCATGGTGGCATATGGTGCAGACAACATAATCGTCTGCATGTGCCCACATCTGTACGGCAGCGTATCATCGCCCACTGTCATGCAGTACAATCCTTTAGTAACAATTTCCCTCCGTACATAGATAAACGCCGGCGGTGCTCCGTGCATACATTCATTAATGTTTTCTTACTGTGTAATGTCATCTCTTGCTCGATTTGATTCAGCATATGACCATGGATGTAGAAAATATGTACCACGTATACAAATTGGTGAAAGTTATTTTCATAGTCGATAAACCTTTTTAGGAAGTAGATGTGACATAGTTATGTCACATCTAAACTGATGTCTACTCTCTGTTTGTGGTCTTTTTTCCCCTAGTTTTTTTGTTTCTTGTTGCTGCATTATATATTTGTGGGAGATTAGATGTGACATTCTTAAAAAACATCTAGATGTGAATTAGACAAACTGTTTTAAGAAACATGTTTTCATATGATTAAATTGACACTAGTAGAAAAACACCTATTAGACCCGGTTCGTAAGGGCCTTTAGTCCCGGTTCATGAACCGGGACTAATGGATCGTTACTAATACCTACACCCATTAGTCCCGGTTCAAACACGAACCGGGACAGATGTGCCCCCACGTGGCCGGTCCGCCGAGCCCAGTTAGGGGGGCCTTTGGTCCCGGTTGGTGGCACCAACCGGGACCAAAAGTTCAATTTTTTTAGAAAAGTGGCTGCTTTAGGGGTTTTGGGGGTTATTTTTAGGTTGTTATTATAGCTAGCTAATAGAGAGAAGTGTCCTCTTTTATATCTTCGTCCTTGGTTTACCCGCTGATATAATAACTCATGCATGCTCGCATCATACATCATCATATATAATAACAAGTCCTACTAATCATGCATCATCATACAATTTCTACTCGTTATTAATAATAAGTCATACGATCATCATCCTCATAGTCATCGAACCCAACCCTACATAATTGTTCTTAGCACATGATCATCAGTATCAGGTATGACCCCTAAACACTCTTAAGGTAAAATAGCATAAAACAATATAGACCCTGACTCTCCATTATGAAGAATGGCGATCATCCTGTCTCCAATTCTTGCCCTTCGCTGCTTTTTGCTTCCAAGAAGCTCCTTACGATTGTCCATACATTTTTTCCATTCTTTGATTGTCATGTCTCCACTTCTTTTAGAAACCCGGTATGGACAGTTGAGATTCGTAGGAAGACCTGGTTGTATGTTCAAAACATGAAGGGTATTGTGCGTATACATCAGATGAGGCACACAATCATTCGGGATTATCTGTTGAAAACATAGTAATAACTTCATAGTTAGCAATGATGTACTAGTTTTAGAAGTGTGCAAAAAGATGCACGGATGTCGTAATAGTAAAAAAATCTTACCAGGGTATCTCCATGGTAGTTACCGTAGTTCAACACGTGCACTAGTGGCACGTATTAACCATAATGTTGAGGAGTTTGATTGTAGATATTGTAATTCTCAAGATCAGTACAAAATGCGACCAGATGATTTTTCTCCTAATAAGTTAATTTGGAGCCTTCGGTGTAGTAGGTTCTGTCTACCATCTTCCGCACATTCTTTGAAGAATGAAAATAAGCTGTCAATGGAAATAAGTTGTCAACTATTTTGAAATAAACAATATAAATTACTTAATAACTATGTTAAGCTCACATGGGGGAAGAATTGGAGGTGTATCCACAAGGACCCAAATCGAAGGTCTCTCTTGCTCGATTGTAGGATCACCAAGATCCATGGTGACAAGCATACCCTCATCAAGACCATACATCTTGAAAGTGCTTCCTAATTTTTGCAACCAAAATGGGTTACACTCTGAGCATTGTACAGCTTTACTTGAAAATCCACACCATGATGGGTACTTAGGATAATTTTTTTGGTTTCAAAACTTTCATGGTCTCCAAAACCCATCCTCTTCAAGACATAGCGTCTTGCAAAGCATGGGATAAGCTAGTCAAATTGGAAAAGATGAAAAATACACGTTAAAATAGTTGAAGTCGTGCTTAATTACGAAAAAAACTATTGTCGTTGTTGCATACCATATGAACATAGCAGGTCTCCTCGAGCTTAATGCTGAAGCGCCGATCTTCGTCCAGCTCAATGAATCTGTCGCAGATACCTCGGTCGTCGTGGCACCAGTCGCACTCCCCCGGGCGGTTTTCGTCATCCGATGAGTATGACATTTCCGGCCTATGTTCATAATTCAAATATTAAACTAGATCATTATTATTAATCACGGGTTGACTATCGGTGATCGATGTACGTAGCTCCTCCTTTCATTCCTGAGTGCATTATTATACCAAATTGTTTAGCACACGGGAATGAAGGAGAACTTATCCAATATGAGCATTGCATAAGCAAAACCAAATCATAAAATAAGAAAAACCAAATCATAAAATAAAGTAGTATTCAAATTAGCATGCATTCAATAATTATAAGCAAAAGTACATCATCTCTTGGTGTCCGTACATCGTTGAATATTATCACTAATACAACTAGAACCGTAGCGCCCGGCGGGTATCGACGCGTGCCGTGGACACCCAAAGATAAGGAACCATCACAGGATCATAGCTCCAGTGAGATCCCTGAAGAACCTGCCAGGTATTGTCGAACCTGCCCTCCAATGCAACCATGTAGCGACGGACGTGCTCGTCTTCCTCGCTGACACGGTGACGTACCACCTCCGCGGTGTCCGGAAGCCTCAGCACCGTCATTGGCCCACGCAGCCGCCACCAAACAAGGATCGGGTCAACAACGGGTTGCCTCCTCACCAACCTACGTCCCCCGGAAGATAGCACCTCCCAATACCAGCCCGGCGGAGCCTAGTCCCGAACATGGCCCTGATCAAGCAGGCCTCCACCGCCGAGTCGACGACGAGGAGGATGCGGGATAGGCATCGCCGACGTCGATGCGGGAACTACTTCTATATATAATTAAATAAAGTAGTTTTATTAATTAAATCAACTATCTAGTTCAACTACTAAGCACTTACTATAAATAAATAAAGTATAGTACTTACTATAAATAAATAAAGTAGCACTTACTATAAATAAATAAAGTAGCACTTACTACAAACTACTTCTATATATAGTAAGTAGTATTTTTCTAACTAACTCATATTTTTCTAACTAATTATATTACCCAAAAAATCTAAATAAAATAGTAATTGTATTTTTCTAACTAGCTAGTTCAATTATAGTAATTACTAACACAATCTAAATATCACCAAAAAAATCTATTAATAATAATATCACCAAACATACTATGAACAAATTAATAGAAAAAAAATCTATTAACAGAAAAAAAATCTAACACAATATGAACAAATTAATTACACCAAAAAAATCTATTAACAGAAAAAAAATCTAACACAATATG
>NC_041381.1:50874434-50874936 GCF_002162155.2 Triticum dicoccoides | reverse complement strand
AGCACTTACTATATAAGACTTACTAAAAATAAACTAGTATTTTTCTAACTAACTAATATTTTTCTAACTAGTTATATTACCAAAAAAATCTAAATAAAATAGTAATTATATTTTTCTAACTAGCTAGTTCAATTATAGTACTTTTACTAACACAATCTAAATATGAACAAATTAATTACACCAGAAAAATCTATTAACAGAAAAAAAATCTAACACAATATGAACAAATTAATTACACCAAAAAAATCTATTAACAGAAAAAAAATCTAACACAATATGAACAAATTAATTACACAATCTAAATTAACATACTATGAACTACATATCTAAATTACTACACATCGAATCTAACAAAAAATCTATAAACTACAAAAAAATCTAACAAAAATCATACAAAGTTGCTCACGGCGAGGTCGACGGCGACGACGAGGTGCGGCAGGGCGGGGCGGGGCGGCGACGGCGTCGGGGCGGCAGGGCGGGGCGGGGCGGCGACGGCGAGGTG
>NC_041381.1:50865894-50873590 GCF_002162155.2 Triticum dicoccoides | reverse complement strand
AAAAACTACTCAGAAATAAATAGAAGAAAAAATAGTTGTGATTAATTTTACTAAAATCTTTTTTATTTTTACTCACTTATTCCAACTCAGAAATAAATAGAAAAAAATAAATATAGCAGAAAAGAAAAAAACTATATAAAAAACTACTCAGAAATAAATAAAAGAAAAAATAGTTGTGATTAACTTTACTTAAATCTTTTTTATTTTTAATGACTTATTACAACTCAGAAAAAAATAGAAAAAAATAAATATAGCAGAAAAGAAAAAAACTATATAAAAAACTACTCAGAAATGAGCATAGATGCGCTTATAGAGAAAATTCAACATAAATTCATAATAAATTTTCTACTAACTTCAGAGAGAAATTCAGTATGAATTTAGGTCAAATTTCCTGTATAAGGGCATCTATTTTCATTTCGAGAGGAGCTCAATAAGACAGAGAGGGAGGGGCTTATAAATCGGTGTGAGCTCCCTTCGGTTGGCGATGTGGGACTAAACTCTGGCCGCAACAAAGACCAACACTTTAGTCCCGGTTGGTGGTATGAATCGGGACCAATGGTGGTGGGCCAGGAGCAAGGCACATTGGTCCCGGTTCGTCCCACCAACCGGGACCAAAAGGTCCAGACGAACCGGGACCAATGGCCCACGTGGCCCGCCCGGCCCCCGGGGCTCATGAACCGGGTCCAATGCCCCCATTGGTCCCGGTTCTGGGTTGAACCGGGACTAATGGGCTGACCCGGCCTGGACCAATGCCCCCTTTTCTATTAGTGTGATGACGAAAGAGGCAAAGATCAACTGACCTAATTTGTGTGACAAAAGTTTCAAATTTCACATGGCATGCACATCGCCTGACGATTGCGCACAAGTTGTCCACTCTGTTTTACACTAATTAAGAAAGCAAAGTATATGTAGGTGCTCACTGCTCAAAGAGGTCTTGTCTCACTAAGACCTAAAACTAAGAGGCTACAACATTGAGTGCCCCGCGATTAAAACGTATGACATGCTGGAAAACCTGAGCATTCCAGAGCTTGATCGAAAGTTTTCGCTATGATCCTAATGTTAAACGACAATTTGTTATCAAACTTTGCTCGAGTTACAAAGGTGGTTTAACATATATCAAGTGATACCAAGATTTAAACGATACCGTGGTATTGTGACATCAAAACCATGTGAGGTCGGTCGATCGATCGATCAATCTGCTTAATTTCACTTCACATGCACGCAAGCTATGCTTCTCTTTGAAGCGCTCTATATGGCTAACGCCCATTCATGCATGTATATAGTCTCCATGAAACGAAAAATCACAGTTATCTCGCGAACGTGATTCGCTCGGTCCTATGGCACGACCAACTCTACACCACACCATCAGCCATGAAAAATTCAGTGCAAGGTAACGCGCTGCACGCACAAAAATCTCAGCCTTTCCTCCCTCTTATGGGTGGAAAGACTTTTTCCATCTATGGAGTAAATCGTCAGGTTTACAGTTTACATCACAACATTATGTTACTGTAGCTAACAGCGAACGGCCTCAGAGAAAAATGTCGGCAGCCCCGATCACTCTTGTGCATCAACAAACTAATGGGCCTTCAGCTAAGCCTTTCAGAGCTCCCCAGGTTGATGATTCGGAGCCAAGGCATGACTCTACAATCTGTTCTCTCAGTCAATTTGTTAGGATGCCTGTCACTCGCCTCCGACATGAAAATTTTCATCCAGTACAGCAAAGTGACAAGTGGATCAAACCTTCCGTGTTCCTATTTGTTATTTCTTCTGGTCAACTGTTAGCAGCATTTGGCACAGAACCCTGCGACGATGAGCTCGCGACCGCGGCCTTCTGCGATTTGTTTCTTGAGAAGGTTTTGGCGTACAGGGCTCCGAATACAATGGCCTGGTATAGCATGGAGTGTCGTTTTTAATTGCAACAAAGACACAAAATGTTATGAGTCGAGTGATGAGACAGTGATAGATAACTTACAGCTCCAACCCACTGCATCCAGCTAAGGGGATGCACGAACCAGACGCAGGACAGTAGTATGCTCACCAACTGCGGAAACACAAGTTGAATTGCGGTGAGGAAACAGTCAAAATGATTTAAGTGCAAACATTCAATACTGGTGAGAACTATATCCACCTGTCTGGTTGTCATGATGGTAGCGAATGTGAGAGCCCCGAATGTCCGGATAGTGTAGGATATGAAGAACTGGCTAGCTGTTGCAACCTGGGGAGAACAAGTTGTTTAAATCACATGGCCAAAAGATATCTTGGATCTACCATTCAAACATTTATGGTGCAGCTTCAATTTGTGGTCATAGGAGGGCGTAATTTGAGATAGCTACAACTGCAACTTGTCCAAGATTTCACATTGTGCTAGACAGGAAGTCGCACAATATTTATGTCGGTTTATTTTCATTTCCTAAAATGCGATTTTCTCTCCCTCCACCAATATCCATCAGACTTGTATTGATGTGCTTCGGGTAAAAAAAAGGAACAAGCACATTGCATTTTGATTAAAGAGTTAAAAGGTAAGTCTTACAGTGGATAGGATTAGGACGTCATAGAAGCAATCTGGATGACGAACCATAAAGTCCACAGCTGGAAGAAGATGATTCTGGAGAATAAGCCCTGTGAAAGGAAAAAAATAACAAAAAAATAAATTATTCATTGCAACTGTTAATAGTGTATTGTACAGTGTAGGTGTAACAGACTAGGTGCAACAGATTAACGCAAAACTTCGATAGAATCTCCAGTAATAGAAACTTTGATAGCAACAGATTTGGTACATAATCAAAAGATGACACAAGTAATCATTGAGTAAGCAATTACCACTCAAGCTAATAACACAAGAGCACATTGTCGTGTAGAATATTTGGTTGTGAATTTCCATCTCATACCCTTTGAAGAGTTTGTCTTGGAAGGTGCTTGTGAAACCATCAAATCTAGAAATCCAAGAGAAGGAGGATCATGTTAGATAACAACCAGGGTGCGAAAGAAAACTGGTCCAAAGAAAGAAAGCAATAAACCTTGTAAGCGAATAGTGCGCCACTGCACCCACACTCACACCCTACAGTAGTGACCAGTGGGAAATTGTAAAAAGTAAGTTGATCTTGTCTACTTTCATGTTTTAGAAATTTACTAGATTACATCCAATCTAAAGCTGCAACAACCTCCAAAATTATAATACCACCATCTCCTCAGCAGTTTAGATACTCAATGAGTCATAGCAATACATGCATTTCGTATGCATAGTTCTAGCTAATGCTACTTAATACAATAAAAAAATAACATGGTAGAAACTAAAAGCAGACTTACATGTCAAATAGAGCTGTGAAATCAACAAAATTCACAAAACTGAGCTACCATTACATTATATCATGAACTCAAATATTATTGCTTACTTTCTAAGCAGAAAATTAAGTAGAAGAAGAGAAGAAGTTGTACCCAAGATAACCAAGCATGAGCGAAACACCCCAAACAGTACTTTCTCTGCCTTTATTAAGTGGACTAACATCCATTGATGCCTGCATCCATGAGATCAGAAAGAAAAGGATATCACTTCAGGCACGCCATATGATTCAGGCACCATTCCAAAATACAAAGGATATCACAGGTGCATTGGCTAATTACCAAATGAAGTAAATAGGGTATGTTCGGATTGTGGCCAAAAGTTACCCTGCCAATATTTTGGTCATGAAAAAAAACATGGTTTTTGTATGAAATCATGGAAAAAATTTGGCATGCCAATGCTTCTTTACACACCCTAGTTCAGCTTTCTTGACAAAGTTGGCCAAATCATTGGCTAGCAAAACCTTGACCAGAATTTTGGCTAGCCAAATATTTGGCAAGACAAGCTTAGGCTAAAACCAAACACGCCGTTATTATCAGCTTCCAAAACCCCGTAACAGAATATGTTGCCTAACATAGTGCCGTGAACTGTATGGGCCACTGGATCTGGCTGTATGAGCTACAACGACAAGGGGCTCGAAACCCATACCGCTGAAGCAGGTGAAGGCGCACAATTCTACTTACACTAGTGGAGGGAAAGCAACAGACACATCAGTCAAGACATAGGTGAACCAGAGGAACCTATTGAAGTGGGATTGCATCATATGCAATGAGAGCCATCTAAACACCCTTCCACACCTCTAACATGACCAGCATTAGCACCACACCACCATCACCAAGGGAGTTCTTGTACCGAAGTTCAGGCTGGGCTGTAACTGCAAGTTGGGAAACCTGTAATCTTCCTTGCTACTAACCCTGTCTGGTACGCACACAACCTCTGTTAAGCGGTCTGCTCGACAACAACGGTGCCATCAGTGTCATCAACATCATCAAGCTGGATACAGCTATGTCCATTAGGCTATTCCCAATAAGGATTCTCACTACCGTCACCGCCAAATCTAATGACTGTGGAGAAGCAACATGTCCAGCGGCTCAATGATGATCATTCACTTCAAACTTGGTCATGTACTCACTCTTGGAGATGATAGAAGTTGTGATGGGTACAAGGCGGAATTCAGGTCTGTTGTTAATTACACAGATGTGAGCTACCACTGGTTTCCATTCAGAGAGGCAATGGGATCCTAGAGGTTTGTATTCCTCTGCTTGGATTCGCCAACAGTACTTGTAAACAGCAAGGGCGGTCTCAGAAGAGTGCATTAAGGAGCCATGGTCGCCACTTCAGGGTATGCAAGGGATGCAATCTTTGAGGAAACAACATGAAGGTGTTTGCTGCTAATGCTATCAATTTTGACCTGCATAAAACTAGCTCTGGTGCTGGAATTAATTCACAAGCTCTTGCAGAGATGATGTGTTTTTCTCGTGAACTGCTTGCAAGTGGGAAGCCAGGGAAGTGTTGGCCTTACGTACAAATATGACACGGACATGCTATGGATTTCTTTATTACAACACATGAGTTGCTAATCCTTCAGTTACTGTGATCTGAACACTAGAGTTGTATGGGCTGCAGTGACAAGGGGGCTAGAAGCCCATGGTGCTGATCCAGATGAAGGTAGGCAACTCTATTTAAGCTGGTGGAGGGCAAGAAATAAGGGCATCAATCGAGAGATGGTGAGCCAGAAGAACCCGGTGCCTGAGTCCTTCCTCCCTGGACCTCTTCTTCATTGTATCCCCTTCTCCTCTTTCTAGAACCTTTTACCGCTTGTACCCCCTTGTTGTGTGAAACTTCATTCAGTATTGGTTGTATTGAAGTGGTAAAAGATAGTTTATAGGGGTATATTTCAAGCCAATCTCCATCCTTCTTTGAATTCAATCCTATAGCATATATATCATTACTACCAAATTGGTAATGTGGTGTGCAGATGGCAGATGCAGTATTGGTTGTTAAATGAAATTTCTATATTCTCCAGTCTCAATGACATTTTCCAGACATGGACAACTAGAGAATAAAGCAACATGCAACTATGTGGTGCTCAACAATACAGAGAAATGAGTTGGGATATTTGGATTACCGGGTATAGAATGAACAATGAGCAGCCCATGGTCACAATGACTGCAAAGAAGTAATCTTTTCCACCATACTTCTTTTTCATAATTATCGTGCCCCAAATCTACAAATCAATCAAATCAAAGAATGGTCATAACAAGGCTTGATATCCAGGAAATGAAATAAAAATACATAAATTGTGGAACAAAAAAATAAAGCACGTCCAGACATATAAACTCAAGGTGATTGATATGCAATCCTGATTTTCTATGCTTTAGTATCTACTCCCTCCGTTCCTAAATATAAGTCTGTTTAGAGATTTCAATATGGACTACATACGGAGCAAAATGAGTGAATCTACACTCTAAAGTATGTCTATATACATCCATATGTAGTTCATATTGAAATCTCTATAAAGTCTTACATTTAGAAACGGAGGGAGTGGCTGAGAGATGAATGAAAGTAGCCAAATAGTAGTATCAGATGAACTGGGAGTCTCAGAATCATCTTGCACAGTAATTTTCACACGCAACTTATAAACTATTTTTCCAACTTTGATAGCCACTTTATTCACATAGGTTCAGTTTAACAATAGCACCAAATTAGCCTATGTACAAGTTCCATACACCGATCACTGTTTATTAACTTGGAAGAAAAGGAGACATCTATACTCTTATGAAAATCAGGCTAGCTCACAGGTCACAGTACAAAAGATATTACCATAACAGGAATCATCTTTGCACATTTGGCAAGTGTCTGGACAGGGAAACTCACATACTTGAGGGCCTGAAACAATCACATCATGTATTATGTACAGAAGCAATAGGAGCCAACAACAGCAGATATACAAAACTAATACATAACCTCGTACTGGCAAGTTGTGGTTAGTATGTTTGAGAAGGAGACAACACAGTATTTCTGGATTGGAGCCACTGGGTCCGTGGACTTCTTACTCGACTGCATAAATATACACGATTTAGGAGTCTGGCAGGTTCAGAAAAGTAGAACAGGCGATATAGGAAGATCCATACCAGTAACACGAGTGCAGACACCATGGATGTGGTGATACGGTTACAGAAAACAAGAAATAGTGAGTATCTGAAGAACTCCTTCTCTGCTCCATAGGGAACTCTCATGAGTTTTTCCTGCATAAAATTGACCAGAACCCTCCATTTAGTGTTTTATGCCCATTCAACGCCATGTAAAGCAGAAATGAGTTTGTTTCAAGCAAGCTAAGGAACAGGTAACTGACAGTAACAAAGAGATGTGGTACTCGCACATCAAAGGGTTCAGAGTTCAGACGTGTGAATACATACACCATTCCCAAAGTAACAGGACGTGATTTAGTTCAACCACACTATCCAGTTTGGCAGCCCTGAACTGTTCATGCTGCACAGCATCCGGTCTGAACAGCGAACGGAACCATAAATACATGTGTTCAAACTAAATTACTAAGAAGAACTATCATGGAACAAGCTGACCATGGAGAACATTCTTTTATCTGGATTCTCTGTGTTTTAACAACTACATGATCATGGAGAATATTCTTTTATCTGGATCTGAGAAATGAAACAAAAGATGCTTGAAGGAGTGAAAGGAAGAATACTCCAAACTCTCCTTTTACTGTCAAAACTGAACTTTTTAGGTCATGTACATAACACCATCCCTATCTGAACAGAGCACTGATATTTTCCATGGAATACAAGCTAGGCATGCTTCGCAAAATGAACTGACAGTACTAGCCATTCACCAATACCAGTACCACCCAATCGTTCGGTACAATTTGTGCAGTTCCATTTTCAATCTGAAGCCTTTGAATGAAATCACACCGTACATGCTATACTGGCCAGCTAACTCCCGAAGCAAATGCAATCTCACCATTTCGAACCGTGAATTTCGCCGGAGGGAGGAATAAACAAACACGAACAGATCGCTACTAATCCCCCGCTATCACTGCACCCGGCGGCACACTCCTCGGTGCGAAAAGCCTGGGCAGGAGTGACCCGAACAGAGGAGAGGGGGGAAGCGGGCGGTGAGGCGGCGGACCTGGAGGACGCCGTAGACGAGGAGGGTGCTCATGATGCCGACGACGGCGAGCGCGCACCTGCCTATCAAGCGGCGGCGCTCGTCCTTGTCCCTCCCCGCCGCCACCGGCAGCGCCGGCTCGTCCGCCATGGCCAACGAGCAGATCGGGGAGGGGCCCTGGCTAGCTAGCTCGGGCGATCGATTGACGGCGACGGCGCCTGGACGGAG
>NC_041381.1:50860354-50865646 GCF_002162155.2 Triticum dicoccoides | reverse complement strand
CGGTGGGGCCGGCGCGGGGGGCGAGGGGGGTGGAGGTGGCTCGCCAACCCTTTTCCGGCGTGCGGCGTGTGGGGCAACAGCCACCCACGGGCCCCGTGCAGTGACTTTTACTTTTGTTTCCGGCGAATTTTGCTGGCCGTTGGATCTTCTGCTTCGCCCCTCGTATATTGGCTGATATTTCCACCCAACAGCCAACCATATCGATCCATTTTTATTTTTGGGTCTTCTAAACAAAAATTGGCTTGGCTGATATTTATGGTACATAGCGACACTGTTATGGTCATGGAAGACTTCATCACAAGCTCCACCGTATTTTTTTTTCAAAACGGAGGTAAAAGATTTGCCTCATATATTAAATAAGGAGAAGATAGAGTTGTTACAAGAGCCGAACACACGGCATGACAATTATTCTCGCAATATAATGTCCCCTAGCTTTCTCGCACCCGCAGTAATCCAAAGCTTTGCCTCATCGAGGACCATTTGAAGAAGGATGGTCGGTGGAGCACTCTTGTGGCGGAAGACTCTGGCATTCCTCTCGTTCCAAACGGACCAGTAGACGAGCATAGTGAGAGAGGCCATTGCTCGTCTATTAGGATTCTGCAAGTTGGTTCGCTTCTCCCACCACTCCTTCACCGAGCCAGCAAGATGCCAAGTGGTGGTGTCCATCTGCACAAGTCCCAACTTGTCAATGAGCATCCTCCAAAGTCTAAGAGTGTGGCGGCACTTGAAGAAAAGATGGACGCCAGACTCTTGATCCCTTTTGCAAAGTTGGCAAAGGCCGCAGTTGGGCCAGCCACGCTTGGCCAACCTGTCTGCAGTCCAAATCCGGTCTTGTAGAGCCAGCCACGAGAAGAATTTAACTTTGGGTGGAGCCCAAGCTTTCCACACCATGAAATCCATAGGGGAGAGAATCAACCCAATGAATTGAGCCTTGTAGGCAGAGGATGCTGAGTAAATCCCGTTGTTGGACTGCTTCCAGGTGATATCATCCTCGGCATGCTCGTCAAGGTAGACCTCATTCACGAGCATCCAAAGAGAGAAGAACTCATGAACGTGGGCAGCGGTGACGGGCGTGTCAATCTTGATCTTCAGGATCCATGCATTCCCTTTAAGGGCCTCACACACCTTCCAATTATTTCTCTGGAGGCACCGAAGATTAGCGGGGCAATGTCCTTGGGTTTGCGCCCAAGCAGCCAAGGAGAGTCCCAAAAAGGCGTTTTGGCACCATTTCCAACAGTAATCGTGGTTGAGGCATAGAAAAAATTCAGGTCCTCCTCTGAGCATGGGTTACCAAGCCCCACCCAAAGCTTGCTGGTCTCCTTCCATTCAAACCATGGCCATCTCAGTCTCAAGGCACGGGCGAACTTGTCAGTGTTTAGTACCCCAAGGCCACCATACTCGCGAGGACGACATACCACCTCCTAGTTGACCTTGCATTTGGCACCCGTCGTCTTATCCGAGCCAGACCACAAAAACGCTCACTCAATCTTGTTGAGGTTTCGCAAAGTGCTCGGTGGCACAATGAGAGGCGTGATGGAGTACACCGCCTGGGAGGAGACAACCGACTTACCAGAGTCGTATGGCCGATGGTGGTAATATTTTGGCCCTCCCAAGTGACCAACTTTCCAGCCGCTTTGTCTTCAAGATATTGGAAATCCACTTTCCTAAGCTGCCAGACCGAGAGTGGGAGGCCCAAATATCTCACAGGGAAAGAAGCTCTTGCACCCGGCATGCCATGAAGGATATGGTCCAAGTCAAGGTGGTTGCAGCGAATGGGCACAACAGAACTTTTGTGGAAGTTGGTGTGGAGGCCCGTGACCTCGCCAAAACTCCTTAAGATAGCAGAGAAGTTCTTGATGTCCCTCTTGATCAGAGCTAGGAAAACAGCTGCATCATCCGCATAAAAAGAAGTTCGCACCATGGCGCCACGACCACGAAGCTTGCAACGAAGGCTTCGGCTTGTTGCAAGATCAAGGATTCGACGAAGCGGGTCAACCGCGAGGACAAATAGGAGCGGTGAGATTGGGTCCCCTTGCCGAACCCCTTGGTCGTGCCTGATGGGAGGGCCTGGAATCCCATTGAGAAGGATGCGCAAGGAAGCTGAGGAGAGCAACGCGGTAATCCAGGCCCTGAATTTGCTTGGGAAGCCCAAGCGCCGCAAGAGGTCCAGAATGTATTCCCATTTGACGGAATCAGACCCCGCCCTCCTCTTCAAGCTTGACATTAGCTCCACGGTACTTGAGGACAAAGGAGACGAGAAGCACATCCTCCTTCTGTCCTTTCCATTCTTGGGTATGTGGTATACTTGGTATGCATCCACATATTATGCATGTACATTCTAGGTGGTTGATAAAAATCTAGCCTTGCACTCATCCCACGATCCGTGATACGGAAAACTCAGGAGCATATTCCAACAATTGTGATTGTAAAGAGCGTCGAAGACATAACCTCACAGTGCAAATTGTCGGGCCGGGTTACTTCCATCTATGAGTTTTTTTAATCAGCCTGCCCCCCCCATTACTTTCATAACAGAAATACAAAGTTTTTCCATTAACCACAAAGACAAGTGGCGGGAAAGAGTTTATATCAATAGGATGGCACTTGTGTTGACATGAGCATCTTGTTCCTCGAATGCAGGACACCTGGCAAATAAGATAAACATAAAAGCAAACACTTTAGCAATATTTGTCGTGACCTCCCTTCACATAGATGTTTGGAAGTAAACCTTTTTCACAATGATGCCTTCCTTCTGAATCACCATGATGGTAATTATTGGCAATGGTAGACTCATGGGAGTTGTCAAACCTTATATGCAAGCTTCTTGACAGATTCCCACGCCATCAGGCTTTACGCTGCAATGGCTATTATCTTTATCGGCTTTGGCCCTCTTCTCAAGTCACGAGTGTCTATTTTTGTCCATGCCAATTTGGCCACCCTCAATGTTGCCTCTTGGTTGTCGTTCTACGACCAAGTGAGAACCATTGTTGCATCACCTCCTCTCATTAAAGTTTCACATCCTATGAGCTTTGAATGTATGTAACCTCTCTGATGCGATTAATGTCGTTGTCCTTATATCTGTGACTCTTTTTCTCACTGACACTACAATCAGTTCCTCTATTTGTGTCACCAATCTTGCAGCTCGTGCCTCTATCTCCATCGTCGACACACCCCTTCTCTGCCCCTACAGCTTCTGCTCCACTGATGCAACCATCGTTCACCTCTTTTTCGGTTGTGCATGTGCTCATGCGATTTGGGACATCGTCCTCTCCAACATTGGGTGCATATGGTCTCTTGCATGGACGGCTTGTGGTATGACAATGTCCCTCCCACCCACCCACCCTCCCTTCCCCGGAGAGGAAGCCTAAGCCAATGGTGATTGCGACCATCCTCTGTGGAATCTGGAAGAGCAAAATGCTAAGGTCTTCCACCTTGAGGTGATTCCTATGTGGTATGTCAGCCATAATATTGCGATAGGAGCAGCGCCACCGCTCATGAAGAACATTTTTCGTATGTGGTACATAAAAGGGACAAATATGTGAATACAAAACCGTAAACCTATCTTTTTCTTATAGAAAAAAGGGACCACTACCCTAGGCTCATTTCCATCAAAATGAAATAAATTCACAAGTGCCATCACACATTATAGAGGAGAGTACCTATCAAGTGGAGACACATGTTTTTGGTAACATGAAAAAACAGAGAATAACAAGTATCGATAACCCCTAATGTAGTCGGTTTGGTGTCTAAGTTGGTTGATTAGGTTAGCCTCGTTAGTTATTCTAGTATTTGGGATTTGTAAGTTCACATAAATAGAATGAGAAAAAGGAGGCATGAGAAGTGACTTTGCCTAAAAGTTTGTGCGCGAGCATTCGAGCTATTTTTGGTTTGACCGATTTTTGGTTGAAACATAACACCACAAAGCTAGTTGGTGTATTTCAAGAGGATGTAGCATGGTGATTCATCTAAGCCGTCACGATAAAGTATACAAAGTATATATATACATCTAGAATTGTATTCAGTGATTTTTTTTAGTTTCAAATGTACTTTTCGGATCTTAAAAGGAGATTCTTCTGACAATGGGCTAGTAATATGAAAAGAAACTATTTGGTGAAATGTCCAAAGTGTGTAGATCTAGCAAGGAGGGGGCTAGGGGTTCAAAATTTGAGAAAACAAAATGTCAACCTTTCTCACCAAGTGGTGGTGGAAACCGGAAAAGGGACAGGGTTATGGCAAGAAGTAGTGAGAGCTAAATACATCAAAGTCTATATTACCAGCTATTGTTAAAGCTAAATTATATTTCACTTGTTGGAAAACCTTACTTAAGGTTAAAGAATTTTACATAGCTGGAAGAAGAATTATTGTGAAACATGTTAAATTAGTCATGACATGGAGGGATCCTTTTGAATCATAAGCCACCCGTGTGTGAGAAATTCCCTTATATATTCAATATTTGCAACTCCCCTTATTTGTACTGTACAACCATGTTCCTTTGATGTGGACAACACTTTCTTTCGGAGGAGATTATCTCATGTACTTGATCAACAATGGAGTGAGGTTAGAGAAACTATTAATGGTGTGATCAAAGATGAGATATACTGGGGCCTGGGAAAAAATGTGTTTCATACTAAATCGATTTATGAACCACTGGAGATTGGTTTGTCTAGAGATAATTACAAATGGATCTGGAAAGCCAAAATTCCTCTTAAATTTTTTTTTGCTTTCGCAATTTTTCCAAAATGTTGTGCTAACTAAAGAGGTCATGAAACATAAGAATTGCGGTGGTATCCTAAATTCTCCTTTTGTGATGAGTTTGAAATTGCTCAACACTTGTTTTTTTACCAATTATGTTGCTAGAGTTATTTAGCGCACCGTTGGGTGTGTGCTGCCACTAACGTTTGCCCTAACAAAAGTTGGTAAAACTCAAGGGATTCATCCATTTGAATTGCTTCTGTTGATGCTGCTTCTTTGTGGGGAGTCATTTTGTCGTGGTGCTTTGCCCAGTTTATGTTGTTTTGAAATGTTATGTTTCACACCTTCCCTACATGGGGCTCATGTTTATGATTAGGTTAGCAATTTAGCTATATGTAAGTTGCATGAAAAGAAAATTTGGGTCAGTCGATTTTTTGGTGCCTTGTTTTCTGCTTCAAGATTCGTGCTCTATTTTGTTTTTTATGTTTGTGTGTGTTGTGATGTTTTGGGCCCAAATTTCGACTGACCATTGTTTTGGGTCAATCTATTTCTTCCTAGGCTAAAGCCCACTTGTAGGATCGAAAGTATGTCTAGAGGGGGGGG
>NC_041381.1:50840906-50860156 GCF_002162155.2 Triticum dicoccoides | reverse complement strand
GGGGGTGATTAGACTACTTGACCAAATAAAAACTTAGCCTTTTCCCAATTTTAGTCTTTGGCAGATTTTAGCAAACTTAGCACAAGTCAAGCAATCTTAACACAATTCAAGCAAGCATGCAAAGAGTGTATGAGCAACGGAAAGTAAAGCATGCAACTTGCAAGAATGTAAAGGGAAGGTTTTGGAGAGTGCAAACGCAATAGGGGACACATATGTTTTTGTCGTGCTTCCGATAGGTGGTGCTATCGTACATCCACGTTGATGGAGACTTCAACCCACGAAGGGTAACGGCTGCGCGAGTCCACGGAGGGCTCCACCCACGAAGGGTCCACGAAGAAGCAACCTTGTCTATCCCACCATGGTCGTCTCCCACGAAGGACTTGCCTCACTAGGGGTAGATCTTCACGAAGTAGGCGATATCCTTGCCCTTACAAACTCCTTGGTTCAACTCCACAATCTTGTCGGAGGCTCCCAAGTGACACCTAGCCAATCTAGGAGACATTGTTGTCCAAGAAGTAACAAATGGTGTGTTGATGATGAACTCCTTGCTCTTGTGCTTCAAATGATAGTCTCCCAACACTCAACTCTCTCTCACAGGATTTGGATTTGGTGGAAAGAAGATTTGAGTGGAAAGCAACTTGGGGAAGGCTAGAGATCAAGATTCATATGGTAGGAATGGAATATCTTGGCCTCAACACAAGTGTAGGTGGTTCTCTCTCAGAAAATGTAAGTTGGAAGTGTAGGTTCATTCTGATGGATCTCTCCACTAATAAAGAGTGGATGGAGGGGTATATATAGCCTCCACACAAAATCTAACTGTTACACACAACTTACCAATCTCGGTGGGACCGAATTGAGAAACTCGGTCGGACCGATTCAACAAATGATGTGACCGTTAGGATTTTCGGTGGGACCGATATGCATCTCGGTAGGACCGATATGATTAGCATTAGAGCATAACGTAATCTCGGTGAGACCAATTACACAAACTCGGTGAGACCGATTTTGGTGCTCAGCTAACCAGAGAGTTGGTCAGGCAAACTCAGTGGGACCAATTCGCTCATATCGGTGAGACCGAAATGTTACGAAAGGGAAACAGAGAGTTTGCATTGTAGTCTCGGTGGGACCGATCGCTCATCTAGGTTGGACCAAAACGTTACGAAGGGAAACAGAGAGATTACAATCCCATCTCGGTGAGACCGAGATCCCTATCGGTGAGACCGATTTGCCTAGGGTTTGTGGCAGTGGCCATGACATCTGAACTCGGTGGCGCCGGATAGAAAGAATCGGTGGGGCCGAGTTTGACTTTTGGTTTAGGTCATGTGTGGATGTGAGAAAGTAGTTGAGGGCTTTGGAGCATATCACTAAGCATTTTGAGCAAGAACCTCATTAAGCAACACCTCATCCCTCCTTGATAGTATTGGCTTTTCCTATAGACTCAATGTGATCTTGGATCACTAAAATAGAAAATGTAGAGTCTTGAGCTTTGAGCTTGAGCCAATCCTTTTGTCCTTAACATTTTGAGGGGTCCACTTTTCTCATCCATGCCATGCCAATCATTGAGCTTTCCTGAAATATTTATCTTGAAGTAGCATTAGCTCAATGAAATATATGTTGTTAGGAATTACCAAAACCACCCAGGGATAATTGCACTTTTAGTCTCCCCCTTTTTGGTAATTGATGACAACATATAGATCAAAGCTTCGACAAATGATAATAAGATTGAAGAACATTGTCGCTTTGAGAAGTATGTGAAAAGTAAGAGCTCCCCCTAAATTTGTGCATTATTTAAATTTGCTTTGGAATGCAAATGCACAATGAGTTAGGACCATGGGTCACTCTTCCATGTCACATACATCTTGGTGGAGCACTCAAAATGATAATAATTAAATACATGCACTCATCACCAAGCAAAGTGAGTGATCATATGAGAATATAAGGGATAATGTCATCCAACAAGCATTAAGGTAGCATATGATCAAACACATGATCATCCAAGAATCTCACACAAGGCATAGACTACTCAAACAAGCAAGCAAACAAAGTTCAACCACCAAAAAGATAAGAGAGAACAAAAGCAACACTCTCTCTCGAAGCCTATGATCCACTCTCTCGCGAAGCCTATGATCTATATATTTTCTCCCCCTTTGGCAACAAGTTACCATAAAGTTCATAAAAAATGCATAATGCTAAATGACTCTCACGCTCAGTCTTCATGGGATGGTGTAGAGATGGCTCCTTGGACGAAGACTTCTGTTGATGTAGTTGGAGCTGGTGGAGAGGGTGCTGGAGCTGGTTGTACTAAAGCTGTAGCTAATGCAGATGATGTAGCTCTGGTGTCTGGAACAGGCAGTGCAGCAGATCTCTGTCCTCTACGCACTCTAGCAAAAGCATTAGTAGTTGATTTGCCCTTCTTCTCCTCCACTTCCTCCTGAAGTTGCTCAGCTGTAGTTTGGATCTCTGTCACTTTGACATCAAGAGCATAGAACTTCTGCTCTATGATTCTCTCCAAGCTCTCCTGGTTTTGAGTTAGAGTGGCCAGGCCCTTCTCAATCCTTAGAGTGGAGGCAATCAAGTAGCCTAGCTGATCTTGCTTGCTCTTCAGGAAGATCTCAGATGCCTCTTCAGCAGTTGGCATCCTTGTAGCCTTCTCAGTCCTTGCCTTCTCCTTCTTCTCTTGTGCTTGTACTGATGATGGTTCATTTTCATCCATCACAACAGTGTTGTCCTCAAAGTCACGGTAGATGGGCATGTGTTCCTTGTCCAAGAGATATGTGCCAGTGCCCATCCTGGAGTTTATAAGCTCCTGAATCTGTGGGGCATACCCACAACTCCTCTTCTGATCAGCAGCAGTCCTTTTAATTGTTTCCACAATTAGGCTCATGACTTTGAACTTCTGAGGCACATCAAATATATGAAGCAAGTTGATTGCATGGCCTCTGATCATCTTGATATTTTTTTCATTTTATTTCTTCTTAAAGGGTAATACCAATGCCACTAATTAATTCGACTTCTTCATTTTTTTAGTTTGGTTTCATTTTCTTTCTTCTTAAAGGGTATTACCGATGCCACTAATTAATTCCACTTCTTCAGTTTTTTAGTTTGGTTTCATTTTCTTTCTTTAAAGGGTAATACCAATGCCACTAATTAATTCCACTTCTTCATTTTTTTAGTTTGATTCATTTTCTTTCTTCTTCATGGGTAATATCAATGGCGCTAATTCATTTCTTCTTAGGAAACTTCTTTTTGCTACAATCCCACTATTATAAGCATATTATAATAAAAATGCAATTTATGTGTAAATTATGTGTAATTTTTGTCATTATTTGTTTAATATCTTTTCATTTTCTTCTTCTTAAAGGGTAATACCATGACAATAATTAATTCTTCCTTAAATAACTTAATTATTTTGATTTAATTTTAGTTCTTGTTTCATTTCTTTCTTCTGAAAGGGTAATATCAGTTTCACTAATTCATTGTTTCTTAGAAAAAACTTCATTATTTGAGTTTACTTTAGTTTTTGTTTCATTTTAATTCTTCTTAAAAGGTAATACCAATGCCACTATTTCATTCTTCTTTAGAAAACTTCATTATTATGATTTGTTTTAGTTTTAGTTTTATTTTCTTTCTTCTTAAAGAGTAATAACAATGCCACTAGTTCACTCTTTCTCAAAAAACTTTAGATTTTTTTAGTTTTTGTTTCTTTTTCTTTCTTCTTAAAGGGTAATACCAAAGTCATTAAATCATTATCTTTTTTAGAAAAACTTTATTATTTTGTTATTTTGTTTCATTTTTTCCTTTAAAACTAATACCAATGCCACTAAATCATTCCTTAGGAAACTTCCTTCTTGTGATAATGCACTATTATATGCTTATTTTTGCATATTATAAAAAGCCGTAGTTTTTATGTACACTGTATGCAAATTTTGTCATTATTTTCTCTTAAAGTCTAATACCAATGTGACTAATTCATTCTTCATTACAAAACTTTAATATTTTGATTATTTTTTAGGTTTTATTTTCCCCCTAAATTCCACTATTATGTGCTTATTCTTGAACAATAAGCACATTTTATGTGTAATGTTTGTGCAAAATTTTCTATTATTTGATTTGATATTTTTTCATTTTCCTTTTTCTTAAAGGATAATAGTAACCACTAATTTTTTTCTTTGAAAAATTCATTATTTTGCAATTATGAATTAGTGTGTATGCAAAAGGTGTAAAAATTGTATATATGCAAGTACAAAAATCAAAGAATAAGTATATATGCACATACTAAGTAATATGTGTGTAAATTATATTAGAATGTGAATATTGCACTATTATATGCTTATTCTTTGCCTATTTCAAAAACTGCAATTTCAGTGCAAAATTGTTTGCACATTTTGACATATTTTTCTTTTAGCTTTTTTCTTTCTTCTTAAAAGGCTTCATTTTTTTATAAAAGTTCATTGTTTTTATTTTGTTTCTTCTAAAAGGGTGAAACCAATGCCAGTAATTCATTCCTCCATATAAAACTTCATTTAACTATTATTTTGTTTTAATTTTTACTTTATTTTGATTTTGTTTTAGTTTTCATTTTCTTTTCTTTTGTAAAGGTAATACCGATGTCACTAATCCATTATGTTTTAGAAAACACATTTTTTGCGGAAATCTCACTAGTCTTCCTTTTCTTTTGGTTCTATGGGCTTAAGTTATGCTATAACATTGTCTCAAAAAAATTGACTGACCACTAAAATCAGGCGACTGTCTAGTAGCTAGTCCCTTAGGTTAGTGCTTATCAAGGTGCTAGTAGATCTTCGCTCCACAATACTCATTTAGATTGCGGGCGAGTGCAGGGGTTTTGTTAGGTCCGAGGGTATATCGACCAGAGCGGGGTGAATGGGAGGTTTGAACCGAACCCAAACTCAGCGGCGGAATAACTAGAGTAGATCAAGCACATAACACAAACAGAACGAACAAAAGGTAAAGGAAGACCTAATAATGGCTCACTATCTTAATGACCACGATGGTAACACAGCAAGCTAGCAGATAAACCAACATGAGAGAGAACAACAAGAGCGAAGATGCTTACAGACAAAACAGAGGTTGAATGATTACTGATACACGAAAGAAAAGTAAACAGCGAATGAACGAAAGAGTGAGCGAGAGAATGATATGTACATATAATATAGGACAAAAGCAAATATGCTACTACAACGAATGTATGATCATGAAAACTATCAAACCACATAGCACACAATAAAGGGGGAAATATCTGGTGCATCCAAGCTTGTGGTGCTACCGGTGCACCAAATACACATTATGCTTTTAAAATGTTCAAAAAATTCTAAAAAAAGTTAGCACACTCACACAACATCAATGTAGGTTGTCACAAAATTTCAAGTCAAAATTCGAAACATAACTCGAAAAACAAAAATGACAAATTCAACACTGAATAGTACATAACATATCTTGGGCTTTAGATTTGGCCCATTATCAAACTGATGTCAAATTTTTCATTTTTGTATCTCAAAAAATATTTCGAATTTGTATACGAAATTTTGTGACATCATACATTGATGTTGCGTTAACGTGCTAGAATTTTTTCAGACTTTTGAAAATATTCTATAGCATCCGGTGCACCGGTAGCACCACAAGTGCGGGTGCACCAGATACATTCCCCACAATAAAGATTACTGAAGGGATAGTAGTAGAGTAGAAAGGACCATTGGTGCTCGATCGCGACAGATGGATTTAGTAGACCAGTTCATCCTTCTGCCAAAGGACTATGTCTGGTTGGAGAGACTTGTGATTGAACACAGGAGAAAACCTCTCCCCGTCTTATTCTCCTTCAACCTGAAGCTGACCAGACTTCAGTTGAATTCACTCGTGGTAGATACTTGTCAGCGATCTCCAAACCTTCGATAGACTTCTTTGCGAACCATAATTACTCTCGGTTGGTGAAGGCTTTGCTTGGTGAAGACAATTACTCTTCGACACTCAAGCCGACATCTATCTGTCTAGATAATGCGCAACTCTCAAGAGTAATAGGTACAAGAACTCTAACTCAGACCTACTGTGATGCTCAACCACTGCCTAAGTTTTGACTCTTGATTTTCTCTCGAAGGATATTAAACTCAAATCTCTCGAGAGGGGATGCTCAATCAATCTTCTCAAAATCATAAGCGGAGCAGCCCAGACAAAGTTGGTGTGGGGTGGCTATTTATAGCCATAGCCTTCATTGATGGGAAATGACCAAATTGGACACACGGATCAGCTAATGGCCGAACAACACGTTTCCAATGGTCGGATTTCGAGCACAATGGTAACATTCCTTGCGGAGCAAGAAATGCTAACTCCTCGGTCCAAAAGATATCTCATGCAGCTCCGAAGAACAATGCCTTCTGCTGACAAGTAATCATTCAGAACATAAAGAGATTTCTTTCAGTCTTCCATATGTTTCAGCTAAGAATCACAGAAGACATAATCTTCGAGAACCCATTCCCCTATTAATAGCACGGAGGTCCTATGCCTCAAATAATAAAAAGAAGAACGACGAAAGGAATGTTATGTCTTCACTTCGCCTTCAATCTTCTCGCCTGCAGTCATTCTACTTCGGACACACCAAACGAATATTGCTTTGCGTTAGCAATAATTTCGAGTGGTAAATTCCTATAAAATCTTCCCGCTTACATTTCTTCCCGGCATGTAGCTCCTTCTCTGCCACACAAATAATCTTTGGTGAAGTTCACAGAACATAGCATTCTCCTTGGGCTTGCATGGACTATTTCTATCTGTGTGCACTAGCAAACAAATCAGTGCATGTTTCTGACAACAATCTCGCCAATAGTTTTTTCTGTATGGAACTCGCTACTCTCCCTTTTCCGTCTCAAGTTTAGGTTTTCTACACCTCCCGCTGGTGCCGCTGCCGGTCCGCCTCGTCTCCGGTGACCTTGGGCCATGGAGGTGTGGTGGATCCCAGCCCTTGACAGTGGGAGGGCTCCGTTTTTAGATGTTGCTTTGTGTTTCGTTAGGGTTTGTGTCCTGCTCAGGAAGATAAGATGGTTGCGGCTCCCTGAAGATGGATTAGGTTCTTCCCACCTAGCCCCCGTCTCGGCGGTGTGTCCAGCATCATCGGTAGACATGTGGAGATGTGTCTCCGGCGGATCTATCTTTGCTGGATCTGCTCGGATATGTTAATCGTTCGTCTACGATCGTGCGTCTTCAGGTTGGATCCTTTCGATCACGCTACTCTTCACCGATGATGGTTGCTGCTCTGGTACGCAGGTCCTAGGGGCCTTAACACGACGACTTCCCGGCTATCTACTACCACTAGTAGAAAACAGGGCTTTGGTTCGGCCAGAAAAGAGCATTAATCCTGGTTGCATTACGAACCGGGACTAATGTGAGCATTAGTCCCGGTTCGAGTGGCTAGGGCACCATACAGGCATTAGTCCCGGTTCAAATGGGACCTTTAGTTCCGGTTGGTGCCACGAACCGGGACTAAAGGGTGCGATGCCCATTAGTACCGGTTCGTGGCACCAACTGGTACTAAAGATTAGACCTTTAGTCCCGGTTCGAGCCACCAACCGGTACTAATGTGGTTTGAGGCTAGTACCGGTTCGTGGCACGACCGGTACTAAAGGTCCCATTTTCAAACTCTACTCCCCCCCTGTGGATCACCTTTTCAGTTTTGTAAAAAGCAAAAGAAAATGATAAAAACTTCAAAATTAAAATCCTTCCAAATGTAGTTATGTTACTACATGTACTAGTTAGGAAAATTTAAAAACTTAAATTTGGACATGTTTTGCAAAAAGTGTAGGGAAAATGTAAAACAGTTATAACTTTTGCATACGATGTCAGGAAAAAACGTATAATATATCAAAATGTTCAACACAAAAATGCGCTTCTGATTTTGACCGCCTACGACCTGTTTGCAAAATTTTAGAATCCTCAAATTCTAAAAGGAAAAAAAGTTATGCTCAAATTTCAGTTTTTTTGAAATTTCATTAAATCTGGTCAAAATATGGTCAAACTACTTATTCAAGAAGTATTAGTGTTACTAAATAATTATTCAAGAATATTAGTGTTACTAAATAATTATTTCAGTTTTTTTGAATTTTGGTCAAATCTGGTCAAACTGTGGTCAAACTATGGTCAAACAATGGTCAAACTATTTATTCAAGAAATATTAGTGTTACTAAATAATTATTTCAGTTTTTTTGAATTTTGGTCAAATCTGGTCAAACTACTTATTCAAGAAATATTAGTGTTACTAAATAATTATTGTTTTTTAGAACAACAGTTTCAAACTCAAAAAGTGAAATGTGTGACTTCATGCTCAAGCTAAATTCCTGAGGGTTAATAGGATTGACATCTTACTATTGTCAGGAAAACAACAAGCGTAGACTTGGAAACGAGGGAGAATAGAACCCGGAAGTTAAGCGTGCTCAGGCTGGGATAGTGAGAGGATGGGTGACCGTCCTAAAGGCCCTCACCAACCGGGACAATAGGCCCTTTTTCTACTAGTGTACAACAAGTTTTGCCTGGCTCGCTTCAGTTCTTGTAGTCGTCGCTATGTGGTCTATGACACTGGATATAATTTTTGTTATTTCTGATATTCGTTGTACTGCCGTGATTGGAGATGAGTAGATCAGAAGTTCTTTAGCAAAACAAAATCCGGTTAAAGAAAAAAAAACATGCACGGTATCATGGCTGCTTCCTAGAAAAAAACACGAAATGACAACTATTCTATGCTCTGTTCTTGGATGAATTTATGTAGGTGACGATAGCCCACCTTATTCATTATCTTTAATTTGCATCGAAATGTTTAAACAAGTGACATGCAGGTGTTGGATAACTCCAGTGAGGTCCTACGTGGTGTGCTACGCCCGCTTCAAACACACACTCCCGCTCTGGAGCGCACGCGGCCACCCGTAACCATGCATCTCCACAAACTAATTCTCATGTCTCCCTCCTCGAGGAACCAAGAAACCCAGCCCCGATCCAGTCTCCCCGCATCCATCGCTCTCCGGATCGACCGATCCGGCCGATGGAGGTGTTCGACGAAGTGCACTTCGTGCGGCTCCGGTGCCGGGTGCGGCGGACCAAGTACATGGCGGCGGACGACGACGGGCACGGCGTGTGCCTGTCCAGCCAGCGCGGCGCGCACAACACGGTGTGGGCGGTGCAGCCCATGGAGGGCGCGGTGGAGGGCGCCGAGGGCGGGCCCTTCGTCCTCCTCCGCGGCGCCTACGGCCACTACCTCTTCGCCACGGACGTGCAGGCCGCCACGGGGCCCGGCCACGGCGTCCAGGCCGCGCAGCAGGCCCGGCCGCACCCGAACACGCCGAGGTGCATGCTCTGGCAGGCCATCCGGCGGGAGGGCTCCTTCGTCATCCGCAGCGCCGGGGGCCGGTACCTCCGTGCCAACGGCAAGTACGTCCGCTGGCGCACGGCCGTCACCGTCGCCGGGGACGACGCCAGCGCCATGCTGCAGTGGGACGTCGAGGTCGTGCCCCTTCGCCTGGACCGCCCTACCCTCCTCGATCCACCGCCACAGGTTCTCATTGCCCCCGCGATTCCCGCATTGTATATTTGCATGGCGATTGATCGTGAATTCGTGATCGATCGGTTCCATTCGACGTGCAGCCGATGCGGAGGCGGCGCCGCCCGCCGACGGAGGAGGAGGTGGCGCGGCAGGTCCGGTACATCCGCGCCGGCCTGGACGGGGAGATAGACGAGACAGGGTGGAGGACGGTGCGGATCAGCACCAACAGCCTCATGCAGCTGCGGCTGACGCTGGCCAACCTGCTGGGCCAGAACCGATCGGCGCTCCACACCACGCTCTGCGTCCGCGCCGGCGCCTACGCCGAGCTCTCCCCTCTCCTCATCGACCTGCCCATCGGCAACGACAGCCTCGACATCGTCGTCATCACCCACGGCACACCAGGTCCGTAACAATACTTCAGCCTCATCGAGCGCTCATAGATAATCTCACCAATTGTCAGGACTGACTACTCGATGTTGATGGAATTCCAGTGGACAACACGTTGCTGTACCCAAACGTCAATGCGCGGAATTGAACATCATGCAGGGGTGAAGCGACATGGTTAGGGGTTCATGCTCGATTCTCTCACCGCTACCTGGATTATCAAGTGGTTTGGTTTCTCTCATTCGTTTCGGCTCGGAGAGTAGCTTATGCTGGAGCAACTGCTAGTGTACATCGGAATGTCAGAGCTGTTGGCGGGGAGAATGCTTGTAGAACAGGGTAGTACGTGGTTTTGACACTCAGTAGTAAGTTGCTCAAGACGCTGAATAGACAGTGATCTGCCTTGTGATTTTGCTCTGATCTTTAGCATCTGGCTGCTGGTCTATAAGGATTTTTGGGTACAATGCTGCTACATGGAAATAGTAGTATTTGATATGAATACTGTCCAGAAATACATAGAGATCCGTTTAAATGGTCTTTTATGGGAAACAAAGTAGTTCCTTCCTACTGTGTATATTAAATGTTCATGTGTAAGAGGAGCAAGGGGTCTACCCCGGTGAAAATCAGGGGGCTGAGATAATTAGTTTGGAAGATTAAGTAAAGGGAAGCAAAAGTTACGTAAGGTCTTCGTAGGTGTAGTATTATTGATCTAAAAATGTTTTACCTTTTTTTAGAAGAGGAGGATATACCCTGCTCTCTGCATCTTACAAAGTAATACATGAGTAAGCTTGAAGTCTCCATCTTGGCAACACTTGTTGCTACTACTATCCCCTTGAAGAAGGGATGCCGAATGCCCGAGCCGAATATCAAACAGACATCGCACCAAAACCTAACATCTAAAGCCGGGTACCCCATCCAAGCCACAATGCCGGGACTGGGTTACACACCGATACGGCGCACTCTCAGTGGGCACCACATGTGCACGCTGCAAGGGCCGTCACCACTCTCTTCCACCGATCCATCTTCAGAGTAGATACCGACGCATCAGCCTTGCTAGGCCTCTCTGCCATAGACGCCACCAGGACGCCAGACCGCGTCGTCCTCCCACACGAGTCCATCGCCTCACATCGGACGCCAAGTCTCCACTGCGCCACGCCGCCGAGATCCGCCGACATCAATGTGTAGAATGAAGCACCGCTCCACCACCGTCCCGCCAGCCGGCAGCAGTTGCGTCCCGCTCCTGCCGGCTCCGTGGGCTGGAAAAGAGAAAAGATAAAGAGAGAGCGGCCGGCAAAAAAAAGAAAAAAAAGAAAAACAATTATGTTGGCTAGAAAAAGGAGAGAAGGAAAAAGTCCGCCAGCTACCCCCGCCAGCCTGCGACACTGCTCCACCAGCGGCCCTGCCTGCCCGCTTCGGCGCTTGGCCGGCCCGGCCGCCCGTCTGCCTCGACGCCTGGCCGGTCGGGGCGCCCCCTGTGGCGACCGATTTTTCCGGGTATTAATTTCCAGAAAATGGCCCTTGTGCTCACCAGCCCCAGGATTACTGTTAGCTGATGAGGCACCAACTTGATACAGAAATTCCAAGCATAAATGTAAAATATGTAGTACAAGACCATTCTGGCCTGTGAGTACAACAATATGGTTTCTAGTGGTTGATGGCGAAAGCGGTTTGTGGATCATCAGCGTCTATGGGACTCCATTTCCCACAGGAACAGCTGACCAGGCTAACTCCTATCTTCGCGAGGCTGCTATCACCATTGCTTAGGTTCCGGGGCTGCCGTCACGGTTGCTCCTTTCCGCGTAAGAAATCTGGCCAAGACAATAGCCAGGGACAAGCCAACGAGTACTTTTGAATATACTCGCAAACATTATGAACACGGGTATAATATAACAACGATGTTCTGAAATATTTTATGCTCATGACGTCAGTCACAAAAGATAATAAAAACTCTGATGCATGCAAGCATGTTATTTATGAATATGCAATGACATATAAATAATAAATGCACCGATCGGGTGTCTGAAGCCACGCCTCGAAAGGTTGGTAAGCAAGAGAAATGCCTCAGTCAGGCGTCTGAGCGACACCACATAAAGGGCTTATAAAAATAAATAACAAGCATGCCACAGTCGGGCGTCTCAGCGACACCACATAAAGGGCTTAAAAAAATAACAAGCATGCCACAGTCGGGCGTCTCAGCGACACCACATAAAGGGCTTAAAAAAATAAATAACAAGCATGCCACAGTCGGGCGTCTCAGCGACACCATATAAAGGGCTTATAAAAAAAATAACAAGCATGCAACAGTCGGGCGTCTCAGCGACACCACATAAAGGGCTTATAAATAATCACAGTGAATATCCAGGAGGTAGAACCATCCCAGGGATATTCGATAATACCAATAATATCACGGGTTAGTCCACAACAAAATATTAATCATAATTATCACAAGTCTCAAGCCGTGATCCCAGTTCTGGTTTAACAGTTTTCTCCTCCGAAGACCGACACTAAGACCGACACTTGACCCATCCCAGACTGTAATCCTTAACCATGGACACGGCTATTCGAATAGGTTTAATCTCTGCAAAGAGTGTACTCTTTACCCACAAGACAACTGGCAGCACGAAACAAGTATGGGGTTTACCGGAACAAGACTCGATCTATGGTCGAATCAGGAGGTTTAAATATTCCCTGCATGATTAGCATAACAATATATACCTCAATCAACAGGTAGAACACTACGCGACATACCCCCTCATGCCATACCGGACACGACCGTCTCGACAGAGGACTAGGAGCAAGACCGTGTCTACCCAAGACAGAGGCCTTCTCGGCTTCCCTTCCGGTATGCATGAAAGGCATATAATGGTGATTTCCATCACAACCATATCAACTCCACTAGCATGAAAATCATTAATATGCACTCATGAGGAGGAACACATCATCGCATAAAATGACGTATGCTTGTGTAGGGTGGTGTTGTCACCGCGTCAAATAACACATACAATATTATGCCAGGGTTCAGAATGCTTGCCTTCAAGTCGTGGGGAGGCAAGGTGCATTCCAAAACTCTTGAAAGCTCTCTCCTCTCTTCAAAATCCTATTTAAAATATATTTGAATTAACACACAATTTCAAACAGCACAAAAAGTTGTTTTGGAATTTTTTTTTCAAATATATCATAAAATAAACTAGATTAAATTTGAGAGAGGTAGGAAAAAGAATCAATACATTTGGAGTTTTATTTAAAAAGTTATAGCCGGTCAAAGTTTAGTCAATATACTGGTTTTTAAAAATAAAACAGAAAAAGAAAACGTTTCGAATTGTACACGTCGAACACGTACTTTGGAATTACGTTTCCACTTAAGCATGCGTGGACTGCGAGGGGAGTCACTGACAGTGGGTCCAGGGGGCCCACTAGTCATGTTTGACTGGTCTCCCCTCCCTCTGCTTCTTCTGCCCCAGCAGAGGCGGGACTCCGGCGACCGTCGCCGGCGAACGGAGGTTCCTTGTGGGGAGATGAGGACGGAGATGGATCCGCGGATCAGCGGCGGTCCTCCCGGTGGTCGTAGGGTCGTCGGAGGTGGAGGAAATCGCCGGCGGTGAGCTCTGCGGCAGAGGAAAGCTTCGGTGGATTTGGGGGTTCGGGCTAGGGTGATGCTCCATGGTCGTTTGGGGTCTGGGCGGCTCCGCAAGACGATGTGGAGCCGAGTGGTGGTGATGGAAGGGTGGGGGAGGCCCTGGTCGTGCCGGGGTGAACCGGAACGAGGCGGCAGTCGAACTGGCCGGAGAGGTTGAAGATGGCCTTCTCCTCTTCAATTGATGGCAACGGGGCACTAGGGGGACGGTGTGAGGCTGCTTGCGTGCTCGGAGGGGCTCGAGGGGCTTCCTCTTATAGCGCTCCCTAGTCGGTTCGTGGCGGCCGTGGATGAGCTCGTCGGCGACCGCCGTTCTGTAGCTTGCAGGGCATAGTGGCGGGGTTGGGGATGGCGGCAGGAGCTAGCGGACGAGCGGTTACTGCTCCATGGGCGAGCTGGCGAGCGGGAGTGGCTCGGGCGGCGCCGACCAGTGCAGGGGATGTCGGGCGGCAGTGGCGGCTAGCTACTGGCTTGCCGGAGACGTGGCGAGGGCTGCGGTGCTCGCGGAGTGCAGAAGGGGACGTGGCGTGCTGGCTGCGGTCGGCCAAGGGCCAGAGTGGGTGCGGGGCGAGACGCGGCGGTTCGGTCGCGGCACGTGCAAAACGCGCGCTCTGGGCGCGCCCAGAGCACGCACGGGACGTGCACGACGAAATGCTAGGACATGCTATAGGTCTCGGATGAGGTTGGGGTTTAACAAACCTAGGCCAAGGTCATCTAGAGGCTTAGTGGACAAGTTAGTTTTCCCAGAGGTGCAAGGCCTTAGTGCAAAATAAAGATCATGTCAAAATAGAACATGCCCATAAGGTGTTTGTCAAAATGCGAGGGGCACCTAGGCATTTCTTGGAGTGGCCAAATCTCCCAGAGTGGGGTCTCTTTGGAAGAAAGAGAGGGTGGTGAGGTTAGTTTGCCAAACGAAGAAACTTGCTAGTGCAAGTTTTGCAAAACTTCTATTCTGGACAGGGAGTAAATGGCATCATTACATGAACCAAAAATGTCCCAAAGAGTGCATGATCCTGGACATAGGGGTTTTGTAGGGTTGACTACAAGCAGGTGAAAGCACAAGGTCACTAGAGCAAGAATAAATAGGGTTGCAGTAGAAAACACAAGGCTGGTCCAGAATGAAAAAGAGGTTGATTCACTCAATCTCTCCAAAGAATATCACTAGGTTTTTGCATAAAGTTGGATGGCATGCTACCACTGACATCCCATAATTTTGGTGGAGGCTCTAAGGAAATATTTAATTAGGCTGTAGTGCAAAAATGCCCACTGGACCAGATTTGAAAAACAGGTGTAGAACTCAAAATATGCAAAGAATGAAATATATTTTTGCATAAAAGTGATTTAGAAACATCACATGACATCTTCAAATTTGGGTTGAAATTTTAGTTAAATTTATCAAATGGTTGTAGTTCAAAAAGAGCTCCAAAACTAAATGGAAGTCATTTTAAGGAATAAAGCTCAGGGAGATATAATTAAATAAATAAAACTACTGATTAAGAAATGCTATATTGAGAGAGCATAGAAGTCCAATACATTTTGGAAAGTTCCACTTGGGTAAAACTCCTCAATATTAAAAAGAAAGGTTCTGAAATCAACAGAAAAAATCCAGAAGGCACAAATTTTAAACTCCTGGCAAAATTTTAATAATTAAAACCTGGTTAAATTTTTGGGGTGTTACAATACTACCCCCCTTAAGAAAAATCTCGTCCTCGAGATTTGCTAAGGGTTGTTTTTGAAAATAATACTTTTACCAGGTCAAAACGATTACTTTACTTAAGCGGTGAAATGCGGCTACAGTGAGAGGGCAATAGGTGGTGTAAAACTACAGTGTGGGACACCGGCGTTGTGTGGAGAAATCCACGTTTAGGGAAAACGAGCGATTCCTACGTTGGACGTAGTAAATTTAGAATAAATTCTAAATTCTAAAATACGCTGGTCGTACCCGAGAGCACAGTGCTCCCTCTGGCTGACAGGTGGACCCAGGACCCATTGTTAGCCTCTCCTTCTTCCTCTGGCTCTCTCTCTTCCTCTCTCCTGCGCGCTTTCCCGGGCTTTCTCCACCGGCGACGTCTAGCGCGTAGGGCATCTAGGCCGTACTGCGATAGTGCGCGACGTGCTTGCTGCCGGTGCAGCGTGCACTCACTTCGCGGGCCAGTGCGCTGTCGGCACTGCTCGCGGATTCGCCTCCGAACACCGGCAATCGGGCAACAAGCGGCGCTGGTGGACTCCGCCCACCGTACACCGATCTCGAGCTATAAAACGACCGCGGTGCTCCTTCTTCCTCACACCTGGCCTCGTTTCTCCTCCTCCTTCTCCTCCATTACTGCTTACCGGAGCTCGAGATGAGGCTCTAATGGTGGAGGTGGTGCCGGACTGGTACGTGATCCTGGTGTGTGGATGGCTGGCGGCAGTGCTGGGGCTTTCCGTGCTCCTGTGTGTGATGATGCTTGATGATCGCCGTGATGCTGCCGCTCGGGTACTGGCTCTCCGCAGTGGCGGTGATCACGAGGACTAGGTGTGATGCCGGGTGTTAACTGTTGTCGGTGTGCCGGAGGTGATTAGTATCCGGATGATTATCCGCTAATCTCTCCTTTGGAGGCTGTGGCGCGCTTAGTGAGGGAATGAGTGAGATGCAACACGGTTACGTGTCTTTGCAAGCAGTGTAAGAGTCCGAGTGGTTGTGGGTCTGCTGCCGTGGTGCTGCGTGAATAAAAATAATCCATGACGTGAGAAGATAAGTGATGCAGTAACTCAGGGAAAAGAAATCTCACTCTAGGATTTTTCGCGGGGACATGGTTAACTTAGAAAAAACACAATGAAAACTACTCATATTAGTAGAAACCAAATAATCGACTCGTCGCACAAACTCGAGGTACCATGCATAAGTTACAACGCAATAAGAAAAGTTACAATAATAAACACAACAATGATGTCTAAAATGAAAATGGTAACTGGACGGGGTCTCGCGAAAATGTCTCTGGTACTGGGACATACTCCTCTTCTATCGGAGGAAGTGGGTTGACCAGTCGATGTATGTGTCTTTCCTGGTCGGGCCTCAGTGGTCTGCCGATGGCAATCTGAGGATTCAAATCAGCGAGACTCTAGAGATAATCCATTACTCGTTGGTTCAAATGTTCTTGAGCGATGATGTACTGGACAAGGTTGGCCAGTACTGGGTCTCTCTGAATTCGCCCACCAGGAAAAGATGTTACTCCTCCGAGTGCTGCACGGCTCGGAAAATAATAATATCCTCGCTCGCTGGCATAGGGTATCGCGAACCGAAGACGAGCAATCGCTTCGTACGCAGCAGCTTCTATGGCCATGTGTGGGGTTGGCATAGATCTCCCCACGAAGGAGACCTCCGTTGGGTCTTGGTTGGAGTCTACGGGAGGGATGTGTACTGCTGCCCAATATTTCGAGGTGGAAGGGGTGATTCTCGACTTGAACAGCTCGTACTGGGGTGGCTGGGTAGAACCCATGGTATTGCAGGTAAAGTCCCACAATATTTTGACAAAGCTACCCGGGGTTGCATCTGGGGTTCTCAGATAAATACTAGGGCTCGGCATGGCAAGAAATGGTTGTGAGGGTGGTGCACGAGGTGAGGGGTGCTGGGTAAGGTCACGAGGTGGCCTTCTTATATAGCACCCGGACTGGTTATTTACCGTGGTGAAAGGTAAATAATTTGCTAGATCAGCTCCAAGGATCGGGGTCAAAACCACAGATACACATATATCGCAAAAGGGACGTGTTACTGTAGGTGTCGTCGGGGTTGGTCTTGGTAGCTGTGCCCGAAATAAAAATACAACAGCATGTTGACATAATTATGCAAGGGTTACTATTAAAATAGAGGCACAACAACAGACTGCGTTTATTTACAAGGTCACACGATTATAGTGTAGATACACTGAGACTCGGTACTACTCGGGTAACTTAGTCTACCTCGTTTATATCCAAACGGGCGTGCCTTGTGGATGTCGAGGCTTCTCCACGGGTCTCGCCGTCGGGATTAGCTGGAGATGGTTGAGGGGCTGCAGGGTCGGGGTGGCGATGATGACCATCGCGGGGATTGTTGGCCACAATCTCGCTGGAGTGTGCTCCCAACAGGCGATGAAGCACTTCTGGGGTCATCAAAGCACCTTGGTTGATGGCTGGGGCCGACCTCAGGGTCTCGATCGGGTGTCCGAACAGCACGACTGGGTTGTCGGCGTCAGGCTCGTCTTCCCTGCTTGCCGGGGCTCGGCGAACCAGCTCTCCACGAGCTGCGATCAGATCAATAGTGATTTGATCGAACAGTGCCTCTAGTGCACCTACATAGCGTACTAGGTGCAACAACGCAGGATCCGTCTCGTGATCTCCGTTGGCAACTTGGGGTGGTCTACCATACCCTTCACGCCTGGGGTAGTAGTGGAATGAGCGACAGTTAACTCTGGGCGACAACTGCCGGAGTTGAACTATAGCCTCTCGAGCAGCTAGCTGAATGCTTGTGGCTCGAAGGAAGTTGTCCTTCCGGTGAACTTGTAGGGGCGTTCTGGCGACAGACCCCTACCATAGATGTGCACAGTGGCCCAGAATTGACGGCTCTCACCGCTCATGGTTCCTTGGTACACAACATATTCTGGGGGCTCTTCTAACGCATAGGCACGACGGGTGAAGTTTGCGAGTATGGTCACAAAACCTCCAAGGTTGGTTGCTGTGGTCTCATTGTGCACTACGGGGCCAGACATTATGGCTTGTTTCGGGGAAGAGGCTGTGCTATGCTGGGTTGAGGCTAGCGTGCCCTTTTTATAGAAAAGGGGACGGCGTCTTCCTTCGTACGCTAGCGAATAAGATATTATAGGCATCGGTCACTGGCGTGTGATCGACAGGCTAGTTTGATAGGCTGGGCACCGACTGCCAAATAGTGTCGGGTCACTGTGTGGCTATCTTGCACGAGAAGCTTGGTCGGGGTTTGGTTAAGGTCTGATGGGTTGGTTTACCTAGGTCTTTCAACCTGGCTAAGATAGGATTAGCCAATGGTCAGCCTGGCTCTGATACAAAGTTTGTGGTGACCGATTTTTCCGGGTATTAATTTCCAGAAAATGGCCCTTGTGCTCACCAGCCCTAAGATTACTGTTAGCTGATGAGGCACCAACTTGATACAGAAATTCCAAGCAAAAATGTAAAATATGTAGTACAAGACCATTCTGGCCTGTGAGTACAACAATATGGTTTCTAGTGGTTGATGGCGGAAGCGGTTTGTGGATCATCAACGTCTATGGGACTCCATTTCCCACAGGAACAGCTGACCAGGCTAACTCCTATCTTCGCGAGGCTGCTATCACCATTGCTTAGGTTCCGGGGCTGTCGTCACGGTCGCTCCTCTCCGCGCAAGAAATCTGGCCAAGACAATAGCCAGGGACAAGCCAGTGAGTACTTTTGAATGTACTCGCAAACATTATGAACACGGGTATAATATAACAACGATGTTCTGAAATATTTTATGCTCGTGACGTCAGTCACAAAAGATAATAAAAACTCTGATGCATGCAAGCAGGTTATTTATGAATATGCAATGACATATAAATAATAAAATGCACCGATCGGGTGTCTGAAGCGACGCCTCGAAAGGTTGGTAAGCAAGAGAAATGCCTCAGTCGGGCGTCTGAGCGACACCACATAAAGGGCTTATAAAAATAAATAACAAGCATGCCACAGTCGGGCGTC
>NC_041381.1:50835865-50840687 GCF_002162155.2 Triticum dicoccoides | reverse complement strand
ACATAAAGGGCTTAAAAAAATAACAAGCATGCCACAGTCGGGCGTCTCAGCGACACCACATAAAGGGCTTATAAAAAAAAAATAACAAGCATGCCACAGTCGGGCGTCTCAGCGACACCACATAAAGGGCTTATAAATAATCACAGTGAATATCCAGGAGGTAGAACCATCCCAGGGATATTCGATAATACCAATAATATCACGGGTTAGTCCACAACAAAATAATAATCATAATTATCACAAGTCTCAAGCCGTGATCCCAGTTCTGGTTTAATAGTTTTCTCCTCCGAAGACCGACACTAAGACCGACACTTGACCCATCCCAGACTGTAATCCTTAACCATGGACACGGCTATTCGAATAGGTTTAATCTCTGCAGAGAGTGTACTCTTTACCCACGAGTAACGGATTCCTTTAGTCCATCGGGACTAATTCCGTCTACGGCCTTTTAATTGAAAACACACCTATCCACACACACCAGCCTAACTCATCGATGTCTGGAATCACCCACGACAACCGTTAAGCAAAACTCTAAGTGGGGAGACTACAACCTCGACGTAACATGGGATCACAAAATTTATACCGCGCGCAAACTAGGGGAGCTACCCCTTCGGCTACAACCGAAACACCCATGCTCCCGGACCAGGTGGCATGTCTACCAGATGCCTCCAGTATCTTCCACCATGGCCTCTCTGTATGGTGTGTGCTAGGAAAGGGGTTGACAACTTACTGAACCGTACCCTACCTATGGCAGGGACAAGAGGCAGCACGAAACATGTATGGGGTTTACCGGAACAAGACTCGATCTATGGTCGACTCAGGAGGTTTAAATATTCCCTGCATGATTAGCATAACAATATATACCTCAATCAACAGGTAGAAACACTACGCGACATACCCCCTGATGCCATACCGGACACGACCGTTTCGACAGAGGACTAGGAGCAAGACCATGTCTACCCAAGACAGAGGCCTTCTCGGCTTCCCTTCCGGTATGCATGAAAGGCATATGACGGTGATTTCCATCACAACCATATCAACTCCATTAGCATGAAAATCATTAATATGCACTCATGAGGAGGAACACATCATCACATAAAATGACGTATGCTTGTGTAGGGTGGTGTTGTCACCGCATCAAATAACACACACAATATTATGCCAGGGTTCAGAATGCTTGCCTTCAAGTCGTGGGGAGGCAAGGTGCATTCCAGAACTCTTGAAAGCTCTCTCCTCTCTTCAAAATCCTATTTAAAATATATTTGAATTAACACACAATTTCAAAACAGCACAAAAAGTTGTTTTGGATTTTTTTTCAAATAAATCATAAAATAAACTAGATTAAATTTGAGAGAGGTAGGAAAAAGAATCAATACATTTGGAGTTTTATTTAAAAAGTTATAGCCAGTCAAAGTTTAGTCAATATACTGGTTTTTAAAAATAAAACAGAAAAAGAAAACGTTTCGAATTGTACACGTCGAACACGTACTTTGGAATTACGTTTCCACTTAAGCATGCGTGGACTGCGAGGGGAGTCACTGACAATGGGTACAGGGGGCCCACTAGTCATGTTTGACTGGTCTCCCCTCCCTCTGCTTCTTCTGCCCGAGCAGAGGCGGGACTCCGGCAACCGTCACCGGCGAACAGAGGTTCCTCGTGGGGAGCTGAGGACGGGGATGGATCCGAGGATCAGCGGCGGTCCTCCCGGTGGTCGTAGGGTCGTCAGAGGTGGAGGAAATCGCCAGCGGTGAGCTCTGCGGCGAAGGAAAGCTTCGGTGGATTTGGGGGTTCGGGCTAGGGTGATGCTCCGTCGTCGTTTGGGGTCTGGGCGGCTACGCAAGACGATGTGGAGCCGAGTGGTCGTGATGGAAGGGTGGGGGAGGCCCTGGTGGTGCCGGGGTGAACCGGAACGAGGCGACAGTCGAACTGGCCGGAGAGGTTGAAGATGGCCTTCTCCTCTTCAATTGATGGCAACGGGGCACTAGGGGGACGGTGTGAGGCTGCTTGCGTGCTCGGAGGGGCTCGAGGGGCTTCCTTTTATAGCGCTCCCAAGTAGGTTCGTGGCGGCCGTGGATGAGCTCGTCGGCGACCGCCGTTCTGTAGCTTGCAGGGCATCGTGGCGGGGCTGGGGATGGCGGCAGGAGCTAGCGGACGAGCGGTTACTGCTCCAAGGGCGAGCTGGCGAGCGGGAGTGGCTCGGGCGGTGCCGACCAGTGCAGGGGCTGTCGGGCGGCAGTGGCGGCTAGCTGCTGGCTTGCCGGAGACGTGGCGAGGGCTGCGGTGCTCGCGGGGTGCAGAAGGGGACGTGGCGTGCTGGCTGCGGTCGGCCAAGGGCCAGAGTGGGTGCGGGGCGAGACGCGGCGGTGCGGTCGCAGCACGTGCAAAACGCGCGCTCTGGGCGCGCCCAGAGCACGCACGGGCCGTGCACGACGAAATGCTAGGGCATGCTATAGGTCTCGGATGTGGTTGGGGTTTAACAAACCTAGGCCAAGGTCATCTAGAGGCTTAGTGGACAAGTTAGTTTTCCTAGAGGTGCAAGGCCTTAGTGCAAAATAAAGATCATGTCAAAATAGAACATGCCCATAAGGTGTTTGTCAAAATGCGAGGGGCACCTAGGCATTTCTTGGAGTGGCCAAATCTCCCAGAGTGGGGTCTCTTTGGAAGAAAGAGAGGGTGGTGAGGTTAGTTTGCCAAAAGAAGAAACTTGCTAGTGCAAGTTTTGCAAAACTTCAATTCTGGACAGGGAGTAAATGGCATCATTACATGAACCAAAAATGTCCCAAAGAGTGCATGCTCCTGGACTTAGGGGTTTTGTAGGGTTGACTACAAGCAGGTGAAAGCACAAGGTCACTAGAGCAAAATGAATAGGGTTGTAGTAGAAAACACAAGGCTGGTTCAGAATGAAAAAGAGGTTGATTCACTCAATCTCTCCAAAGAACATCACTAGGTTTTTGCATAAAGTTGGATGGCATGCTACCACTGACATCCCATAATTTTGGTGGAGGCTCTAAGGAAATATTTAATTAGGCTGTAGTGCAAAAATGCCCACTGGACCAGATTTGAAAAAAAGGTGTAGAACTCAAAATATGCAAAGAATGAAATATATTTTTTGCATAAAAGTGATTTAGAAACATCACATGACATCTCCAAATTTTGGTTGAAATTTTAGTTAAATTTATCAAATGGTTGTAGTTCAAAAAGAGCTCCAAAACTAAATAGAAGTCATTTTAAGGAATAAAGCTCACGGAGATATAATTAAATAAATAAAACTACTAATTAAGAAATGCTATATTGAGAGAGAGCATAGAAGTCCAATACATTTTGGAAAGTTCCACTTGGGTAAAACTCAATATTAAAAAGAAAGGTTCTGAAATCAACAGAAAAAATCCAGAAGGCACAAATTTTAAACTCCTGGCAAAATTTTAATAATTAAAACCTAGTTAAATTTTTGGGGTGTTACACCCCCCGATCGTCCGGACGCTCGGAGGCTACACCCAGTGGATGCACCGGCGCGCCCCGCACGCAAAAAACCACGCCGGCTACAACCGGGCATCCGGTTGTCTTCGACAACCTCCGCCCTGTGTACACGAAAACTAATGTGAGCTCGTGTCTGCATATCGTTACACAACACACAAAAAATGGATAGCCCCGAGCGACCCTCGGGGGCCACCTCTGCTCTTTTCCAGTTGCACTGTTGTTCGGCCCCGGCGCCAGCTAATCTCGGCCCGGGGTTGGCCATTTGGTCCGACACGTTCTCTAAAAAATGGCTTAGTAGTATGCACGGTACCAAAGGCCCACTCTTCGTCTTAGCTATAGACTGCACCATGGTTGTCCGACTAGGGAGAGCAAAAGCTGGAGTACACCTCATGTGAAAAATGTCCAGGAAGAAAACAGCTTGGGCGTCCCGGTCGGTTCCTTTGTGAGTATCTGCTCGGTTGAATCTGCTCCCAAGAGTCCGAGTACTGTATGCTCCACTTCGCGACCACTCTTTGCCTCCTCTATAGACCAACTCCCGGCTATCTGGGTGGCAAGAGCAAAAGCCAAAAGGCGGAGGGGACATGAAAAAGACTGAAGGGGGCTCGGACAAAACCGAGTCGGCACCCCTTTCCATAAAGTTTGCACAGCCGAAACCACACATTTGATATATCTGCGCCAACTTTCTATTTTGCATGACCATTTTCAAGGGGAACCCCCTCCTCGCCAGGAGGCTCGGAGGCTACACCGAGCGGATGTGCCGGGGCACCCCGCTGGGAAAACGTCGTGCCACTTGCAGGCCCGCCGGCGGCAATCGGCATCCTCGATGCCATAGTGCTCCAACAACAGCGAAGACCCTCCGCCCGACTCTTCGAACCGCCTGGAGGCTACATCAAGTGGGTGCGCCTGCATGCCCCTAGTGAAAACAGCCAGCCGACGGACTCCGCTTCCATGCCCGGTAGGGCTCCGCGCCACCCAGCTAGCAGTCTCCATGTTCATGCCCGGCAGGGCCCCGCGCCCACCAGCCGAAAAACCCCGTGTCCGCGTTCGGTAGGGGCCCGCGCCCACCAGCCCGCAGGCTCCGCGTCCGCGCCCACAAGCCGGCGGCCTCCGCATTTGAGCTCGGCATCCTCGACGCCACCGTTTGCTCTAACAACATCGAAGACCCTCTGCCCGACTCTTCGAGTTGCCCGGAGGCTCGAAGGCTACACACAGTGGGTGAACTGGCGCGCGCCCACTGGAAGCAAGCCGCGCCGGTCGCAAGCCCGCACCCTCCTGTCATCGACAATCTCTACTACCACGACAATGAAGACCCTCCGCCCGACTCTTCAACTCGCCCGGAGGCCCG
>NC_041381.1:50819001-50835505 GCF_002162155.2 Triticum dicoccoides | reverse complement strand
ACAACATTTCGAAAAATAGAGGCAGCCATCGCCCCTCAGTCCGGCCACTCGCCACCCGGCTACTCTAGCTAGCTCCCTGTCCGGCTGCTCCTACCGGCCTGTTGCACGGAGTCAACCGCACCGTCCCATCGGAAAAGACAAGAAGACACTATAGCCACGTTACTCCACTGCACTCCAATCGTCTAGTATTGTTGATCAATAGTGGCGCACTTTATCCTGTATGACGCTTCACCTCGTATGTCCGCTCAATAGTGTAGTAGGTCAAGTGGGCCATCCCTTGTCCCCTGGGCATCCCTTCTATAAGATACACCAGGGAGCTCAGTTGACGAAGCCACTAACTTGGCCACGAGGGCACTCACTTGGCCAAGAATGCACTTACTTGGCCAAGAGGCAAGCAGTCACGCACACACTAAAAAGCTCACTCACGACCACTCACGCCAGGGGGGGGCTCTTGTTGGGGAACGTAGTAATTCAAAAAAAAAAATTCCTACGATCACACAAGATCTATCTAGGAGATGCATAGCAATGAGACAGGAGAGTGTGTCCATGTACCCTCATAGATCGAAAGCGGAAGCATTTAGTAACGTGGTTGATGTAGTCGAACGTCTTCACGATCCAACCGATCCAAGTACCGAACGTACGGCACCTCCGTGTTCAGCACACGTTCAACATGATGACGTCCCTCGAGCTCTTGATCCAGTTGAGGGCGAGGGAGAGTTTCGTCAGCATGACGGCATGGTGACGGTGTTGATGATGTTACCGGCGCAGGGCTGCGCCTAAGCACTACGACGATATGACCGAGGTGTTAAACTGTGGAGGGGGGCACTGCACACAGCTAAGAGAATAACTGTTATGCCTTGGGGTGCCCCCTTGCCCCCGTATATAAAGGAGGGGGGAGGAGGCCGGCGGCCTAGGAGGGGGGCGCCTATAGGGGGAGTCCAACTAGGATTTCCAATCCTAGTTGGAGTCCCCTTCCTTTTCCAAGAGGGGGAGAGAGGGAAAGAGGTGGAGGAGAAAGAGGAAAGGGGGGCCGCGCCCCCTCCCCTAGTCCAATTCGGTTTGGGCTAGGGGGCACGTGCCTCCACCTGGCTGCTGCCTCCTCTCTTCCACTAAGGCCCATGAAGGCCCACTACTTCCCCCGGGGGGTTTCAGTAACCTCCCGGTACTCCGAAAAATGCCCGAACCTTTCCGAAACCTTTCCAGTGTCTGAACATAACCTTCCAATATATCAATCTTTATGTCTCGACCATTTGGAAACTCCTCGTCATGTCCGTGATCTCATCCAGGATTCTGAACAAATAATACAAATTGTCATCGAACATTAAGCGTGCGGACCCTATGTGTTCAAGAACTATGTAGACATGATCGAGACACATCTCTGATCAATAACCAATAGCGGAACCTGGATGCTCATATTGGCTCCTACATATTCTACGAAGATCTTTATCGGTCAAACCGCATAACAATATACGTTGTTCCCTTTGTCATCGGTATGTTACTTGCCCGAGATTCGATCGTCGGTATCATCATACCTAGTTCAATCTCGTTACTGGCAAGTCTCTTTACTCATTCCGTAATGCTTCATCCCGCAACTAACTCATTAGTCACATTGCTTGCAAGGCTTATAGTGATGAATGAGGCAGTCCTGGATTAGGGGGTACTCGAACAGCCGGACTATATACTTTGGCCGGACTGTTGGACTATGAAGATACAAGATTAAAGACTTCGTCCTGTGTCCGGATGAGACTCTCCTTGGCGTGGAAGGCAAGCTTGGCAATTCGGATATGTAGATCTCCTTCTCTGTAACTGACTCTGTGTAACCCTAGCCCCCTCTGGTGTCTATATAAACCGGAGGGTTTTGTCCGTAGGACAAGAACAATCATAATCATAGGCTAGCTTCTAGGGTTAGCCTCTACAATATCGTGTTAGATCAACTCTTGTAATACTCATATCATCAAGATCAATCAAGCAGGAAGTAGGGTATTACCTCCACCGAGAGGGCCCGAACCTGGGTAAACATCGTGTCCCCAGCCTCCCGTTACCATTAGCCTTAGACGCACAGTTCGGGACCCCCTACCCGAGATCTGCCGGTTTTGACACCGACATTGGTGCTTTCTATGAGAGTTCCACTGTGTCATCATGATAAGGCTTGATGGATCCTTCAATCATCAACAACTCTACGGTCCAGGGTGAGGTCTTTCCTCCGGACAGATCTTCGTATTCGGCGGCTTCGCACTGTGGGCCAACTCTCTTGGCCATCTGGAGCGGATCGACAGCTACGCCCTGGCCATCAGGTCAGGTTCGGAAACTTGAACTACACGGCTGACATCCGCGGAGACTTGATCTTCGACGGGTTCGAGCCTGCGTCAGGAGCGCCGAACAGTCACGACGTGCATGACTTAGATCTGCCATCGGACGGTATTCGGGATATCGCACCTGTGGCTGCCCAGGCCCTTAATCTGGAGCAGATTGCGCCATCCGAGGACGGGTGGATGGACCCCGCCACGGAGGCCGCACACTCATCGGCGATAGAGCCGAACACAGACTCCACCTCCAAAGAGATCTGTGCCACCGGACCCCTGGACTTGTCTCCGGTGTTAGGTTCCGAACCGCGCGCATCCGTGCCTATCGAATCTGATGTGGCACCGATCATGCAGTTTACTTCCACAGATATCTTTCAACACTCACCCTTTGGTGACGTGCTAAATTCATTGAGCTCTCTCTCTCTCTCTCTCTCTCTCTCTCTCTTTATCAGGAGACTCTTGGCCGAACTATGTCCGGATCGAGTGGGATGCGGATGACGAAGAAATTTGCTGCCCACCCACCACCCACTTAATAGCCACTGTCGATGACTTAACCGACACACTGGACTTCGACTCCGAAGACATCGATGGTATGGACGTCGATGCTGGAGATGATCAAGAACCACCATCCACGGGGCGCTGGACATCCACCTCATCATATGCTATATACATGGTGGACACACCCAAGGAGAACAACGGTGACAAAAAGGACGCCATGGAGGATAATCCCCCCAGGCAGAAACCAAAGCGACGATGCAGGCGCCGCTCTAAGTCCAGCCACAGTAAAAATCGCGATAACAGCACAAGAAAAATTGACACCTGGTCGACTCCAAAGGAAACGACGACCCATGGACCCAGCGATGGAGCAGGATGAGCCAAGGCACGCCGAACATAGTCCGGAGCAGACGCCCGATCACGGCGACCCCGAGGGTAAAACTCATCAACCTGCCTCCGTAGAGGAGGACAGTCCGAACGATGACACATTCATCCCGGAAAAACACTTGGAACAAGAGAACCTCCACAGAAGGCTTATGGCCACCGCGAGGAGCCTGAAGAAGTAGAAGCAAAGGCTTAAGGCCATGCAGGATACACTCAACCGCAGATGGAACAAAGTGCTAGACACTGAAGAGAAATATGGCGACGATCGCCACACTAAAAGCTACCCAAAGCGCAAGCTGCTGCCCGAATTCGACAACGAGGCCATAGAGCCCATCCTGCCGAAGAATAATACGACCGATCAGCCGGACCGACCACCTCGTGGCCACGATAGAGCAGCCACCGATGCCGCACCCAAGCCAGCACACGATTTACGTGAGCTCCTGGACAAAAAGGCCGGTGCGACCAGGTCAAGTTGAAAGGACCAGCTCGGCATTGGTTGAAAAGCCTCCCTGAAAACTCAATTGGAAGTTGGGAGGAACTTGAGGGTGCTTTCAGGGCCAATTTCCAAGGGACCTATGTCCGACCTCCGGATGCACATGATTTAAGTCACATAATCCAACAACCCGGAGAGTCAGTCCATAAGCTTTGGAACAGATTTCTCACTAAGAAGAATCGAATCGTTGATTGTCCGGACGCCAAAGCCTTAGCGGCCTTCAAGCACACTATCCGAGACGAATGGCTCACCAGACACCTCGGCAAGAAAAGCCAAGGACAATGGCGGCCCTAACAAGCCTTATGACCTGCTTTTGCGCAGGTGAGGACAGCTGGTTGTCCCGTAGAGGCACCAGCGACCCAGGCACATCCAAAATTAGGGATGGCAATGGGAAGCCACGACGCAACAAAAACAAGTGTCAAAACAAGGAAGAGAGTTCGGACAACACGACAGTCAATGCCGGATTCAGGGGCTCTCAACCCGGTCAACGGAAAAAGCCATTTAAAGGCAGCAGAGATGGACCGTCCAGCCTAAACAAGGTTCTAGACAGATTATGTCAAATTCACGGCACCCCCAAAAAACCTGCAAACCACACCCATAGAGAATGTTGGGTCTTCAAGCAGGCCGGCAAGCTAAACGCCGAACACAAAGGAAGGGAGACGCCAAGTGAAGACGAGGATGATCCTCGCCAGCCGAACACTGGGGGACAGAAAAAATTCCCACCAAAAGTCAAAACAGTGAACATGATTTACGCAACTCACATACCGAAGAGAAGGCGCAAACGCGCACTCAGAGACGTATACGCTGTAGAGCCCGTCGCCCCCAAATTCAACCCTTGGTCAGCCTGCCCGATCACCTTCGATCGCAGGGATCATCCGACTAGTATCCGACACGGAGGATCGGCCGCCTTGGTGCTCGACCCGATAATTGATGGATACCATCTCACTCGAGTCCTTATGGATGGCGGCAGTAGTCTTAATCTGATATATCAGGAACTGTCCGCAAGATGGGGATAGACCCATCAAGAATCAGCCAAAGTAACACTACCTTTAAAGGAGTAATACCAGGCGTTGAGGCCCACTGCACAGGCTCTCTCGTATTAGAGGTTATATTCGGTTCTCCCGACAACTTCAGAAGTGAAGAATTAATCTTCGACATCGATCCATTCCGAAGCGGCTATCATGCACTACTCGGAAGAGCGGCCTTCGCTCACTTCAACGCAGTACCGCACTACGCCTACCTTAAACTCAAGATGCCCTGTCCACGTGGCGCCATCACAGTTAGCGGAAACGCAGAGTGTTCCTTACGAGTGGAAGAATATGTGGCGGCTATAGCAGCCAAACACTGAGCGACCTCTCCAACCAGAATACATGATCGGTCGTCAAGACCACGGACATGGTTAGACGAGTCCGGAGCACCGCCGGTGGTAATAGAACAGATAAACCCGAGCTGGGGTCTATAGATATACCCCATAGGCGGTGCTAGGGGCTGCGAACATGTAACAAAGCCCACAGTTCGGCCCGACTCTATTAATATAATAGTAATATATTGCATTCTAATGATTCGTTGAGAATAACCAACTCCTCGCACGATTACACCAGACTCTTTTACCTGGTTTTTTCCTCTTTACAGATGACCATTGTTCTACAGCCTTCCAGGATACGGTGCAACGGGGACAAAGGCGCCGACGTGCAGCAGGGCCCCGCTCAAAGGTTTCTCTTTAGATTAAGCCCATGTGTAAACCTTCTTTAATGTCTCTTGTTGTTTGATATCCCCCGGGTACTTAATACACCCACGAGGGATACTGGCGCTATTGGCATTTCGCCACGTCGGATTAATGCGCGTACCTGGTAATTCAGGGTTCATTATCGAGGGCGTTACTCAGCCCAGTATATGTTACAAAGTCTGAATACTTTCGGGAGTGTTCGGCGTCGCGAGTTGGGCCTTATATGCATAAGCTCCGAATCATGTCTTTGGTCAAATGTTGGGTTTGCCCAGCTCCTGGGTTTGCTACCTTACGTTCCGTTTTATCGGTTAAGGTGGACAAAGGAGAACTACTGTGATTGTGCCCTGGTTATTCCAGACGAGCACCTCAGTAGAGAAAGCCGAAAACTGACTGTCATGATACAGCGAGAGACTGGTCAACCACTCGATGACTTAGCGGAATCTTAGGGATTCCTCCGCATTAACGAAGGACTAGCTTCCCGGTCATGTACGTACGTGCACCGAATTCGGATGAACGCGGAAGTACCAGGGGCTATATAGTAGCCCCACTGTCAAACTCCTATGGCTAAGTGAAAGTGTTAAAGCAATATAGTCCGATTGCCTAGTTCGACGTGCTATCACCTCCTTAATGGACCAAGACGTTGGATCAAGTGTGATTACGTGCCTTTTTCGAACACCCCCTCATTGTATGCGTGGGGGCTGAAGCCGACGACTGCAAACTTTCAGGTTATATACATACATAAACGGACGCATAGGAGGCACTACAATACTTTTTGGAAAAAGTATAAATACAACCTTTATAATCCAAACAACAATGTTTTTACAATTGAGATATATGTCACTCGAACATAATACTCTTCGAGCACTGAGCCTCTATTAAACGGGCACCTTCTAGGACTTGCTCAAAATAGTGCTCGGCCGGGTCTTGGCCTCCCGCCGGATCCCGGGCTGCAATACCGGTGGCCTCCATCCCTGCCCAATATGTTTTAACACGGGCAAGAGCCATCCGCGCACCCTCTATGCACGCTGACCTCTTCACAGCGTCGATACGCGACACAATGCCAAGGAATTGTTGCACTAAACCAAAATAACTGTCCGGCCTTGGTCCCTTCGGCCAAAGATGGTCTATGACATACCTCATGGCAAGTCCGGACAACCTATGGAGCTCGGCCCATGCGGCTATCCTTTCATTCAACGGCAGCTGACGCGTCGGGGAACTGAACTGCGACCAGAATAACCTTTCCACATCATTATCTTTCTGATCTTTGAAAAAATTGGTCGCATCAGCAGTACTTTTTGCCAGGTCCGCATACGCGTCTCCAGCACTCCATAGCTGATCCAGAGGGGCATACTTCGGATCTCCAAACTTCATCCACAACAAGAAGGGCTTCCCAACCGTGATATCTCCGGCTTGTCGAAGCTCCTCCCGAGCAGCTCTGATTTCAGAGCGCGTTTCCTTGGCCGCTTCCAAGGCCTTCTTCAGGTCAGCCGCTTTCGCTTGGCTCTCCTTTTCAAGGAGCTCATATCGGCCGGCGGCATCTTTTAGCTCAACAGCCATCTTGGCTATTTTTCTTCGCTCTGGCGATGAGCACCCTGCTCGGATCTTAACTCTTCGGCCGCCTTTAGGGCGGCCGCATCACTTCTCCTGGCTTATTCCTTGGATAGGGCAAGTTCCGCCCGAAGGGCCTCCACGGTAGCAGCTCCATCTGCAGCCACAACATATTATAGACACTAGCATCATGCTCCTCTTAAAATATTTGTTGACAATTTACAAAATAATCACGTACCCTATGCCTCGTCAAGCCGCTTGTTCACAAGCGCGATGTCGGCATCTGCCACATCAAGCTGTCGCCTCAGTTCGTCGAACTCAGTAGTTCGGTCAACCGCCGAACACTTAGCCGTCTGCGCATAACACAGTGCGATCATTACTTGGGAGTATGATCCTCCGTTTGCCGCCTCGGGCTGGCAACCGGAGTCTCAGGGGCTACTATCTACATAGAGCACACCTAGCGTGTGCGGTACAGCTGAAAGTTTACATATTTCTTTGCGTACCTCAGGGCCTTTGAGCAGGCTTGTAAAAGCTTCATTCAACCTGCTTTTGGCGGATGAAATCCTCTCAAACACTGTACTCATTAAAGTATGGTGCGCCTCTGATATAGTCGCTCGATCCAGAAGGCCCGTCAGTGTGTCCGGCTCGATGCCGGACAATCCCGGACTCTTCTTGTTGCTCTCCCTGGGAGCCGAATACTCCGGCTTCGAGCGGCTGAAGCATTAACTTCTAGCCTTAGTGGATCAGGAGAAATCCTCCGTGACGACACCTCGGGGTCGTCCGTCCCATGGGGCGGGGAGGCAGGAGGAGGCGTTTTGCTCTCCATCATCTCCGGAAGAAGATCCCCAGAAGACGAACTCTGTTGAGAGGGACTATGATCCGGACTCCAAGATAGGTATTTGTTATTGTTCTCAGAGATAAAGGACATATTTTATCACAGTGCTTTTTCACTTACAGCTTGGTGGAAGGCTGGCCCGTTTGCGGGCGCTGCGCAATGAGGACGCCCTATGGGGCAGGGCTCCCTGGCGAGGGTTTCTTCCCTTGTTTGGGCACCTCCGTTTCCAAGTCTTCGGAGGAGGCCCTTTTCTTCCCGCGGGGGGAAGGAATTTTAGATTCACCTCCCTGATTATCCTCCTTCGTGGAGACATTAATTCCCCCGGTTTGGATGGGCAATGTATGAAGCACACTTTCGGCTTCTCTACTCTTCCCTTCATCCTTCCCCGATGGCACTTGATATGGTGCACGTTTAAGTATCCTGGTTAATGCAAGATTCGGCGAGCCTTCGGGAAGCGGGGCCGGACACCTGATCCTCTCCACCTTACTTAGCTAATCCTGGCCGCGGATAGTTTTCAGAATAATGTTATGAAAAACATGAACAGCGTGTTCGGTTGCAGAGTTACTTACTTGGGTATTTGGAGATTGCAGTTCAAGCCCACATCCTCGATTATGTCCGGACACTTTATTCGTAATCCGAAGAATAACCGATACATCCCTTTGAGCGTCATGCCGAAGAAGTGTTGAATAGTTCACGGTCCTTCTGGGTTGAACTGCCACATCCCGAGAGGTCGATGTTTGCACGGCAGGACCCGACGGACTAGCATTACCTGAATTATTTTGATGAGGCTGACATCCCTCTCAAGAATATCCTGAATGCGGCTCTGCAATTCGGTACGTCATTAGCAGGCCCCCAGTCCAGTCCCTCATTGGCCCACGACGCCAGTTGAGGCGGAGGGCCCGAGCGGAAGGCAGGGGCGGCCGCCCACTTTGTGCCTCGGGGAGCTATGATATAGAACCACCTCCGTTGCCATAAATCAGACACCTCCGGGAAGGAACCTTCTGGCCATGGGGCATCGGTGCTTTTGCTTATTATAGCGCCCCCGCACTCCACATGTCGCCTGTCGATCACCTTCGGCTACATTGAAAGTCTTGAGCCATAGACCAAAGTGTGGGGTGACGTTGAGGAGGGCTTCACACACGACGATAAACGGCGAGATGTGAAGGATGGAATCCGAGCCAGATCGTGAAAATCTAGCCCGTAATAGAACATGAGCCCCCTCACAAAGGGATCAAGACTAAAGCCTAAGCCTTGAAGGAAGTGGGAAAAAAATATGACACTCTCCTTGGGTTCGGAGTGGGGATGACCTGCCCTTGGGCAGGAAGCCTGTGCTGGATTTCGGCTGTGAGATACTTGGCCTCCCTGAGCTTCTCGATGTCCTCCTCTGTGACAGAGGAGGCCATCCCGACCTTGAAGGTTGGATCCAGACATGATCGAGGGTCCGAAGCACTTAAGCCAGAGCTTTGGGTGTTGGAACTCGAGGTGGGGGAAGAAGCAAGCATGGGAAGAAAGGGACAGGCCTCGGTCCCTCTATAATGGGGGTGAATATCAAGCATCCTCGGCGTGACCGTTTGGGCCTTGCCTAAAATCGAGGAGTGATACGAACAGGCGTAGTTGGGTTACCCACGCCCGTATTGATGAGAATCCCACGATAAGGGGAACACGATCTCTGCTTCGACAAGACATGCCAATAAAACCGCCTCGCAACACGTGTAGTGGCAGGCTGGGAAAAACGGTCCGTAACGACCGGGCCACGACGTGATGTCACGCTAGAAAAAGTTGTCAGCAGATTAGAATTGTGGAATATTATGCTCTCTACAACGGTATGTGGAATTTATTTTGCAGAGCCGGACACGATTCATGTGTTCAAAATTTACCTTGGAGTATTCGGAGATGAAACCCGCCTTGCAATGCCGAAGACAATCTGCGCGCCAGACTCATCGTCATTGAAGCCTGGTTCAGGGGCTACTGAGGGAGTCCTGGATTAAGGCGTATTCGGACAGCCGAACTATATATTTTGGCTGGACTGTTGGACTATGAAGATACAAGATTGAAGACTTCTTCCCATGTCCGGATGGGACTCTCCTTGGCATGGAAGGCAAGCTTGGCAATTCGGATATGTAGATCTCCTTCTCTGTAACCGACTCTGTGTAACCCTAGCCCCCTCCAGTGTCTATATAAACCAGAGGGTTTAGTCCGTAGGACAACAAGAATCATAATCATAGGCTAGCTTCTAAGGTTAGCCTCTACGATCTCGTGGTAGATCAACTCTTGTAATACTCATATCATCAAGATCAATCAAGCAGGAAGTAGGGTATTACCTCCATCGAGAGGGCCCGAACCTGGGTAAACATCGTGTCCCCAGCCTCCTGTTACCATTAGCCTTAGACGCATAGTTCGGGACCCCCTACCCGAGATCCGCCGCTTTTTAAAACCGACAATGAGCATTACCGAGAGGGCCCAGAGATACCTCTCCGATACACAGAGTGACAAATCCTAATCTTGATCTATGCCAACCCAACAAACACCTTCGGAGACACCTCTAGAGCATCTTTATAATCACCCAGTTACGTTGTGACGTTTGATAACACACAAGGTGTTCCTCCGGTATTCGAGAGTTACATAATCTCATAGTCTGAGGAACATGTATAAGTCATGAAGAAAGCAGTAGCAATGAAACTGTAACAATCATAATGCTAAGCTAACGGATGGGTCTTGTCCATCACATCATTCTCCTAATGATGTGATCCTGCTCATCAAATGACAACACATGTCTATGGTTAGGAAACATAACCATCTTTGATTAACGAGCTAGTCAAGTAGATGCATACTAGGGACACTATGTTTTGTCTATGTATTCACACATGTACTAAGTTTCCGGTTAATACAATTTTAGCATGAATAAGAAACATTTATAATGATATAAGGAAATATACATAACAACTTTATTATTGACTCTAGGGCATATTTCCTTCAGTTTCCCACTTGCACTAGAGTCAATAATCTAGATTACACAGTAATGATTCTAACACCCATGGAGTCTTGGTGCTGATCATGTTTTGCTCGTGGAAGAGGCTTAGTCAATGGGTATGCAACATTCAGATCTGTATGTATTTTGCAAATCTCTATGTCTCCCTTCGCGACTTGATGCCAGATGGAATTGAAATGTATCTTGATGTGTTTGGTTCTCTTGTGAAATCTGGATTCATTTGCCAAGGCAATTGCACTAGTATTGTCACAAAAGATTTTCATTGGACCAGATGCACTAGGTATAACACCTAGGTCGGATATGAACTCCTTCATCGAGACTCCTTCATTTGCTGCTTCTGAAGCAGCTATGTACACCGCTGCACACGTAGATCTCCCCACAACGCTCTCCTTGGAACTACACCAACCGACAACTCCACCATTCAATATAAATACGTATCTAGATTGCGACTTAGAGTCATCCGGATCAATGTCAAAGCTTGCATCAATGTAACCATTTACGACGAGCTCTTTTTCACTTCCATGAACGAGAAACATATCCTTAGTCCTTTTTAGGTATTTCAAGATGTTCTTGACCGCTCTCCAGTGCTCCACTCCTGTATTACTTTGGTATCTTCCTGCTATGCTTATAGCAAGGCATGCATCAGGTCTGGTACACTGCATTGCCTACATGATAGAACCTATGGCTGAGGCATAGGGAATGACTTTCATTTTCTCTCTATCTTCTGTAGTGGTTGGGCATTGAGTCTAACTCAACTTCACACCTTGTAACACAGGCCAGAACCCTTTCTTTGGCTGATCCATTTTGAACCTTTTCAAAACTTTATCAAGGTATTTGCTTTGTGAATGTCCAACTAAGCTCTTGATCTATCTCTATAGATCTTGATGCCCAATATGTAAGCAGCTTCACCAAGGTCTTTCATTGAAAAACTCTTATTCAAGTATCCTTTTATGCTATCCAGAAATTCTATATCATTTCCAATCAACAATATGTCATCCACATATAATATTAGAAATGCTACAAAGCTCCAACACACTTTCTTGTAAATAGAGGCTTCTCCAAAAGTCTGTATAAATCCATATGCTTTGATCACACTATCAAATCATTTATTCCAACTCCGAGAGGCTTGCACCAGTCCACAAATGGATCGATGGAGCTTGTACACTTTGTTAGCACCCTTTGGATCGACAATACCTTCTGGTTGCATCATATACAACTCTTCCTCAAGAAATCCATTAAGGAATGCAGTTTTCACATCCATCTGCCAAATTTCATAATCATAAAATGCGGTAATTGCTAACATGATACAGACAGACTTAAGCATCGCTAGGGTGAGAAGGTCTCATCATAGTCAAATCCTTGAACTTGTCGACAACCTTTCGCAACAAGTCGAGCTTTGTAAATAGTAACATTACTGTCAGTGTCAGTCTTCTTCTTGAATATCCATTTATTTTCTATGGCTTGCCGTTCATCGAGCAAATCCATCAAAGTCCATACTTTGTTCTCATACATGGATCCCATCTCAGATTTCATGTCCTCAAGCCATTTCACGGAATCTGGGATCATCATTGCTTCCTCATAGTTTGTAGGTTCATCATGGTCTAGTGACATGACTTCCAGAACAGGATTACCATACCACTCTGGTGAGGACCGTACTCTGGAATACCTACGAGGTTCAGTAGTAACTTGATATGAAGTTTCATGATCATCATCATTAGCTTCCTCACTAATAGGTGTAGGAATCACTGGACCTGATTTCTGTGATGAACTAGTTTCTAATTCGGAGAAGGTACAATTACCTCATCAAGTTCTACTTTCCTCCCACTCACTTCTTCCGAGAGAAACTCCTTCTCTAGAAAGGATCCATTTTTAGCAACAAATATCTTGCCTTCGGATCTGTGATAGAAGGTGTACCCAACAGTTTCCTTTGGGTATCCTATGAAGATGCACTTCTCCGATTTGGGTTCGAGCTTATCAGGTTGAAGCTTTTTCACATAAGCATCGTAGCCCCAAACTTTAAGAAATGACAACTTTGGTTTCTTCCCAAACCATAGTTCATAAGGAGTCATCTCAACGGATTTTGATGGTGCCCTATTTAAAGTCAATGCAACCATCTCTAAAGCATAACCCCAAAACGATAGCGGTAAATCAGTAAGAGACATCATAGATTGCACCATATCCAATATAGTATGGTTACAACGTTCGGACACACAATTACGCTGTGGTGTTCCAGGTGGCGCCAGTTGTGAAACTATTCCACATTGTTTCAAATGAAGACCAAACTCGTAACTCAAATATTCTCCCCAACAATCAGATCGTAGAAACTTTATTTTCTTGTTATGATGATTTTCCACTTCACTCTGAAATTCTTTGAACTTTTCAAATATTTCAGACTTATGTTTCATTAAGTAGATATACCCATATCTGCTTAAATCATATGTGAAGGTAAGAAAATAACGATACCCGCCATGAGCCTCAACAATCATTGGACCGCATACATCAGTATGTATTATTTCCAATAAGTCAGTAGCTCGTTCCATTGTTAAGGAGAACGAAGTTTTAGTCATCTTGCCGATCCAGATGACTCTAAGTCTCAATCTGGATATATATTGAAACTGGGAGCAATTAGCTAGAGTAGCTCCGTGTAGGGCATTGTAGACATCGAATATTTGCAAAATACATACGGCTCTGAATGTGACAGAACCGTTGACTAAACTTCTCTCATGAGTAAAACATGATCACACCTTAGTACTCTTTGGGTGTTAATCACATAGTGATGTGAACTAGATTATTGACTCTAGTAAACCCTCTGGGTGTTGGTCACATGACGATGTGAACTATGGGTGTTAATCACATACAGATGTGAATATTGGTGTTAAATCACATGGTGATGTGAACTACATTATTGACTCTAGTGCAAGTGGGAGACTGAAGGAAATATGCCCTAGAGGTAATAATAAAGTTATTATTTATTTCCTTAATTCATGATAAATGTTTATTATTCATGATAGAATTGTATTAACCAGAAACTTAGTACATGTGTGAATACATAGACAAAAATTATAGTCCCTAGTATGCCTCTACTTGACTAGCTCATTAATCAAAGATGGTTATGTTTCCTAACCATAGACATGTGTTGTCATTTGATGAACGGGATCACATCATTAGGAGAATGATGTGATGGACATGACCCATCCATTAGCTTAGCATTATGATCATGTCAGTTTCATTGCTACTGCTTTCTTCATGACTTATACAAGATCCTTATACTATGAGATTATGCAACTCATGAATACCGGAGGAACACTCTGTGTGCTACCAAACATCACAACGTAAACGGGATATTATAAAGGTGCTCTACAAGTGTCTCCAAAGGTGTTTGTTGGGTTGGCATATATCGAGATTAGGATTTTTCACTCCGTGTTTCGGAGAGGTATCTCTGGGCCCTCTCCGTAATACTCATCACTATAAGCCTTGCAAGCATTGTAACTAATGAGTTAGTTGCAGGATGAAGTATTATGGAATGATTAAAGAGACTTGCCGGTAACGAGATTGAACTAGGTATGATGATACTGACGATCGAATCTCGAGCAAGTAACATACTGATGACAAAGGGAACAACGTATGTTGTTATGCGGTTTGATCGATAAAGATGTTCGTAGAATATGTAGGAGCCAATATGAGCATCCAAGTTTTGCTATTGGTTATTGACCTGAGATGTGTCTCGGTCATGTCTACATAGTTCTCGAACCCGTAGGGTCCGCATGCTTAATGTTCGATGACGATATGTATTACGAGTTATGTGATTTTGATGACCGAAGTTTGTTCGGAGTTCTGGATGAGATCATGGACGTGACGAGGAGTCTCAAAATGATCGAGGCATAAAGATTGATATATTGGAAGGCTATATTCGGACATCGGAAATGTTCTGAGTGATTTGGTTATTTTTTGGAGTACCGGAGAGTTACAGGAATTCGCCGGGGGAAGTAGTGGGCCTTAATGGGCCATAGAGGAAAGGAGAGAAGGGCCTCAAGGGGTGGCCGCCCCCCCATGGGCTGGTCCAAATTGGAGTAGGAGGGGGCGGCGCCCCCCTTCCTTCTCCCCTCTTCCCCCTTCCCACTTCTCCTTGTTGGAATAGGAAGGGGGGGGGGCGAATCCTACTTGGACCGGGAGTCCAAGTTGGACTCCCCCCCTTGGCGCGCCCCCTCTAGGGCCGGACTCCTCCTCCTCCTCCCTCCTTTATATACGGGGGCAGGGGGCACCCTAGAATACACAAATTGTTCTCTTAGCCGTGTGCGGTGCCCCCCTCCACAGTTACACACCTTGATCATACCGTTGTAGAGCTTAGGCGAAGCCCTGCGCCGGTAGCATCATCATCACCGTCGCCACAGCGTCGTGCTGACGGAACTCACCCTCGGCCTCAACTGGATCAGGAGTACGAGGGACGTCATCGAGCTGAACGTGTGCTGAACACAGAGGTGCCGTACGTTCGGTACTTGATCGGTTGGATCGCGAAGAAGTTCGGCTACATCAACCGTGTTACTAAATGATCCCACTTTAGGTCTACGAGGGTACATGTACGCACTCTCTCCTCTCATTGCTAAGCATCACATAGATAGATCTTACGTGATCGTAGTTTTTTTTTTGAAATTACCGCGTTCCCCAACAGTGGCATCCGAGCCAGGTCTATGCATAAATGTTATATGCACAAGTAGAACACAAAGAGTTGTGGGCGATAATAGTCATACTGCTTACCAGCATGTCATACTTTGATTCGGCGGTATTGTTGGATGAAGCGGCTCAGACCGACATTACGCATATGCTTACGCGAGACTGGTTCTACCGATGTGCTTCGCACACGGGTGGCTAGTGAGTGTCTGTTTCTCCAACTTTAGTTGAATCGAGTGTGGCTACGCCCGGTCCTTGTTGAAGGTTAAAACAACACACTTGATGAAAAATCGCTGTGGTTTTGATGCGTAGGTAAGAACAGTTCTTGCTAAGCCCATAGCAGCCACGTAAAACTTGCAACAACAAAGTAGAGGACGTCTAACTTGTTTTTGCAGGGCATGTTGTGATGTGATATGGTCAAGACGTGATTTGTTGTATGAGATGATCATGTTTTGTTAAAGTTATCAGCAACTGGCAGGAGCCTTATGGTTGTCTCTTTATTGCATAAGATGCAAGCGCCATATAATTGCTTTACTTTATCGCTATGCGGTAGCAATAGTTGCAAAAGCAATAGTTGGCGAGACGACCATGTGACGACACGTTGATAGAGATCAACATGATGGAGTTCATGGTGTCATTCCGGTGACAATGGAGGTCATGACGGTACTTTGGAGATGGAGATCAACGGCACAAGATGATGATGTCCATATCATGTCACATATTTTGATTGCATGTGACACTACTAGAATCAGGGATTTTGCTGTCTGCCAATTCTTTGCCGTCTGCTAGCAGACGACAAAGAAGGTCTTTGCCATCAGCTACCAAGAAGCAGACGACAAACAACTAGCAGACGGCAAAGAAGGTCTTTGCCATCTGTCATTTCTTTGCCATTTGCTGGCTGACGGCAAATAATCTTTGCCGTCAGCTGGCTGATGGCAAAGAGAGAGGTGGCACCCACTAACGATCTGATTAGAAAAAACTTAACGCCCCCCTCTTTGCTGTCTGCAGCAGACGACAAAGATAAACAAAAAGCGGACGGCAAAGGCGTGGCGGATGGCAAAGA
>NC_041381.1:50799408-50817845 GCF_002162155.2 Triticum dicoccoides | reverse complement strand
CGAAACAGCACCCCGACCCCGACATGGCACCCCGACACCGACACGACACCCCGACCCCCGAAACCTCCCGAAAAGGTGCTATTTGGCCTTCCAGAGGCCGACGGGGTCATATATTTGTGAATTATGAGTTAGGTCATATATTTTTCGATTTTGTTATGAAAAAAAATCATATATAATTGTGTTGATCGGGTAGATTTAAATGTGCAGTTGTTTCATCACTGCGAGGTTTGGTGTTTGACGACCTCGCCGTGCGTTTGACAAGCTCTGCCCCTTCGTTCGTGGGTGAGCACAAATGACATGTCCTCCCCCCCTAATTATTTGCTCTGTTCCGGTGTTCGTGCCGATGAAACTTGATAGCTAGCTATATATGTGTCTTGAATCATCAGTATGCGTAACCAATATGTGTCTCCCGTTCGAAAGCGTTATAGTTGTAAATATGCATGCATTTGCATATTTATAACTGTGATTCTTTCGAATTGTCCAACGCTATCCATGGACAGCCCGAGTATGTGTAGATTGGGTTTGTTTTCCCATATGCTTTGCTCCGGACCTGACGCATAAATTTCGTCAGTGCCTCCCCTGTTGTTCTCCGGGTACACATCCTCTCTGTTTATTACAGAGACGTGTATCAGGAGAATAGCGGGGAGGTGCTGCAGAAATTTTGCATCGGATCCGGAGCATAGCATGGGAAAATGAACCCAATCTACACATACTCGGGTGGGATTAGGACCTATCATTACCTATTAGAGTGTAGGTTGCATGGACGTAATAAAATTGACAAAGTAGATCAACTGATGAATATATAGATGGTGAATTATATATATATTTGTTGTGTGTCCAGTAGCTCCGAAAGTCAAGATTAGTGATCGTGCGTGGATGTACACCGGTCACACTGGTCAGAACAAATGGAGCGCTGAATGGTTCACAAAAACCAAGGGGTTTGTGCAAGACGCATTTGCAAATGGCCAGAGGAAAACTTGGTGCCCCTGTTTCCGGTGAGGCAATTGGGAAAAGAGGACAGAGGCTGAAATGGGCAAACACCTGCAGAAGAGTGGTTTTACTCCCGATTCTATGGTCTGCACATATCATGGTGAGTCTGCCCAACGTGACCGAGCTGAGGTTGATCATCGTCGCACCGATGAGCATGGTACCGGGATGGAAAACATGGTGCAAGACTATGATGATGCTCGGGATTCGGACGAGGAGATGGAGGAATCTGCAAATGCCTTCAATGAAATGTTGGAGTCTTCAAAACGTCCGCTCCATGAGCACACTGAGCTTTGTCAGTTGGATGCAATCTCACAAGTAATGGCTCTGAAGGCTCAGTTCAACTTGGGCAGAGAATGCTACGACGCAATGATGACAATATTTGGACGCTTTCCACCCAAAGGCCATGTAATGCCTGCAAACCTGTACCAGTCGGACAAAATCCTGCGTGCACTGAAGATGCCCCATGAGAATATACATGCCTGTGAGAAAGGATGTGCCTTATTTAGGCTTGACTATGCGGACTTGAACTATTGTCCCATTTGCAAGTCTTCCAGGTATGTTGTGGTAGACAATGGTATGGGTGAGAATACACATACCAAAATACCCGTTAGTGTTCTTCGGTATATGTCAATTGTACCAAGACGTCAACATCTTTTCATGGTCAAAGAGACGGACAGACAGATGACATGGCACAAAACAGGCAAAAGAACCAAACTAGATGCAGATGGGAATCTGATGATGGTACACACATCGAATGGTGTTGCATGGAAAAAGTTTGATGAATTACATGCTGACAAAGCGGCAGATCCGAGGCATCCTCGAGTCGGCATCAGCACGGATGGGTTCAGTGTGTTTGGTATGATGATAGCCCAATACAGTTGTTGGCCTGTATTTGTCTTTCCACTCAATCTACCCCCCGGACAGATTATGCAAAGAAAGAACATTTTCCTGACGTTGATAATTCTAGGGCCCAACTATCCGGGGAAAAATATGAATGTGTATATGCAGCCGCTTAAGGACGAATTGCAAGAAGCCATACGACGCCTATAGCAAAAGGAACTTCATAATGCGTGTCTAGTACATATACTCGACGCATGACTTGCCGGCGTATGCGCTATTCGTTGGCTAGTGTGTGCATGGAAGGTTCCCGTGCCCCACATGCAAGGGAGCTCTTGAGTTTCGTTGGCTTCAGGCCGATCGCAAGTTTTCTTGCTTCGACATGCATAGACAGTTCCTGGATCCTCGCCATAAGTTCAGGAAAGACAAGAAGAACTTCATCAGAGGTAGAGTTATCAAAAACTCTGCACCACCGGCGTTGATAGGCCAACAGACCCTGGATCAGTTAAACGCTCTGGGGCCAGATCCAGAGCATCCAGGGTACTTCAAGGGGTATAATTCTAAGCATGACTGGACTCACAAGACATGCTTATGGGATCTGCCTTACTTCAAAGACCTCCTTTGCCCATACAACATCGACGTGATGCACACTAAGAAGAATATTGCCAAGGCACTTTTTGGTACATTGTTCAGCATAGATGGGAAGTCAAAGGATAATACTAAGGCTAGAGTCGATCTGGAGGCGCTATGTGATAGGTCGTTACAAAACATGAAAGAACCGAAAGGAAAGCAGAACTGGACGAAGCCAAAGGCATGGTTCAATCTTGGAAGGCCAACTATGAGGGAAATTATCTTGTGGGTGAAAATGCAGTTGATGTTCCGCGATGGGTATGCAGCGAATCTAAAGAGGGGAGCGCGTCTTGATAAATTAAGATATTTGGTCTCAAGAGTCATGATTGGCACATATGGATTGAGCGGGTAATGCTGGTGATGTTGCGTGGCTTCATCCCTGAGGATGAATGGCTAGTACTGGCAGAACTCAGCTATTTCTTCCATGTTCTTTGTGCAAAAGAACTACCGCCTGGCATGCTAGAAGAAATGGAAGAGTTGGTACCGGAGTTGATCTGCAAGTTAGAGAAGATCTTTCCACCGGGCTTCTTTAATCCAATGCAGCATTTGATTTTGCATCTCCCGACCGAGGCAAGATTGGGGGGCCCATGCAAAATCATTGGTGCTACCCAACTAAGAGGATGCAGAAGATGCTTTGAGAAAAATGTAAAAATAAATGTAGAATTGAAGCATCGATGGCTGAGGCCTTCATCACTAAGGAGGCGGCAAACTTCGTGACAGCACACTATGAAGCCAAAAATTGTCATTTGCATAATCCGAAGCCTCGGTACAATGCCGATGACCCTAAAAAGGGTGGATCCAACCTCTGCCTATTCAAAGGGAATCTCGCACCAGCTAGTGTTTCAAATCCAGTATCTTTGGATAAGGAAGAATGGCGGACCATTTCGTTGTATATCTTCAACAACCTGATAGAAGTGCGGCCGTACATCGAGTAAGTTCTCGGTACATTGTTTCACAACTTCTATTTCCTTTGAACTGCTCTTATTCCTGGATATTTCATACAGTCGATACGTCGCCGTATTCTCGTATGGAGCGGTGATCCAAAAGGATTCCATCGAAGAGTATGAGCTTCTCGCAAATCAAGGAGACGGCTATCCCGGTTTCATCTCTTGGTTCAAACAAATGGTAATTTCTATTAGACAATTTCATTTCATTTGCTAATTTGTGCGTAATGCAACAATCCTTTCGTATTAAACTAGTAGGCTAATTCAGAGTCTATGGACGCCGAATTGAGACAAGTCGCTAATGGTTTTGACTATTAGGTCCGTTCATTTGACAAATATGACATCAATGGGTATCGCTTTCGTACCTATGGCAAAGAGCTATCTATGGCCGACCGAAAGTCTACAAATTGTTGTGTATCTGCTATCGGCGAAGGAGGTACCAAGTATTATGGGAGAGTTGAAGTAATTTATGAACTTCTATTCTATGGTGAAAACCCACCGAATGTCATAGTCTTCAAATGTTATTGGTTTCAGCCGAAGGAGACTAGAAGGACTCATGAACATATAGGGCTAGTCGAAATCAACCAAAGCACATGTTTAGATGTTCCTGATGTCTATATTATGGCTCAACAGGCGACCCAAGTATTCTATCTACCATGGGCCTGCCAAACTAATCCAAATCTGAAAGGTTGGGATGTCGTTTATGAAGTGCCGCCACGTGCTAGACTATCTTCCCCAAAGGAAGAGGATTATGAACCTCACATTAACCCAAACACATATGAAGGATAATTCTTCCAAGAGACACGTCTTTCCAAAAAGCGTTTCAAGAACCGCTATACTTCACCCCAAAACATTGAAGTAGACAACGACAGTGAATCCGGCATCACCCTAGAGGAGGAACAAGAAGAGCCGGAACAAGAAGAGGTTACTGCTGCAGATGACCTGTCAATGCTTGACCGATTACGTCAAGGTGGCCTTCCACATGTTGATGCCACTAAACCCTATGAGCCCATCATTGATTATAGTGATGATGATGATTACGCATTTATTGATGATACAGATCGAGATTATTACTAGTGTCAGGTATTCAATTTTTTTATGTTGTACTTGATGATGATACATTTAAGTGATATACATATTATTATTCATGTCAGTATTTTTTTATGTTGTACTAATTTCGTTTACTCTTTGTCATGGCAGGTGTTGAAAGATGGTGGGCACTGGTCGGGAGCGCACCGAGACCCTGGAGAAGCACACGTCTGGATGGGGTACCTGGCCGAATCAGCCTAAGGGGCCGAGTGGCCATGCCGATGATGGCGGGGAGCCGACTGAGGCCATGGACAAACGTGCCCAAATGGAAGGTGTGCCACACCATCAAGGCAACTCCAGCTTATATCAGTTTGGGCGGAACTGGGTATGTGGTTTGCTTCATGATTCATGCAATTCATTCATCATGCTAGCTTGAGTGCTTTAATTACTAATTTACTTTGTTTCTCTCTTTCAGGCATGCTATAATAAGACGGATAAGGTGCCAGAGGTGTACGACCTGTATGCCATGGCCCACACTGCCTCTTACAAGAAAGTCAAGGGGAAGGCGAGGAAAGGGGATGACTTTAACCCGAGCTAGGGTCCCATTGATCCAGAGCAGGTGATGATATCTGGTGGCGGGAGGTCCCATGGCTCGATAGCCATTGGAGATGTGCAGTTTGTGTGCGAGAAGTCCGGTCAGACCGCTCCGCCGATGCCAGAGATTGCTCCTGGGACCACATTGAGTTTAATTTGAATGGATGTTACTTGCTAGTCTTAACATTTGGGTGTCATCATGCTAACGAGACATTGGAAATGATCTTTGGTGCAGCGTAACTCTAGACAAGCATCACACGATCCTTCTCCAGCTACTGGCATGAGCCAGCCCGCTCCTACACCTCCATGATCACGGTAAGTTTCTCTAGTGTTTTGCTTAACAAATGCATAAAGACCTAGAATTAGCTATATTTCCTCCAATATGCTTACCATAATGACCTAGAGTTAGCTTCTTTTCCTCCAAAATTACTTAATAAGCTTACTGACCTCCAAAACTAGCCATTTTACCTAAGTTAGCTCTAAAACGATCTATACTTAGCTTTGTTTCCTCCAAAATGACCTAAGTTAGTTGTAATATGCTTAGTTAACTAGGTTTTCTCGATAATGACATCTACTTAGCTTACTTATGCCAAAAATGGCATAATTAGCTTAGTTAGCTCATAAACGATCCATTTTACCTAAGTTAGCTCTAAAATTACCCATTTTACCTTAGTTAGCTCATAAATGATCCATTTTACCAAAGAGCTCTAAAATGACCCATTTTACCTAGATTATCTCCAAAATGATCCATTTTACCTACGTTAGCTCTAAAATGACCCATTTTACCTAGGTTAGCTCCAAAATGACCCATCTTACCTAGGTTAGCTCTAAAATGATGCATTTTTCCTAAGTTAGCTCATAAGTGATCCATTTCACCTAGGTTAGCTCGAAACGATCCATTTCACCTAAGTTAGCTCACAAACGATGGAGTGCTTCTTCTTCTAGCCTTCTTCTTCTAGTCACCTTTTCCTAACTTTCTTATTTGCCATTTTGCAGATTTCATTCACTTCACGAAAGCTAGCTTGCTATGACGGAGTGCTTGTTTTTTCTTTCATTCTCTTCTCGTATTCTTCTAGCTTGCTACGATGGAACTTGCTATCTTGATGAAACTGTGCATTGTAATATGTATGTGCAACTTGCTAATGGTTGCAACTTATGTGTATGTGCAACTTTCTATGTATGAATGGATGGAACTGTATATGTATGTACGATGAAACTTATTATGTGCTGAATATGTCATATGTTTGCTGTTAAATAGCCCTGTGAAATATATATATATATATATATATATATATATATATATATATATATGTCATATATATTTGCTGTGAAAATTGTTGGATTTAAAAAAAACAGAAAAAAGAGGCAATGCAGGATCTTTGCCGTCAACCGCTGATGGCAAAGGCCCCTTTGCCGTCCGCCAGGATGGCAAAGAAGCCACGCGGTGGCCACTTGTGCTCCCTGGGAGCTGACCCATTTGGCTAGTTTGCCTATAGTGGCAAACGACAAAGGATCACCACATCTGCATACAGTGGCGGACGCAAAGCCTTGGTGGGCAGTGACGCCCAACTGATGTCATTCGGCGGACGGCAAAGACCTGATGCTTTTTGCCGTCAGCGGCGGACAGCAAAAACTGCCGTTAGCCACCTAACGGACTAACAACACATTTATTACCGTTGGCTTTCTTTGCCGTTAGCTGCTTATGGCAAAGACCCCTTTGCCATCCGCTTCAAAAAGCAGACGGCAAAGAAGCTCTTTACCGATCCTATCTTGGCCTGAGCCTTTTGCCGTCCGCCATCCTTGCCTTTGCCATCCGCCATGGTAGATGGCAAAGTAGCTGATTCCTGTAGTGTGATGTTTATCCTTTATGCATCTTATTTTTCTTAGTACGGCGGTAGCATTATAAGATGATCCCTTACTAAATTTCAAGGTACAAGTGTTCTACGTGAGTATGCACCGTTGCTATAGTTCGTCGTGCCGAGACACCACGTCATGATCGGGTGTGATAAGCTCTACGTTCACATACAACGGGTGCAAGCCAGTTTTGCATAGGCAGAATACCCGGGTTAAACTTGATGAGCCTAGCATATGCAAATATGGCCTCGGAACACTGAGACTGAAAGGTCGAGCGTGAATCATATAGTAAAGCAATCGGATCAAAACTACTGCTTCATGGCACGTGGTGCTAAGGTAAACTCACACGATGCTTACTTTCAAACATCAAGTGAAGATGACTCTGAATTTGAATCTAAACCTAGCTACAAAACACTTGCTAAAATTGCAACTGAACAACAAAATGCCATGGAACATATTAAAAACTGTTAGACAAAAGCGACGGCCTGTTGGACGCGGAATGACCCGATCTCAGTCCTTAATTGAAGACATAAAAAAATCTTCATGTTAAGTACCAGGAACTTGAAGGTCGACATGAATCTGTCTCAACTTCTCATGAAAAGCTTTCCTATGATTATCTTCAAAGGAAGCAGGAACTTGAGAAATTGAGATCGGCTCATGAAGATCTTCAAAAGGAAAACGAGTCACTCCACACTCAGCAGATCAGTTCTGCTCAGGAAGGTTTTGAACCACCATGTCCAAAATGTATTGAGCGAGATAATGCTATCTCTGTTGCTGAATGTTCAACTGCTACTACTATTGCAATATCTTCAACTGCTGATGTGGTAACTAACCCCTCATCTGAGGATTCCACTACTATTGCTGATGAGAATGCCAGGTTGAAGTCATTACTTGAGACAGGAATGTACAAAAGTCTCAAAGGGCATCAGACACTATGTGATGTCCTTAAAGAGAAGATTCTGAACCGAAACCCTAGGAAAGAGGGTGTTGGGTTCGAGAGGAAAATGAATGTTGATGATTCTTACTGGATGCCAGAGCAGTTCCCCAAAACCACATGGGTTGCTGCTAAGGGACCTTCAGTGGATCCATCTACCTTGTCTGGTTTCAGTAGTGCTAACCCAATTATCATTGATGAATCCTTTGATGCAAACTATAAATTGTTTAGGAATCAGAATCGTGAGGTGTTTGCCAGGTATATTGGTACTAACTGCAGGAATGGACCACCTCTCAAGAAGATCTGGGTGCCCAAAAGGTGTCTTGAGAGTCTTCCCATGAATGTCGTTATGACACCACACCTGGGAAGAAGACAAACCCCAGACCAAAAGCTTCATATGGTCCAAAGGCTTCATACAAACAGAGGACTCACCTGAGTCACCCTAACGCCAATGTCTTGCAGGGAAATCATACTCTTACCTTTGAATATGAGTGTGTTTCATCAAACTGCAATGTTCACAAATCTAAGAAGTTTTCTGCATATTCTTATGAGTATTATTCTCCTCCTGCTAGGCTATTTTCTAGGGCTTCAAAGCTGAAGTTGTTAGATGCTGCACTTAGACTCATTGCTTCTAAGCCACCCCTAAAAATGTGGGTGGTTAAGAAAACTTAACTCTCTTTTGGAGGGAAAGGTCTCCAGCCGGAAATCAAAGGTGTCTGATGCTTATGCTGGGGACCTTAAACATCTTGTGGGGCGCAAGATAAAATGCCCAAATGGTCTTACTATGTATTTCGTCCCGGGATTCCTTGACACTCATCATATCTATCCTAACCAATATCTGAACTTCTATGTTCCGCTTGTTCGTCAAATGTTTCTGCTTCACAACTCTCTTGGTGAAGCCTATCCCCAAACTGTACTTTAGGCTATGACACCTCAAGCTTCAGAATGGATTATGGATAGTGGCTGCACCAACCACATGACTGGTGATCGAAGTCTTCTGATGGATTCAACTCTTCGACCGTCTGATAAGAGTCATACCACATTTGCTGACACTGGTAAAAGTAAGGTATTGGGTCTTGGTAGAGTTGCAATCTCAAAGGATCAGCACATGGATAAAGTGATGCTTGTTGAATCCCTTGGTTTCAACTTAATGTCTGTATCAATGCTATGTGATTTGAATATGATTGTGATATTTGGAAAATATCGTCGCCATGTCCTTATGGAATCTGACAAATCTCTAGTCTTTGAAGGGTATCAAAAAGATGATCTGTATATGGTAGATTTCTCAGCAGGACCACAACTTGCCACATGTCTTCTAGCAAAAGCTTTAGAGTGCTGGCTTTGGCATCGGAGGCTAGGACATGCGGGCATGAGGAACTTGTACACTCTCTCGAAGAAGAAGCATGTCATGGGCATCGAAGGCGTCAAGTTCAAGAAAGACCATCTGTGTGGTGCCTGTGAAGCTGGGAAGATGACTAGGGAAAAGCATCCCTCGAAGACAATCATGACAATATCTCAACCCTTCGAGCTACTTCATATGGACTTATTTGGCCCTACTCATTACTGTACTCTTACTACCACTACTTGTCTCTATGGTTTCGTTATTGTTGATGATTACTCAAGATATACCTGGGTGCATATAATTCTCTATAAGACTGAAGTATAGGATGTCTTCAGACGCTTCGCCAATCGTGCCATGACGAACTACGGTGTCAAGATCAAGCACATCAGAAGTGATAATGACACAGAATTCAAGAACACCGGCCTCGACACTTACCTTGATACACTTGGCATCGCTCATGAGTTTTCTGCTCCCTACACACCTCAACAGAATGGCATTGTGGAGCGCAAGAACGGAACCCTCATCTAGATGGCCCGGACGATGCTAGATGAGTACAAGACTGCAAGAAAGTTCTGTCCTAATGCCATTGGCACTGCATGCCACATCATCAACCGAGTTTATCTTCACAAGCTTCTGAAGAAAACTTCATATGAGTTGCTAACTGGTAAGAAGCCAAACGTCAGTTACTTCAGAGTATTTGGTGCTAGGTGCTGGATCAAGGATCCACATCACACTTCAAAATTTGCACCGAAAGCACATGAAGGTTTTATGCTTGGTTACGGAAAGGACTCGCACTCCTACAGAGTCTTCAACCTCTTTCACTATAAAGTGGTTGAAACTATGGATGTGCGGTTCGATGAGACTAACGGCTCGCAAAGAGAGCACCTGCCAAATGTGCTAGATGAAGTCCCTCCTAGTGAATCTATCAAGCTCATGGGTACTGGAGACATCATACCGTCCGAACCTCAGGCTGATGATGAACTCATCATTGCACCAAGTCAACCAGAAGACAACACTACAAAAAAATACACTTCCATGATGGTACGTGTTTGTCACAGTGGGCCACGTTTTCTGTCATGCATGTACATCCATGACGATTTTATGACAGAATCAAGATAGTCATACCTGTGCTGTCGTAGAAGTGTTCCATGACATTACCAAAATTATCATCACGGAAGTGTCCACTTCCATGACGATAAATCGCGTGTCACAGAAGTGCTTTCGTCAAGGGTGACCGACACGTGGCATCCACCGTAACAGAACACCGTTAAGCTATCGAGTCCGAATTTGTGTCCAATAACCCGTTAACAGCCCCGACCAATGGGGATTTTCCACGTGTAAAATCATCATTGGCTGGAGGAAACATGTGTCGGCTCATCGTTGGGACAGATGTCATCCACTCATTGGACAGAAGGCACCTATGATACGTCAACACGTGGCATGGCCCAACAGAGGCCCATTCCTGTGAAAAGGTCGGCCCGTTTGACTTGGTCAAAAGGTGGCGGGCCGACCCATGGGAAGCCTGTTAACGGCCTGTTAGCATATAGCCCATTTACAACCCTCTACCCCAAGGCCCGTTACGACCTATCCGAATTAGGCCCAGTAGCGTCATTTGGGCCGTCAATATGATTCCATCCTGTTTTAACTTCTGGCCCATGTATGGCCCATGACGTCTTTCGGCCCATATTAAACCCTTTGTAACACTTGGCCCATTAACGACCCGTGGTGAAACTGCCCGTAATGAACAGTGTACCACTTTATACCCATTAATTGCCCATGGTGAAACTGGCCCATAATGAATAGTGTATCGCTTTATACCCATTAACGGCCCGTGGTGAAACTGGCCCGTAATGAACAGTGTATCACTTTATACCCATTAACGGACCGTGGTGAAACTGGCCCGTAATGAATAGTGTATCACTTCATACCCATTAACGGCCCGTGGTGAAACTGGCTCATAATAAATAGTGTATCACTTTATACCCATTAACGGACCGTGGTGAAACTGGCCCGTAATGAATAGTGTATCACTTCATACCCATTAACGGACCGTGGTGAAACTGGCCCGTAATGAACAGTGTATCACTTTATACCCATTAACGGCCCGTGGTGAAACTGGCCCGTAATGAACAGTGTATCACTTTATACCCATTAATAGCCCGTTATTCCATTGGGCCGTTTCCAGCCCATGTTTTCGGTCTTCTCAGGGACCATTTATTCTTGGGCTCATTTCCAGCATTCGTTTACTTACGGCCCATTACTGTCATTTTCTGCTTGTGGGCCAAATTCAGCCTGAGGTTACAGTCAGCCCGTTTGTGGCCCATTAATACGTTGGGCCGTCATCATAGCGTCATCAAATATGGCCTATTAACGACAACCCATTATGGTTGGCCCATGAACGGACGATTCCAACTCTAGCCCGTTTACGACCATAATGCGGTCTGTTATTGGCCCATGTTTGGCCAATCGATCATACGGCTCATATAAGGCCCATGGATGATACGACCCGTAGAAGGCCCATGTTGTGTCTACGGCCCGTAGAAGGCCCATTGTTTCTACAGCCGGTAGGAGGCCCAGTGTCACTACAGTAAATATATAGCCCATGGTTATCGTGGCCTAGTTTTAAAAAATAGGTTATTGCGGCCACTAGCAAACCGCAGAAAAAGAACTACACTGACTACAAGCAAACAAATAAACAAGACAACAAGGAAATAAATAAGCAAGCAACTTACACTAGGCTATCACGGCTATTACACATATTACATCCACTGGGCATCAAAGTTCGCTACCAGTGCAAATATAGGGAACAAAGCAGCATATGATATACACTGGTTGTCAAAGTCGGGGACCAGCGCAAATAAACACCGCAGCAAAACAAATCCAGAACTGAAACCACTTCAGACGATCTCAAGAAACAATATCCTGGGTACCCATAATGCTGGCAAGATGCTTAGCAAGCTTATTAACTTTCTCTTGTTTGGTGCTTAAATCCTCCAGCGCTTGTTGTTGCACAAGGAAGTATGCATCTAAATTCTGCAGGGACTTCCTTAGTCCTCCAGCTTCCTGTCGTGGCACATCTGATCGATGTCTTTCAACTTGAAGTTGAGACTCAAGAAGACGAGCTGATTCAGGCAACGAGTTCAAAGAGCTTGTGCCAGCAGTAGTGGCCAGTAACTCGAACACCACATCAAGACAAGACTTTTGGGTTCTCCCACTATCGTCAAGATAGTTTTAATCAGCTTTCTTGGAGACCAAGAGGGATGTCTCACTATCTTGAACCTTATCTGCATTATTTCCTTTACCATTGCATACCGGGGTATTTGATACGTCTCCAACGTATCTACTTTTCCAAATACTTTTGCCCTTGTTTTGGACTCTAATTTACATGATTTGAATGGAACTAACCCGGACTGACGCTGTTTTCAGCAGAACTGCCATGGTGTTATTTTTGTGCAGAAATTAAAGTTCTCAGAATGACCTGCAAATCCACGGAGATAACTTTTGGAAAATATAAAAAATACTGGTGAAAGAATCAAGGCCAGGGGGCCCACACCCTATCCACGAGGGTGGGGGGCGCGCCCCCTGTCTCATGGGCCCCCTGATGCTCCACCGACCTCAACTCCAACTCCATATATTCCGTTTCATGGAGAGAAAAATCAGAGAGAAAGTTTCATCGCGTTTTACGATACGGAGCCACCACCAAGCCCTAATCTCTCTCGGGAGGGCTGATCTGGAGTCCGTTCGGGGCTCCGAAGAGGGGAATTCATCACCGTCGTCATCATCAACCATCCTCCATCACCAATTTCATGATGCTCACCGTCGTGCGTGAGTAATTCCATCGTAGGCTTGCTGGACGGTGATGGGTTGGATGAGATTTACCATGTAATTAAGTTAGTTTTGTTAGGGTTTGATCCCTAGTATCCACTATATTCTGAGATTGATGTTGGTATGACTTTGCTATACTTAATGCTTGTCATTAGGGCCCGAGTGCCATGATTTCAGATCTGAACCTATTATGTTTTCATGAATATATGTGAGTTCTTGATCCTATCTTGCAAGTCTATAGTCACCTATTATGTGTTATGATCCGACAACCCCGAAGTGACAATAATCGGGATACTTCTCGGTGATGACCGTAGTTTGAGGAGTTCATGTATTCACTATGTGTTAATGCTTTGGTTCGGTACTCTATTAAAAGGAGGCCTTAATATCCCTTAGTTTCCACTAGGACCCCGCTGCCATGGGAGGGTAGGACAAAAGATGTCATGCAAGTTCTTTTCCATAAGCACGTATGACTATATTCGGAATACATGCCTACATTACATTGATGAACTGGAGCTAGTTCTGTGTCACCCTATGTTATAACTATTACATGATGAATTACATCCGACATAATTATCCATCACTGATCCAATGCTACGAGCTTTTCACATATTGTGCTTTGCTCATTTACTTTTCCGTTGGTACTGTTAGAATTACTACAAAACTGCTATCGTTACTTTTGCCACTGTTACCATTACTATCATACTACTTTGCTACTAAATACTTTGCTGGAGATACTAAGTTATCCAGGTGTGGTTTAATTGACAACTGAACTGCTAATACTTGAGAATATTCTTTGGCTCCCCTTGTGTCAAATCAATAAATTTGGGTTGAATACTCTACCCTCAAAAACTGTTGTGATGCCCTATACGTGTGGGTTATCAGTACTGTTCTCCAATATTTTGTCTGCATTCTAAAAGAGAAACAAGAAAACACATCACAGGTTTACCATGTTGTATATGAAACTCATTTTGGTAAATGAGTTCAGTAGTAAAGTGGACAGGATAACAACATGAAACAAACATATATCTATGTACCATGGTCACTTTATGGTCTATATCATCCTAGTTTTTGTTGCCACATCAAGATAGAGACATAGTTCAAATAATATTTGCTCAAGACAAAGCAGAATAGATAGAATATAAGTGTGGGAAACTATAGAGCAATAACAACACTTGTAATGTGCATGACATGAGAACATAACTGTTTATTCAATTGAAACTGAAATCAACATAGAGCAGGTTACAACAGCAAACCAGTTAAAGAAACAGGTTTAAAACATACCTGTTGCATCATTGGAGTTTCAATTCCATCCTTCAAATTTGAAAATAGTTGGTATGAGTAAATTCAGTAATGCAAGAGCAAAGGAGTATGAACCATAGCTACAGAACCTGACCTGAGAACAAATCTTCTTCTCCTTTAAGCTTTGAGTTGGGATTCGGAGTGGTGGTCCTCGTGCTTTGGGCACTGCAGTTCCCTTACTATCTGCTCGTGTTTGGGTGCTCTGTGGTGGAGACGGTGCTGTGTCAACTAGAACTGGGTTACTATCTGCCAGGGTTGGGGTTAGAAGGGGTGCAGCTGGTTCTCTGTCCAACTGGGTAGGGGTACAATCTACGAGAGTCTAGGTTATGTGTGGTGGATCTGGTCCTTGGGCAAGTACAACCGTGGTTCTATCTGCATCAACTGGTAGTACTATCTTTTCTGAAGACTGTGTTGTTACTCCCTTAGATACTGCCATCACCCTCTCCAATTCAAATGGCTGATAAACAAGAAAAGTAATTGAAAGTACATACATTGTATGATAGACAGGTGCAATGGATAGTGGAGAATAAAAGAGGGCATGAAATAATTCACATTTATGTTGTCTAACCAAACAGGATAGCATGACACAATTTCACATATATGATATGGCTAACTAAACAGGATAGCATGACACAATTTCACATTATGATGGCTAACTAAAAAAGATGGAAAGACATAGTTCAAAATATGATGACTATGTAAACAGGATGACATGATATAACTATATAATGTGTTTATTAAATAGGTTGGCATGCCATAATTCACATACATTCACGGATAGAATGCCATAATTCAAAATATGATGTCTGTAAACACTAAACAGAATGAGATGATATAACTATATGATGTCTTTATTAAATGGGTTGCCATGCCATAATTCAGATAGATGATGTGTATGTACTATGTAAACATGATGGCATGATATAATTCAAATATATGATTTGTATAGTAAGAAAGTAAGCAGATGACAATCCATATATGATGTAAAAACTAAGCAATGCAAGACAACATGCATGACATGGGTAATATAACCCTGCCAAGTTTGAGCATAGACCTCAAGGGGGAAATAGGACTGGTCATCAGTCTCTGAATCCTCCTCTGAGGAGCTCTCTATAGCCAGCAAGATGTCTGATTCAGCAGGTAGCATTGTCTGCTCTGAATACCTTGTTTTCACTCTAAATACTTCCATCACCGCTTCAAATGGCTCATGCATAGGAAGAGTAGTTGAATATACAAACGTTGTTGACAAATGGAACACATAATACAAAAAAGATAGCATGATATAATTCACATACATGATGATTGGCTAAACAGCATGGCATTGCATAATTCACATATATAATGCCTTTGCAACAAGATAGCATTGCATAATTCACATATATATAATGTATTGCAACAAGATGGCAATGCATAATTCACATATATGGTAATTAGACACTGAATAGGTGGCATTTACACAAAGCATGTCTGAACTAATCAAATGGCATAGCAATGCAAGACACCATACGCACAATATGAGCAACATAACCCTGCCAAGTTAGAGCATACACCTCAGGGGGGGGGGGGGATAGGACTGGTCATCTGTCTTTGAATCCTCCTCTGAGGAGCTATCCGCAACCAGTGAGATATGCGCTTCATCAGATAGCATAGTCTGCTCTGAAGACCTTGTTTTCACTCTAGAATTTTCCATCACCGTGTCAAATGGCTGATGCACACGAAGAGCAGTTGAATGTACTAACATTGTTGACAAATGTAATACACAACAAAAAAAAGGATGGCCTAATATAATGTACATATAAAATGACTGGCTAAGCAGGATGGCATTGCAAAATTCACATATATGATGCCTGGCTAAACAAGATGGCACATAATTCACATAAACGATGAGTAAACTAAACAGATGGCATTCGCACAAAGGATGTCTAAACTAATTAGATGACATATTTGATGTATAAAGTAAGCAATGCAAGGCACGATATGCATGATATAACCAACATCAGCATGCCAAGTTAGAGCGAAGACCTCAGGGGGTAAATAGGAGTGGTCTTCTCCTTCTGAATCCCCCTCAGAAGAGATATCTTCCTCTCGATTACAATCCAAAATGGGTGGAGGGGGGCTGCCTTTGCGCCTACCATGGAGCGACGTCTGCATGAAATTTTATTGCCATGCAAGGCTCGTCTCTTTTGCTCTACATGTTCAGTTCGATTGTTTACAATAACTGTCATGCATAGGAATAAAACATAGTTAGATTATGTAAGGAGTGGATGCAGAAATCCAGAGTGATGGTAGCAACCTATGGATAGACCCAAAACCAATAATAGCAGGCAGATAATGGCTTCAGGTAAAAAATACAGATCATGGATTCTTTACTGTTTGTTTCCCACCCAACATGAAACTCATAGTAGACACCGGAGATTAACTAGATAGTAGATAGATACTATTGATTGCGGCCCCGATATGTACCCCACAACCATTTAAAAACTCAAGTTTGACCATTAGTTTGGAGCTGACTCAGAGTCTAATCGGTGAATACGACGATAAAGTAGCATGTAATTTTAAGCGATGCATAACGTAAGCAGACACGAAAGACAGTCCTCGAGGTCATCGGCGCAAAGGCAGCGGGGAAGAAGATCTGAGGCAGCGAAAAACAGTCTGGAGGCCGGATCCTTGCTGTGCTGGACCCTTCTGTTGTTGGAGTAGCTGAGCTGGGGTAGACGACGGCGTAGCAGGAGTGGGACAAACCACGCAAGGTTTTCTTTGACAACTATCTATAAGAGAAGTAATTTTGTAAGGGCTCATTTGAATTGGAGGATACCAACAATGCAGGGATAGGAAATAGACATGAATAGGATAGGAATGCACGTGCAAAACAGAGAATTTAAAAACACAGGATTTCTGCCAATCTGGGTGTTTGATTCACAAGAATTGGAAGATCACAGGATGCAAAGAAGCATGGTAAGATTAAGTCAAACCACAAGAAAATGTACGGTTATAATGCTATTATGCTACTATCTCTTAGTATTGTGCTTCATGAATAGGAAATTGAAAAGGAGGACAAGTGAAAATTAAAATTCCTACTTTTTTTCTTTCAAGGACACTAAAGGAACAAATCCTACAGTTTTACTTTGCTCAATTCCTTTGAACCAAATTCATGAATAGTAGTACCATAGGAAACTTTCCAATTCCTATGTTTTTCATTCACTTTTTCTTTCCAGCACTAGCGATTCTAGTAAGCAGGCTTGAGCAAGGAAAAGCCTACACTAAAAAAATGTTTTTGTGCTACTTCTATTACTTTGGACCCAGGCCACTGCCCTACTAGCTCAACTCCCAGGGCCATCGACAAATGCACAACTCAAACACGCAGAGATAAATAATGATGGCGTTCAAGAATGTCCATCACGGATAGCTAAGTTGCCTGGTACCCCACTGCTTGTCATATAGTAGGATAAAATAATCGTATTTCCCGTTACTACGTGTCCTCAGTGGACAATATATGTGACATGTAGAGTAAAAAAGAGATGCAACAAGTGTACAACCTCTTGGGCGAAGCCATGTCGATGTCAGCATGACTGGGTTGGCTGGTGACGATCCTCTGGCTAACTTGGCTGTCGGAGGTGGGGAAGAAGATCTTAGGCGTCTGGAGATGGAGCCTGAGGTACTGCTCCGCTGTGATGGAGGGTTTCGTCGTTGGAGCATCTCTGGTGAGCTGTACGACGCCGAGGCTGAAGCATGACAAGAGGGAGAACGTTAACCTGAGTGGAATTCTAATAGCATCTCCAATAGATGACGTAAAATACATAACCACAAAGTGCTAGATGTAAAATACATCAGCCACTCATCTCTGAACTTAACTGTCGAAACTGAATTTAACTGTCGAAACTGAACTTAACTATCGAAACTGAATTTTGCTGTCGAAACTGAATTTTATTGTCGAAACTGAATGCACTAGAGGTGAGGCTACACGTCAGTCGACTGACTTTTTCATCTCTGGTCAGTCGATTTTGCAGTCGTTGGATACGAAATCAAGGCCTGCAATTCATCTTCAACCTCCACCACCCTGAGCCGCCAGCCCCCACCGGCCAAACAACCGCCCCCTGCCGCCTGCGGCCAGCGATGCGCTGCCACACCCACCCCAAAAACAATCCCCACTGCCGGTCCG
>NC_041381.1:50769676-50799097 GCF_002162155.2 Triticum dicoccoides | reverse complement strand
GATCCCTATGCCACCGCCCCACCACCGCCGGCGACCACCGCCCCCACCATGATCCCTAAGATAGATAGTGGGGTACCTCTCCGGTGAGCCCCCATCTGTGCTGCGGGTGGTTCTTCCTTAACTCCGACGAGCCCCTCCCCCCCCACTACCCCTAAAAATCGACTGACCCAAAAGTCGATTCAGTCGACTGAAGTGTAGCTAAATCGGAGCAGCATCGCAAGCAAGAGCAAGAGCGAGAGAAACAGTGCGAGCAATAGCAATAGCAAGAGCAGACCAGGTAGGGGACCGAGAGCAAGAGCAGAGCAGCAGCGCAAGCGAGAGCTAAAGCAGCAACAGCTCCTACTGATGTCGACGTCACCGCCGAGGGAGCGATGCCATGGAGGAAGTGGCCGGCGACGCCGCCATGGATGGCGCCGCACCGTGTCGGCTCGGGACCGAGCATCGGCAGCACCATGAGATCGAATCAAGAAGAAATTGCGGCGATTAGTGTAAAACCTCTTTGGTGGCGCCGATTAGGCCACAGCTTCATCCGAGGAAACGGTGATGATGATGCTCTTCTGGTGGTGCAGGTAAAGACGGCGGTGTGGGAATGGAGGTGGCTCGAAAGAGGAGGGGAACATCAGGGCAGCTCCTTGGAGGTGGAGGACGGGGTGGCTGAACCGGTGGGATGACTAGATCGACGATGGATCCTCATCCGGTACGGTGGATGAGGGACGTTGAGGTGTTGCTGTGGACGACATCGTCGGGGAAGAGGCTCCGACTGGGTGGCGGATAGAGGAGGGAGTGGGGCTTCGCGGGTTTTCCCGGGCTCGGTGTATGAATGGGTGGGCTGATGGGATGGGAGTGGGGAACCATGGCTTAGGGACGCGCTTGTCCAAAATGTGGGGTAAGTTACGAAAGTACCCCCACCAATTTGGGACGGTTCTTTCGGTTCAGGGGTATCACGGGCATTTCGCGTGTCGGGATTTCACAAGAGGTGGGAGTTTTCATGCACGTTGTAATTTTGGAATGGCAAGATGCGGGTTGAGATGGAGGGTGTTGTTGGAGCACAACGAGACAAAGATATATCTGAAATATTCCGGGCTAACAAGGCATGGGTTGAAATTTCCGGACAGACCTAACGTGTACTGTACCAAATCAATTCGCACTACAAATTTCATTCAAAGCTTTCAATTCATGTTATGTTCAATTAAAATATTCGCTACGTGTATAATGCATGCAACCTACTACTCAAATGAAAGTTTTAGTGCATTCCAAACGTATATACTACCGCTTCAATATGAACTAAATTTGAATTCATTTCTCTATTTGAATAAGATCTACAATAATGATTATTGTGAAGTCAAAGCATTTGAATTCGTTTCTCTATTTTAATAAGATGTACAATCATCATTATTGTCAAGTTAAACCATCGTTTGTGTATTATCTTCACAGCACAGCACATGATTAGTCTCGAGTTACATAGGAACTATGTGTACCATATGAACTCGAACTCGATTTTTTGAATCCACTTTATGCTGATTTCAAATCACATTACATTTAAATCTCTAGCTAGATCTTCATAATCAAAACCATGTCTCATATGTATAATGTGTTTATCAATTATGTATGGTGCCCCGCCCCCTACGACTACAAGTATTTAGATGTGAGTTGCAAACACCACACACTACCACAAATTCAAATAAAATGTGAGAATGTTCGATATATAGTATTGTTTAGATTGTTCGATAGTTAGTTGTAAGCTGCAAACGCCACACATTATCACAAATTCAAATAAAATGTGAGATTGTTCGATGTATGACATGGTTTAGTTTGTTTGACATTTAGTTGTGAGTTGCAAACGCCATGCATTATCTCATTATGGTATAACATGTGCAAAACCACAACACGCGTATCACCGCTATGTTAATGCATGCATATGTTTAAAACACTATGATCTCCTATTCAAATATATGAATCCACTTTCATCTCAAATTATGATCTTTGTTAGTCTCTTACACCCACACAATCCTCTAACCTTTGTAGCTACCACTAACTTTCTCTCGTGCATGCACACGCCCTCCTCGCCCTCCCCCTCCCTCAACATTCTATCCATCGCGCACATTCATTTTTTCTTCTTTAGGTCGTTCTCCTTGAGTCTCCACAACTCCTTTCCGACACACACCAATCAATAAAACTCTCCAGCGATGTCTGCCTAGAACATACACACGCACCTTCAGTCTCCTCCTTTATGTGTCCTTGCCTCGTGTCTCTCATACGGTCCCACACACGTGTAAACTCTCGCCCCTCTTTTCATCGATCTCACAACTGCACACTCCTCCTCCCCCTATCTAGCTAGTATCTGGGCCTCTCGCACCACCTCCTCTATTCCCTCTGTCTATCCGGCTCGCTGGGCCTTATTTGCCTCTAAAAAATGGACGTACACCGACCGATCTCCCGCTATACACATAGCTAGCTAGGTCCTTATAACTCCTTTTTTCCCATGCGTCGATCGATCTACCTCATTAGTTATGTCTCTCCCTTCCTCCAACAAACAACAATTGATCTATCGATCTAGTTAGGTTTGCTTACCAAACACATGGTTCCCCTTCATCATCCATGGATGCGTCCCGACAGATCTATCACGCACAGGCACACACAGAAACACATCCCCACTCTTCTTGATAATATTGCAGTTCCACCCTCAGTTTTGTCTACTAGGCCTCTCCCACCATCTTCGAGAAGCAACTCCATCACCCATCCAGCACTCTACCCCTCTCCCCCTCTCTCTCTCTCTCTCTCTCTCTCTGTCCCATCCTATTTCTCGTCCTTTAGTTATGTATGGATGTCGATCGATCTCCCTCAAGACATTGCTGGGTCTCTCCTTCTCAACACATATATGAGTCGTTCTATCTCTATAGTTAGGCCTCTGCCTACCCCTCCCCCCACACACACCGATACATCAAGCGCTCTAGTCATGTCTCCCTGCCACACACAAGCTAGGCAGGAATCTCAGGATGGGCCAAAAGCCAAAACATGAAAAATTAAGAAGGTAAAGATTGATCTTTTCCTTATCTAATCCCTGCACAGTAATTTTTCTTCACTGTTTTGCCTAATGCTGGGGGGGGGGCACGGCCCCCTCAGCATTGCACTAAGCTCCGCCACTGTACACACACAATTTCGATGGCTCTCTTCATCGATCTCGCACCCACCCACTTGATCCTCTCTTCGACTCTATCGATATCTATGACCCCTCCCTCTCTTCTCGTGGATCGCCCGACCCTCTATATATGATATGGATAGGCCTCCATTTCACACACATTGCATGCAAAATTTTGTTTGAGATGTCATCGACACATATTCCCACAAATACATTCATGAAATCAACCCCCCCCCCCAAAAACAAAAAACACTCACGAATGCGGTTTGTATCTCTCACACACACCCACATAGGTGGGGGACATGCACGAAGAGAAGAGGTGCATGCACGGCGCACGTACTCCCGTCACTTTCCCAACCACACCCGCGCGGGTACACGGTGGAGCTCATTTCTGTATGAAAAGGCAGCCCACGTGGTAATTTGGCACCTGTACCGAGGATTGTCTACCACGGGTGAACAAACAAATTGCGACTTGACGCATTATGTTAAAAAAAGGAGGCAAACCATGTGGGGCCTACCTTAGAGGCAAGGCTTTATACACTGTGTCCCGTCAACTCGTAGAACAAGGAGAAGCTTGCTTAGTACACCGTCTCCCCCGCCAACGGGCGCGGTGGCTCGCAGGATGAGGTGAAGCTTGCTTACTAGTAGTAGTACTATTGTACGCCTGACGCCCGCTCCCTCGCACACGTGTGCGGTGGCTCGCAGGACGAGGAGAAAATTTTACTACTCCCTCCGTTTACTCCTCATCCCTACTACCTTGGTTAGAGAGATTATCATATTATTTGGAATATATATGTCCTTTAATAGATTTCAATATGAACTACTAGTACATACTCCAAACATTGATGTATATAGACGTATTTTAGAGTGTAGATTCACTCATTTTGCTCCGTATGTAGTCCATATTGAGGCCCTGTTTGGTTCATAAGTCCTAGGACTTTTTCTAGTCCCAACTAAAAAGTCCCTACTCCTTAAAAAGTCCCTCCCTGTTTGTTTTCGGGGACTAAAAAGTCCCTAGTCCCTCCCTAGAGGTTATTGAATGACCATGTTACCCCTAGTATACAGAAAAATAACAACCAAACAACACCATGAGGCGGCGGGGCAATGGGTGCAGGGAGGGACATTGTTGGAGAAGTCCCAAAAAAGACTCTCCTTGAGAGTCTTCTTCATTAAGTCCCAAAAAGCAAGTTTTAGTCCCTATTAGTCCCTCCTATTTGGTTAAAAAGTCTCTAAGAGGGACTTTTTCTAGTCCCTACACCAAAAAGTCCCTGGAAACAAACATCCCCTCATTCGGTCTCATATAGCCAGATATATATTGCAGTACCATTATTGCTCGACTTCCCGAAGAGGCGAAGAGCCAATCGCAAGGTTATAGAAGAACGAGTAGTAGGTGCCGCGTCATTTATAAATAAAGTTTTTTTCTTTAGTGGCACATACGCAATATGATAGATTCATATGGAGAGAAAAGGAAACCGCTCCACTATATACATAGTCAGGACGGGCCAGCCTACACGGTTGGTTGCTGGGGTCGCTCTCTTCACACTCTCTCGCATAAAATGACTGTGGCCACGTCTCTAACATCCCGGTGGATCACGTCCGCCGGGGGAAGGGGTGGATGCTTAGTGGAGATGCGGTCGCCGTTGCCGACGGCGAAAACCCACAGTCAGCACACCTCGATCAGGGGTCCCCGCCGTTCTCTCTCACAAAGCCGGTGAGGTTGCCTTTGTCCCTTGCTCACTTCCATGACGTGGGCAGTTGTCGCCTCCCGCCTCCCTCCTCAAGGTTGAGCTACGTCCCGACGTCCCTCAGGTATAACTCCCTTTACAACCGGCTTGCACCACTGCTCTAGCTTCCCACATCACTCCATGTGTATATTTCTCTACTTCTTTGCCCCGCACATACCTCTACTGGCTTCTACATACTGTATTTGTGATGAGTTTATGTCTCATCAACTAGTCCCAGTAATCTCATTCTAATCACGCTTATTCAATTTTTTGCCACAAGAATGCTCATCTCAATTTTGGTGAAACTGCACAAAATGATCCGATGGTTAAAAGGTTGCAAACTTCATTTTTAGGAAGCTCGAATGTTGCTAGCAAATTGAAGCCTGGTTAGGGTTTACGGTTCAAGGGCTAGGGACTGCATGGATCGTTTTTTCTTTAGATGCCTCTGTTCCAAAATAAGTGTCAACTTTAGTAGTAGTACAACTTTGTACTAAAGTTTGCATAAAGTTGAGACACTTCTTTTGGAACAGAGGGAGTACATATTTGCTATGATCTGTCAATCATTGAGATGCAATAGCATGCATGTTAGTCTCCTTTGTGAAATGTTGCAATTGGCAACCTTGGACGCAACATACATGTAACAGAAGCTGGAAGCTTCATAGCATTGTACAAATTTATCTCGCTGATAAATTACAGTACGTACTATACTAGTGCTTCCTCCGTTCCTAAATATAAGTCTTTGTGGAGATTTCACCATGAACCACATACATATGTATATAGATGCATTTTAAGTGTAGATTCATTCATTTTGTTCCATATGTAGTCCACCTAGTGGAATCTTTACAAAGACTTATATTTAGGAACGGAGGGAGTACTACGTAAAGAGTTAGGTGTCGCTCGGTGTCCAGAAAATATGGTGATAGTGTGAGGTGGGCCATGTAATCACTGAGCCTGCGTGTTTTCACTGCTCTTGCACTCCTCTGCTGTAAGAATGGAGAAAATTGTAATCTAGTAGTACCTCCTTTCGCCGAAAGTGTGGGACATCCAGCAGTCCTACCACGTCAGTAATAATGACCAATGAGTCATCAAGTCACATAGACCCATCAGTAAGATGGACGAATGAAGCAACCATCACTCTTGAATCCGCTTCTCCCTTCAACGCAGGCGCCAGTGAGAGGTTGCGTCCGCTCTTCCCGGGCATGAATGCAGCACCGATTCTTTGGAGCGGCGCTGACCGTTTCGGGCGGGAAGCGCGCGTGAGCGATGGAGGGGCTTTGGGTGGGCCAGGCTGGTCAGGAGCGTGCGTGGCAGCTGTATGCCTGTCCCTACCGGACGCCCGGAAACGAGAGGATGCACCGACTCTCGCGGCTAAAATCATACACTACACACCATCTCTCTGTAGGAGTAGGTCGATCTGTCGCTCTCTCTAACACACACGCATGTTGTTAAACACACACATAGACGCACACGCACACACAGGTTCATAGAATAGGAAAATCGTGTGAGTGCGAAGCCACAGGAAGTGAGATACAAATGGAGTACGTACAAGAAGAGAAGAGGTGACGAATATTCCATCAAACCTGGACTGAGGAGTAGTACCCCCTCCGTCTAGGTGTTAAGTCATCTTATGAAAATCAGATATTCCCAATATGTTTAGGCATCGTCCATTAACTTCGCATCTCAATCCCCTCCTGGTCTCGTTGCTAGTGAGCGTTGTTACTTAGGTAGCATTTGGATCCTTAGCAAGAACAACTTATAGCATAGCCGGGCAAGGTTAGGCGTTTGGAACTATTAAAATATGTTAGCTTTTGTGGGCCATCTAGCTTGGGTGGGCTAGAAAAACCTTGCTAGCTCAAGAGAGCCAGATCGGCTCACTTCCGACAGCAGACTTCGCGTAGTAGTAATATAGTAGACTAGTACTAACATATGCATGTTACTACTCCCTCCGTCTAGGTGAGTAAGTCATCTTAGGTTGTGCACCGTGACCAAGGAGGAGGGGAAAACGAGAGACATTAATGTTTATTTGCTAATTAATAGCATAGCATGCAATGAACTAACCACTTCATGTCGTGTTTGGTAGTAGTCTCAAGTCATTAAAAGCATGCACACCCCTCGTCCCTTATTGGTTGATATGTAAAGAAACAAGAAACGGGGTAGAAGTTAATGCACCGCGCCTAAGTGTTTTGGGATTATTTGGTTTTTGTAAGATGACTTACACACCTAGACGGAGGGAGTAGTACTCACCACTATGACCAGCCTAAGCAATGTAACCAAACGCTCCTTACTCTGCCTTGTTATCTCCCTCGGAAACCCAATGCATGGAGTGCAACTACGCGTTGATCAGTCAAGAAATCAAAGTCGGCTTGCGTGCGAGCTAATACGTGGCCCTGCATGGTAGCTAAAACGGCATCTCTTAGTTGTTTGGATTAATTGTTGCGTTTAGAGACAGAAATCAGGGCTTTGATTGGAGGAATGACCGGTCAAGTTTCTCCTTCTCCAATCTGCTTGCACCTTGGTCCAGCTGAACTTTCTAACGTGACTTATTACACCTAGATGGAGGGAGTAGTACGAGATACGGTGGCACACTGACTTAGGTCGAATACAAGTGCCCAAAATTGTGTGCATGTTATAATAAGGATTCACTTAAAATAGTACGTGAGCGAACAGAGGGATCAATTGGACAGTATTCCTGAGAAGTAGCGAGATGTGTGAGGTAAGATACACCGCTGGCGCTTTTAATTTTTCTTATTAATTTGTTTGTTTCACCCTCTGACTAGTGGGACCCAACGTACTACGTGGAGAGAGGTAAGGTGACTAAGGCTGCATTATTTCTGCACCACTGTGGATAGTCTTACCACCATAGCCACATGACACGATTATGATTTAAATCCCAATGACTCCCACACACAAAAAAACAAAAACACGGCATGCTTCTCACACAAATGCAGGAATTTTAAAAGGTTATTTTCCTCTCGTTGAACATAACGAGAGGGTTGTGTAGCTGGTAAGCCGGTTAGCCTGTTCGCTCATCAAACTTGAGGTTTCGGGTTCGATAACTACACTTGAGCATAATTCGTGCCAGGAGGATTCTTTAACTGGTCAAAATGGACGGATACGGAGCTATACGATCTTGTTGTGACCGTATAATCACCTCATCACGTATAAGCTGCGGCCTCGGCACTTGTTTTCTAGGGTTTGCACTCTTCACACACTCTCTCTAGTATATATATACACGCTAGAGCCTCAGTGCTTGTAGTTGCTCTCTTCACACTCTCTCACCCTCTCCAGATCTAAACAAGACTTTGTTGGCCTCTCTCTCAGTGCTTGTAGTTGCTCTCTTCACACTCTCTCACCCTCCCCAGATCTAAACAAAACTTTGTTGGCCTCTCTCTCTCAGCGCTTGTAGTTGCTCTCTTCACACCCTCTCACCCTCTCCAGATCTAAACAAGACTTCGTTGGCCTCTCTCTTGCCCCTCACTGCTGGTCAAAGAGCTGGCAGGATCCATCTGCCGGGAAGGGAAGGAGGCTTAACATTGTCGCCGTCGGCAAGGGAGGGAATCCACTACCAGCGCAACTATTCACTTTCACCCAACGGCGGCGCAGGAGGGCCTCCGACCCCTTCTTCTTTGCCGCCGTACATAGTGTGGGCCGAACAGCCTCTGATCGCCCACCGAACCACACCCCAAGAACGATAAGGTATAATTTACTTATTCCACATGCATTGCTCTAGCTGCATGTGGGCTTTTTCCTCTTCTGCACTCGAATCTAGGTGTTGGATCAAACAGGAAAGTAGTGGGGAAAGTTGTATACCATGAATCTAGGATGTGGTTCAAAGAGAAAAGGAATGGGGGGAAAGTAGTGGGAAAAGTTGTATAGCATGAATCTAGGACGTGGTCCAAAGAGGAAAGGAATGAGGAAAGTAGTGGGGAAAGTTGTATCGCATGAATCTAAGATGTGGTTCAAAGAGGAAAGGAATGGGGGAAAGTAGTGGGGAAAGTTGTATAGCATAAATCTAGGACGTGGTTCAAAGAGGAAAGGAAGAGGGGAAAGTACTAGTACAGACTGGCTATCCAGCACCTACGTTGGTCGAAAAGGGAAAACAATGACAAATGCAGTACGCACATCTGTAACGAACTGATCTTTTGTTTTGGGGGACAAGGCTGTAGAGTTTGAGCAGGACTAGATTGATTGCGCTCACATAGTGAAAGGTGTCTAAAGATAACAAAACTGGGACCAACACAAATATGCTCCTTGGTTGTTTGTTCTTTGTTGCAACAGACTGTGCATCACCCCAATACATCGGTAGATGCACATGGTGCTGGTCTATACACTGTCCCGTGCAACTCTTTAGTTGTTGTTAATCTAAGGCCCTGTTTGGTTGAAAACTCCCTAGTCCCTACCTGCTTGGTTCTAGGGACAAAACATGGACTCGAGGTTATTAAATGACATGCTAAAAGACCATGTTACCCCTAGTAATGAACTAATAGAGACAAGGTGTGATGCGTGGCAGGGGCAACTATTGGAAAAAGTCCCAAAAAGACTCCCTCGGGGTCTTCTTTCTTTAGTCCCAAATGCCCACTTTTAGTCCCTAGAAGTCCCTCCTGTTTGGTTTAGATTGAACTGACACCGAGTTTTTTAGTCCCTACACCAAAATGTCCCTGTAAACAAACACCCTCTAATAATGCCGCTGGAAAATTGATGCAATGCCACAGTTAAAAGCAAATTACATGTTTAAATTTTTTTATTGTTAATATAATCTCTATGTTAATATTAATCAATGCCACCATTTGAGAAATGCTACTATCTTGCTTTCTTTCCCATTTAAATAAGGTAGATGCTTCTTTTTGTTGGCTTCTGTGTCATCGACCGTTATTGACCACTAGTTGTTTCCTTTGCACCTCTGTGTAAACAGGGTTATCTACTTCACATTGTTGCCATTGTGACCTTTTGTTGCACTACATAAAACACTTGTTTTAAGAGTGTTTTGTGCAGTTCAACTAAAATGTCACACTGAGAATGTTGCTTGATTGCTTGATCTTAGTGGAACTGCACCAGAGGAGATCTTACTTCCTATCCGTGTTGGCAAATTTGGTTCAGATCTTCTTCTTGTGAGTTGTCTGAATTTCATGTCATGAGAGGTCAGTACTAGACTTCTTTCACATGATTCTGCAGTGTGCTTTCATATGTTGTGCTACTTGTACGGTAATGTTGCTTGATTTTAGTGAACTGCACAAATGGAGACAAGACTTCAAATCTGTATGTGCACCGTAATATCCCATTGAGGTAACATAAGGATATTTCACAACTGTTGGCATGTATTTTGCCACTTTCATCAGAAAATTAATGTCATTGTTTAGTGCTATACTTGTGCTCCCTAATTGGCATGCCAAATCTTACATTGAAGGCGTAGCTTGTCTGTTATTGAAGCAAGTGATGAAGGGGAAGAACAAGCAGAAGAAAAACAAAAATCAACTCCCGGTGTTGTAATGAAGCACTGGAGCTGTGATGACACAAGTAATGATATAGTTTTGCATCTTAATTTATTGCTATGGCTGGAACAAGCAATTGTTTTGCCACTGATTTGATGCCACTCTTAATTATGTAATACATAATTATCTCTACTTGTGCAAACAGGGATCTTCTTTGAAGATATCATATATATTAGTGGAACTGCACAAGAGGATGTTGGAAACATTAAACTAATCGACGAGTATATAGTAAGCATGGCCACCACAGTAGATAGCAACAGATGGTTCCGGAGAAGTGCTTCATCTGTATGCTCTACACAATAAGCGTCCTGACAAAGGTTGGTACTCGCCCACTGATTTCATCCATATGATTGAGCTTTGTATTCTCTATTGGTGTTGTGCTACTCTTTAGATACTATCATGAAAAAGTGGTATTGTCCTTGAGAAGTGCTTCATCTGTGTTGTTTTAAATATTTCCTTTCCTTCTTTTCGAGCAAACAGGGATGCTAGCATTTAGTTGTCCTCTTTTCGTTGCACAACAAGATCATCCTCCTCTGAAGAAGAATATGGAGTACGTGAAGTGACTAGTTCCGATTATGCCAGGAAGAAGAAGCCCTGTCTATCTTCTCATCAGAAGCAGTAGTTGAAGGATGGTTACATTACTCCCCACAAGACCAAACTAACTACAGCTCAGAAGGACTGACAAATCTCCATTTTCTTGCTGTGATGCGCGAGTACATTGTTGTTCTAGGATTCTTTCCGGTGAGTTCCATTTTTCTAAAAGTGTGCTCTACATGGACCATGTAGGTGCCTGTTTAAACTGTCAATTCATAGTACAGTTTTCTTTATACTAATCACTTTTTTTATTTGTGCAAACAGGGGTGCTCAGCTTGATTTCAATGGGAACTACACAAAATGTTCATGAATACATCGAATCATTCATTTACACCACAAGAAATGAGGTGCCGATAAGTTCAAGGCGAAATCATACAAGCTACGCGCGAATTTGCTTGATTTTGGTGGAACTTCACAAAAAGAACAGCTAGTTTATTTAGCACGAGGTGCATGTCAATGTCCAAACTGATGGCAAACCCTACCCATTTCCACAATCGTAGGCATTTGATATTTTGGAATGGGACAACCTTGTCAAATTTTGCTCATTGATTTTAGCAAGAAGACTTGCGTTTGATATTTTTGAATGGGACGCCCTTTGCTGTCAGCAGCGTCAATCCATTTTTTCTTTATTCTTTAGTTGTGAAGTAAATATTGGCTCTGACATGTGAATCACTGAGATGCATACTCATCGATTGTTTTGAATGTTCTCTATGAATTGCCTGGCCTGTGTGTTTGATTGCAATGTATAGGAATGCTAAAAAGCTGCTCAAACTCTTTGTACTCCTTCTGTTCCTTTTTACTCCGCACATTGTGAAAGTGCATACTTTTTTCTATAAGATTGGTCAAAGTAGAGATACTTTGACTGCAAACAAAACTTGTATGCAGACTAGAAAGGACCGGAGGGAGTACATGTGAAACTGCTGCAAACGAGGTGATCACCCTGGGAATAATGCTAGTACGTATTGTTTTGCATGTTCATCCAATGCTAGTGATACAAGAATTCGAACTAATCGAAATAAATTCATTCATACACGGTCGGATTTCATATAAACATACCAGATTTCATTACATTTCATAGATTCTTCAACTAAAAAGGGGTGCGCTGGAGGTATAATTAATTAACCGAAGCTACCCACCCGTGTTTGGCTGAGCTGAACAGAAGCTTCAGTGACTTAACTACAGGTGCAGTTGCGTAACTGACATGTCACCCAGATGCCTATTGGGCCCACGTGTTAATCAGCCAACTGCACCAGCAGTTAAGTAGAAGCAGTGTCCTTCTCCAACATAGCTCTTCGACTCCACGTCGCCGCCAAGAAGCTAACCGACCGTCAATGGTCAACCCGCCTAGCTTGGCTTCAACCGGAGGGTAGCAGCGGTGGCCTTACTTGGACCCGAATAGCGGCGACCTACCGTGTTCTACTCTTTCTCATTTTTTGTGTGGCGCGTCCTTGTTGTCAGCAGGGTGGGGCCTCGACGGAGCCGGCTATGTCCTCTGTCTTGTTGCCCGCGGGCGGTGCCTCGGTGGAGTGGGGTAAATCCTCCCCCTTGTTGCCGGCAGGGTGGGGCCTCGGCTGAGCCGGCGATGTCCTCTACCTCGTTGTTGGCGGTGCGGGGCCTTGGCGGAGCCGGCGGTGTCCTCTGCCTCGTTGTTGGCACCGTGGGGCCTCGGCGGAGCAGGGCCTCATCGACGCCAGCGGAGCGGGGACTCGTCAGAGCCGACATTATCCTCTGCCTCGTCCTTGGTCTCGCCAAACATCGCCTCGCCTGCTTCATTGCCCTCTTTGTAGGCGGCCGCAACCTCCGCCACCCACATGCAGTACTGCCAGCGCTCGAGGCGGCCCTCGCGGGCGGAGCGGTACGAGTCGAGCAGCGCCTCCTGCTCCGCCCGCTCCGCGGCGATCTGCTCCTCCGCTTGTAGGTGCTTCTGGAGGAGATGGTGGTTGTAGGTGGCGGCGGCCTGCGCCTCCCGGAAATGCTCCTCATGCTTCTGCCTCACCGTGTACATATATTGGGCACGGGCCTCACCGACGGTCATGGTGTAATGCACCGGCAAGGATGGCGCGGAGGACGGTGTTGGGGCCGGATTGTCGAATACCATGTTCTCCATTAGGACGTCCTCGTCCTCCGGCTGCCTGCTAGCCAGCCAGTCAGCAGCAATGGCTGCCATCTCCTTGTGGTCCGTCGTTCGCCCGTCCCGAAGAGCGCTGGAGCGCGAGGAAGGCATGGTGGGAAGTAGTCGTGTCGAAAGGAGAAAGGGAACTGATGCGGATGACTGCGGCTATGGCCGGCACAGCAGTTTATATAGCAATGGTGGGCGGCGGAGGGACGGACGTGTGGCACCGGAGTAGCCGCCTCGGCAACCGCGTATCATTAATGTGGGTGGTAGACGGATGGACGGACGACACTTGTGTCGTTTGAAGGCGGAGCAATCACCCGCACCGGGAAGCGGGGCGGGCGGCGCTGACCATTTCGGGCGGAAAGCGCGCACGCGCGGGCGGAATACGCCGGGGGCTGGGCCGAGTAGTCCGGTAGCCACAAACCGGACCGACGTGCCGAGGCAGCACCGGATCAACCACGAACAATGGAACCACCTCGACAAACGGATAACCCGCCGCAATACGTGTCAACACCTCCGGGTCACTTTTCGAGCCCTTTGGATAACATGATTACTGCAGCATCTCGCCTGGCAGCTATTCCGATGGAGGGCGATTCACTGGCAGCAATTGAGACACGGTGGGCCAGAGATCTTCTTCAAACCACCATGGTGCAGCAGCAGGCTTATTCCTATAGCCGGGATAGAATTCATTCAACTCCCCGTCCGAGCAAAGTTACAGCAGGCACTTGGATGAACCGGAAGTGTCTAGCAGTGCGCGGCACCGCAATGTTCCCCAAGGACCCAATCTGGCATGCGGCGAGGTAAATGCTCAAGACGTGGTTGATAATGGCAGGGCACGAAGGGAGGCCGCTTTGGCAGCACAGTATACGGGTCGTTATCAACCCGCCCCGGTTCAGCCTACGGCGTCAGTAGACCGTGGTACCGGGTTAGCCTTCAGTTCTTGGGGAGTGCCTTGTCTCATTCCGGCTCTACGTATTGTGCGACTCCCTAAAGATTTCAAGGGTCCACGTAAGGTGCCGAATTACACTGCTGATCAGCCACCTGAGGCGTGGGTCGAGAGTTATGAGATGGCAATGGAGATGCTGGATGTGGATGAAGCGGCTTGTGCAAAGTATTTCATGATGATGTTGGAAGGGACAACCCGTACTTGGTTGAAAAACTTGCCAGCTAACTCCATCGAGTCATGGGACCAGTTAAAGGCCCGGTTTATAGCCAATTTCAAAGACACATGCAAACAGCCTATGTCCATTGTGGATCTGGATGCCTGTGTTCAAGGGGAGAGCGAGTCAACAACTCATTGGGTGCGCCGGGTTTCAGAAGTTTTGCATTCGTCGGACCGGATTAATGTTGGCCAAGCAATCATAACACTGGAGCATAATTGCCGGTTTAAGTCAGTAAAGATGAAGTTGGGACGGCTCAAGCGCCACTACAATGACATGGGGACACTTATGGCAGCCTTGGTCAAGTATGCCGATTCTAATAATGCCAAGGATCCCGATTCTGATGAAGAGAAACAGGAGAAGGGAAAGAAGAACGGCGGTGCAAAAGGTCAGCATCACAACCAAGGAGGACACGGAGGTAATGGTAAACGCAAAGCAGATAGTTCAGATTTTGTAGCTAACACCAATATGCAGCGTCGTAAAGGTAAACCGCCCCAGCGCGGCGGAGGGATGAATTTGCAACATTTGTTGAATCAGCCCTGCCCGAAGCACGGGACCAAGGAAGCTCCATCAACACATCTTTGGAAGGATTTCCACATTATGAAAGAGTTTAAAAATTCTGATCTATTCTGGTATGATCAGGGCCCGTCGGGCGGTTCAGGACCAGGTTTTCATGGTGGCGGCAGTTCAAGCTCTAGATTTCAGAATAATCAGGGCAACCAGAACAACCAAGGTGGTAGCAGCCAACAGAATAATAAAGGGAATCAGCAGCAGTTAGGTTATCAAAGTCACCCCAAGCAGTTGAATGGTGGGCAGTATCATGTGTTCACTACTAGTTTGTGCAAGCGTGATCAGAAGCTTCACAAGAGAGCGGTTAATACTGTTGAACCGGCAGTGCCACATTATTTGCGGTGGTCCGAGCAGCCCATTGTGTGGAGCAGAGAGGATCATTCGCCCCGGGTTGATAATCCGGGTCACCTCGCTTTGGTGGTGGCGCCTCAGGTGGGAGGTTATAAGTTCACCAAAGTGCCGATGGATGGAGGAAGTAGCATCAATATCCTGTACTATGAGACTTTCCGTCGCATGGGGTTGACAGACAAGAGTCTTAAACCGTCAAACACTAATTTTCATGGTGTGGTGCCAGGTAAATCAGCATATCCTGTTGGTAAGATCGCTTTAGAAGTTGTGTTTGGAGATGAGCATGATTCTAGGTCTGAGACATTGACCTTTGAAGTGGTGAAGATCCAGAGCCCGTATCACACACTGTTTGGGCGGCCGGCTTACGCCAAATTCATGGCGAGACCCTGCTATATCTATCTACAGCTCAAAATGCCAGGTCATAAGGGGACTATCACAGTACATGGAAGACGAAAGATCGCTTTGGATTGTGAGGAAGGTGATGCGGCCTATGCTGAGTCGGTTTGTGCTACAGAGGAGCTGAAGTTTTATAAGGAAAATGTTGATCCGGCAGACATGACCCCTCTGAAGAAGCCCAGCACTGAGCATGACCCGACATTGAAGTTCAAACCGGCTGATGAGACTAAACTTGTTGAATTTGTTCCTGGCGATTCATCCAAATAGTTTAGCATCAGCACCAATCTGGATCCGAAATAGGAAAGCACGCTCATCAAGTTCATCCGTGAGAACCGGGACATTTTTGCATGGAAGCCTTCTGACATGCCAGGTGTACCGAGGGAACTCGCTGAGCACACTCTCAATATTGATCCCAAGTTTAAACCGGTCAAGCAATTTCTTCTCCGCTTTAACAAGGAAAGACGCAAGGCCATTGGTGAAGAGGTAGCCCGACTGTTGGCTGCTGGGTTTATTGTTGAAGTATTTCACCCTGAGTGGTTGGCTAATCCGGTGTCTGGCCGATCCCTTTGCTCTCCCGCGTATTGATCAGATTATTGATGCGACGGTGGGTTGTGAGCGCCTGAGTTTCTTGGATGCTTATTCAGGTTATCATCATATCAAGATGGCAGTTAAGGACCAAGAGAAGACAACTTTCATCACTTCCTTTGGAGCCTTCTCCTATGTTTCTATGCCCTTTGGGCTCAAGAGTGCCCAGGCAATCTATCAACGTTGTGTGCAGAACTGTCTTCACACATAGATTGGGCGTAATGTTCATGCCTATGTGGATGACATTGTGGTAAAATCCAGGAAGAAGGAAGCCCTAATAGATGACCTCAAGGAGACGTTTGAAAATCTTCGATTTTACAAATTGATGCTTAATTCGGACAAATGTGTTTTTGGTGTTACGGCAGGCAAGCTCTTAGGCTTTCTGGTATCCAACAAAGGCATTGAGGCTAATCCGGAAAAAATCAAAGCGATTACATCCTGGCTAAACCGAAGTGTATCAATGATGTTCAGCGTCTGGCGGGTCGGATTGCAGCCCTTAGCCGGTTTATCAGCCGTTTGGGAGAGAAGGCGATTCCTTTGTATCAGATGTTGAAGAAGACAGATGATTTCGTCTGGAGTGACGCAGCTAATGCGGCTTTTGAGGAGTTAAAGCAGCAATTGGTTGAACCGCCGGTTCTTGCTGCTCCGGTTGACAATGAGCCCTTACTGTTATACGTGGCTACCAATGCCCGGGCGGTCAGTGTGGCAATTGTGGTTGAGCGTAAGGAGGCCGGGAAGGAGTATCCGGTTCAATGACCTGTGTATTACATCAATGAAGTCCTGATCGAGTCAAGACAACGATATCCACATTGGCAGAAGTTGGTGTATTGAGTTTTTATGGCAAGTCGAAAGCTCAAGCAATACTTTCAAGGCCATCCCATTACAGTGGTTAGTTCTGCTCCTTTGGGCGATATAATTCAGAACAGGGAAGCCACTGGCAGGGCTGCAAAGTGGGAAATTGAGCTTGGTCCACATGGTTTGAAGTATATGCCTCGAACGGCCATCAAATCTTAGGCGCTTGTCGACTTCATCAACGATTGGACCGAGTTACAGGCACCAGAGGACAAGCCAGACAACACATACTGGACTATTCACTTTGATGGATCCAGGCAATTGGAGGGCTCGGGGGCTGGAGTTGTCCTTACTTCCCCTCGAGGTGATAAAATTTGCTATATTCTCCGCTTGATGTTTCCCTGTACTAACAATGCAGCTGAGTACGAAGCTTTACTCCATGGTCTCCGCGTGGCTAAAGAGATGAACTTAAGTCGAGTTCGTTGTTTTGGAGATTCTGACCTGGTGGCTCACCAAGTCTTTGGTACTTGGGATTCTAAGGATCCACTCATGGCGGCTTATAGACGAGAGGTGGATATTGTGGCAGGTCACTTTAAGGGTTACCAGATTGAGCATATTGACCGGCGCAAAAACGAAGCAGCAGATGCTTTAAGCCGGCTGGGATCTCAGCGTAAACCGGTACCACCCAATACCTTTTTAGATATCCTGCATAACCCGTCTGTTAAGTTGCCTTCAGAGGAAGATTTAGCTGTTCCTGATCCGGAGGCTCAATTGGTAGCCACTTTACACATCACTCCAGATTGGACGGTTCCATATTTGGCGTATATGAACCGGGGCGAGCTACCAGATGATGAGGTTGTTGCCAGGCAAATAATCCGGCGGTCCAAGTTCATGGTTGTTCACAATGGCGAGTTACACCGTTGAAGTGTCTCAGGCGTGTTTCAACATTGTGTTTCTCCTGAAGAAGGACAAGAGATTCTACGTGAAATCCACGAAGGGGATTGTGGTCACCATGCCGATTCAAAATCCCTGGTAGCTAAAGCTTTTCGTCATGGGTTCTATTGGTTGACAGCTGATGCTGATGCGGAGGATCTGGTAAAGCGGTGCGATGCTTGTCAGAAGTTTTCACGTCGAGCTCATGTTCCGGCTCAAGAACTACGGACGATTCCTATCACTTGGCCTTTTGCCACTTGGGGGCTTGATATGATGGGCCCTTTTAAGCGTTCCAAGGATAAGAAGACCCACATGTTGGTGGCGGTTGACAAGTTCACTAAATGGGTTGAAGCGGAGCCCGTCAGCAAGTGTGATGCAGCCATGATGGTTCAATTCCTCAAAAAGGTCATTCTCCGTTTTGGTTTTCCATACAGCATTATCACGGATAATGGCACAAACCTTTCTAAAGGTGAGATGGAGGATTTCTGTCAAAGAGAGCACATCCGGCTTGACTTAGCATCTGTGGTGCACCCCCAGTCCAATGGTCAAGCAGAGAGAGCCAATCAAGAAATCTTGAAGGGTATCAAACCCCGGCTCATGGTTCCCTTAAAGCGGACGCCGGGTTGTTGGGTGGAAGAATTGCCTTCTGTATGGAGCATCAACACCACCCCCAATAGATCAACGGGCTACACACCTTTCTTCATGGTATACGGGGCAGAGGCAGTCCTCCCAAGTGATATTCGTCATGACTCGCCCCGGGTTGCTAATTATGTTGAAGCGGACAATGAGCAAGCACGCCAAGAGGCGCTGGACCTGTTAGACGAGAAATGGGACATGGCTTTGGCTCGATCTGCGGTTTATCAACAAGACCTGCAACGTTATCATAGCCGTCGGGTTAAGACGCGAACCTTTCAAGAAGGCGACTTGGTGCTCCGGCTCATCCAGGATCAGACCGATATGCACAAGTTATCCCCACCTTGGGAAGGACCCTTTGTGGACAGAAAAAATCTACACAACGGAACATACTACCTCATTGACGTTCGAGAAGGCTCACAGAGTTCTGAGGAGGAGACCCGGTGGCCTTGGAACATAGCTCTCCTTCGGCCTTACTACACTTGAGCCATAGGCTTTTCTTATGTACATATTTCGACAGTGTATATATTATGATCGAATATAATAAACCAGCATCCTTGCTATAAGCAGGGCCTCTGCTATTTTTTCTCAAATAATCCTTTGAGTTACATGGGGGCTTCAGCTGACAAAGTGGAGTACTACCTGTTAAACCGGCTATCATGTCGTAATACATCTTGGGAGCTTCACACCCAAGGGGCCAAAGAGAGTCTGGATGCCATGCACAGCTCAAACATAGGCACCCATGAGCACAGCTCACAAAGTTACTTGGGGGCTCCTTGTGTAAAATACCAAGGAGTTTGAAAGGACCCTTATAGCTGGGTATCGACCCACAGCTTGGAAGCCTGGTGTATTCACCTAAAACCCCGGGTTAACCTGCCTTCATCAAGTAAGCCACTCCTATCCAGGTAATCCTGGCATGACCCGTCGAACGTTTGACAGTTACTCTCATTGAGACCCTGAACTTGTGAAAGTTAAAATGATGATTGGTTAGTTGGAGGCCCATCTTAAAAGGCTTTGTGAAATGGTTCAACTCAGTGGCCTGGCAGCCCATGAAAAGCCTCGAATTTGGGCCTGACAGCCCTTGAAAAGCCTCGACTACAAGTTTTATTTGCTTTCTGAAAGTTCTCTCCTTTGTCGAAAGTTTTCAGTTAAACTGGCGTCTCTTGACCCGTATGACTTTTCAGTCATTGTATTAACCCGGTGTTTTTCAACCCGGCTTGGTTTCAACTATAAGTTGTAAAACCAAATCCAATTGTAAACCGGTGTTTATTAACCCGGTCTGGCTTTGACTACGTGTCGCCACTTTGATCATCTAGTGTTCATTGTAACCCGACATGGCTTCTTACTTAACATCATTACATGGTGAGATGTCAACCAGTTCCAAATTTGGGTTTCCACCCTTACTACAATCAAAGTTGGTAAACCGACTAAGTGATTTCATATCACAGGTATAAGTTATTTCATATTTATTCTGCTTTGGTTATTAGCCAGGCTTTATCTTGGGCATTATGACCCGTCCGACGGTAAACCGCCAGGACAATTCTTTTTATGCAGACATAGGGATTGCAGACTATATTATGATATATAAGTTAACACTAAAATTATCATGGCGGATCACACAAATTATATCCCAGTGCGCGATGGCAGTAGATAAAAGTATTTTTGCTAGCCTATTACAAGGCGCTTTAAGGCCCAAAATATGGCATTGTTTCTTCCAACAGGACAAAGTTTATAAAGCATCAACCAGATTGTCGGATCAAGCCTCATCACCATGTTGCCGTGAAGTTGATGGGTCATCTGGCGTCGGTTCAGCCTCCTCCTCCCCATCCAGTGGCTGGAAGTCAGTGGTGGTCCAGTCAATCCGGGTTAAAGCCTGAAAGACAGCCTCTTCACTTATAAGTTCAGTCGGATCAACGCCAGGGGCGTAAGTGTGCATACGGATTGGCGGAATAAGATTTTGCACTTCTGGAATGACATCCTCAATCCGTTTGTTGTTGGCATCATAGAAGGACTGGTGAACCGTCAAGTTAGCTTGTCTGCCAACTGACTCGCCAGAGGACGCATCTCCCTTGTCACCTTTTTGAGGGCTTCGTTATCAAACACTGCCCCGTTTTCTTGTTCACTTGGAAAGCCCTTGGCAACGTCAACCGGATCTAGATCAGCTATCCATGATTTGGCTTGGGTAAGTGCTAACAAAGCGCCAGCCCTGGCAGCGGAGCGCTTCACCTCTTCTATCTGTGCTGGCATCATGGATAACCTGGCTAGAGTGTCCTTGATCAATGTTGGGGCCGAATTGTCATACGAGGTTGCGCAGATAACCCGTTGGGCACCGGTATACAACTGTTCAATCAGTGTATACGCTGCCTTCAGCTTCATCCGCATATCAGAGCCCAGATGAGCAATGCGGCCACCTACAGCGGTTTAAGGATTTCATGTTAAACCGGGAAATTTCAAAGATGGTCATTCAAGAAGCCTTGGCAAAAAGTACTTACCAAATATTGCAGAGGTCATGGCATTCACTTGGCGTTTCAATCCAGTAAGCTCTTCCACCACCGGTTTAAGAGCCGACTCGGCGTCTTCAGCCTGCTTCAGCAATGCAGCCTTTTCAGTATCCCAGTTGGCACACTCAGTCTTGAACCATTCTTTGAGTTGTTCCATGGTGGTTAAAGCGGTTTTTAACTCATCCTTGGCCTTGGAAGTTTCTGCTTGTTGGGATTTTATGTTCTCTTGAAGATCAGAAATTTGAGATCCATGTTGATTTATCTCAATCTGCAACAGCCAGAAGAGCAGGTCAATATCTTCTTGAAAGTCCCAAGCATATAACCAGTTATACACTTGGCACTTGGGGGCTAATGTGGATTACTTTTTTCTACTGATTGTTTGAAGTCCCAAGGATCAATACAAGTTTTAATCTTCGCACTTAGGGGCTAATGTGTGTTTGATTAAAAAATACACAAGGAAAATCAACAAAGTACAGTATGGAATATAGAAGTCCCGGTTTGACTTTGCAAGACAAACCGGCCCTTGGGGGCTACAATACAATGAAGGTACATAATAAAGCATAAAAGTGTTTACCTCATAGCATTCCTTCATCAGATTTACCAAACCGGCCTCATAATCCCGGCTTGTGAAGAGGCGGTTCAAGAAACCAGAATGAAGATCCTGAGAAGACAAATCAGCATAGCTTGACAAGTCGGTCTTCCCCTTCCCCTTGCCCATAAAAGCAAATTCGTCCTTGGTGGAATGTTTAGACAAAACAACTGGATTGCCCGGGGCGGTATAAGCAGTGCCAGTAACAACAACGTCATCATCTTTGGCTGGGCTTGATTGATTGACATTATTTTCTTTAACTGGGCTTGGCGGATTGGCAGCAGGGCTTGGTAGTTTGGCAGCAGGGCTTGGCAGATCAGCAGTTGAATCCCGCGGTTCAACAACTGGACTTGGAGGGGTGGCACGTGGATTTGAGGTATCAACATGTGTAGCCGGACCAGCCTCCGGCGGGTTAGCATCAGCAGCTGGGTCTTGCGGAGCAGAGTCATCTATGACAATATCAGGATTTTCGCCAGCATTTTCTAGGGTCTTCTCCGGATCAACATCGTCAGTAGGGCCGCTGGTCTTAGCTTTCTTGCTCAATCGGGCCTTGGCGCTACAAAATCAAAAGTAAGAGTATGATAAATCGACGCATGAAGAAACAAATCAAAAAGCAATATGCTTACCCAGCGACGGTCTTAAGGGGAGGTAGCTGAGTGGTGGATGAACCGCCAGACGAATTAGAAGATGTGTGGTAATTCAGATCAGGCGGATTGAGTGGGCATCGGAAGAAACCCTTCAAAGGATAAAGTTTTTTAGGAGAACAAATCACCTCTGGCCGACATTTCCGGGTTGGTGTATCTGGTAAACCGGACGAGGTGATTTGCTGGCCACTGAGCCGGGTTGTGCGACATTCTTCAGCTTGCTGTGTCTTCAAAGAAAGTTTTGGATCCAAATGAGCAAGGGGGTGAGAGCATTTTACTTTCCGAACTGCACGGCGAATTCTTTGAACTGGCACAAGATCTGAATCAGATGAAAGAGAGATTACCTCAACATGGTCTGCACGGCTGGCCTCTGCGTCGTCCTGGGAATAATCATTGTCCATAAGGTGTACGAAAAAGGAACCAAGTGAGTCAAGTTCTACCTCTGCATCGATTCATCAACATCTTCTAGCGGATCAGAAGACTCGGCGGTTTTCTTCTTGGCAATTTTCTTGGTGGCCTTGGTCTTTGCACGAGGAGCCCTAGCCGGTTTATTCCATTTCCAGAAGGAGCTATTGGCCTGTGAAATTAAAGCAAAGGAATGTTAGCACATTATTAAAGCGGAGGGGAATCAGTAAGCATTAAGTTGAACTTTACCGCTGGCGGTCGACTGGAGGCGCAAAAAGGTGGCAACCCGATTTGGCTACATGCAGAGATCGGTTCGTCAAGAATCTTCTTCACAAATTTAGTAACTGCAATGTCCGTCATCACTATTTCATGATATTGTTGAGGATTTTTGATGTTGCCAGTATATTCATGCATCAATCCGGGGCGGCGGCTCAAAGGCAGAATGCCCCAAGAAAGCCAGCAGCGGACGAGATCAATGCCAGTCAAACCGTTGGCCATGAGAGCCCGAAGCTTGGCGAGTTGAGGCGCATAAGTTTTCCGTTCTGTGGCAGTTAAGCATGGAGGTAATGGGTGACCATTGCTAAGCCGGTGAGGGCGGTAACCCGGCAAAGGATTTTCTCCATCAAGGGCAGTGTTCCGGCAGTAAAACCAAGTTTGGTTCCAATCTTTGGGATGGATATGATGTTTTGCATGAGGGAAATCAACTTCTTTTCTCTTCTGAATTGAAACCCCGCCAAGTTCTGTGTTGGGACCATCAGAGAACTCCGTGTGGCGGTTTAAATGGAAAAAATCCCGGAACAACTCCACAGATGGTTCTACTTGAAGGTAAACTTTGCAGAACACTTGAAAGTTGCATATATTGGACACGGAGTTCAGTCCGATATCTTGTGGATGGAGTTGAAAGCTCGCAAGGACATCCCGGAATTTTTTTGATCTGGGCAGGCTGAATCCCCGGTCTAAGTGTTGCATAAATACAATCACTTCTCCATCTTGAGGTTCAGGAGGGCACTCAGAACCTGGGACTCGCCAATGAAGGACCCTTTTTGAGGCTAAAGCGCCAGTAGTGACATATCCGTTGATTTGTGTTTCCGTGATCTAGGACGGAACCCAGTTGCAAGCAGAGAATTGTTTTGTCATCTCGGAAGGCAAACTGTGAAAGGAAAAATGAAGGCCGGTTTACAATTGACGGTTTAAGTATACTATTCAGTGTTAAACCGGAAAATTGTTGTTCAAGTTTAGTTGGCGGTTTAAGTGAGGGCTAATGGTGTATGGCGGGTTGACTATTGAAGGTTAAACCGCACTTAGGTAGAAGAGCCAGAGCTAAAAATCTACTAAGTGTTTACAGAAACATGTTTCACAATATGGCAGTATAATTTTGGATCTACCGTGGTTAAATAAAGAAAACTTTTCTGAGCCTTATAATGGCGCTAAGAGGAATAGAGAAGATCCAGTCGGAGTCCGTTCAGGATTAGCAAGATGCTACTGTATGGTGAACTAACAATATGGATATAGCCGCAGTCCAAAACTATCAGGCGCATATATAATCTCAGTAAAAAGACTAAAGAGAAGGGCGCGGAAGAACTGATGAACGACGAAGAATACAGATGAACTCGAAACCCTAATGGAGATCTAGGGTTACAGGAAAGTGGACTTACCAGGGCCACTCAGCGGCGGAGGAGCGTTGCAGGGTCTCTGGTACGAACAGGGTGATTCAGCGGCCTTGGTCGGTGCAGATTCGAAGGTCGACGACGGCGGCGGTGCTGGGGTTCTTCGGGTCGCGAGGAGGAAGAAGAGGAGAAAGTGGAGAAAATGGAAGGACCCTTCGGGTTTATTTATAACAAGGCAGGAAGATAAGTGACAGGCGCGAAAATCAAGGAGCCTAAAGCGGCAAATTGGGTGTGGCTGATGCCTCGATTTTCGGGATATCATTAATGAAGGAATCTTTTTAATCATTTTTTACGGAGATGACGTCATGATGATCCGTTGCTGTGACCAGAGGATGACGTCACGGCGGTTTAACGAAGTTTATAAAGGAAGACATCATGGCGGTTTACGAGAAATGAAGGAAGAGGTTCACAGGATTTTTCTAAGTGCTGAAGATTGACATGAATAGGTTCAAATCAATCTGGGGCCTAATGTTGGAGATATAACTACTGAGTGTAAACCGCCCAGGAGGGGCCGGTTCACCTTCAACTACATTGAAGTCCACGAAGACCCAGAAGATGGCGCTTTACTAATGAATCTTAGAGGCCCGGAGCCCAAAGGCGGATTAGGGCCCATAGTGGTAAACCGCCATGGTTATGTAACTTGTATTGTAAGTTAGGAAAGGAGAGACCGAGCCGGACACTTGTATGAGTCGGCCTCGGGGCTCTGTAGACCGGCTGGGCGTCAACCTGTGTATATAAAGGGACGACCCGGCGGCGGTTCGGGGACAACAGACAACAACTCGAGACTCAGGCAAAGCGTATTTGCTCCCTGGTCATCGAAACCCAATCAATCCCATCACAACTAGACGTAGGCTTTTACCTTCATCGAAGGGGCTGAACTAGTATAAAACTCCCATGTCCCTTGTCCGGTTTAACCCCTTCAAGCTAACCCATAGCAATGGCTCCACGACTAAGTCCTTTCATGAGGACATCTGACGTGTTAATTCCACGACAAGAAGCCTGAGCCCAACATGAGCCAAATGCTGAGTATGATGAAGCCTCTGCCACAAGATGCTGAATATCCTAAGGAATTCTTTGTTGATGACCTAGAGTATCTGCCCAGCACCATCTATCACATTATCAGGCGAACCCTATGGCCCATCAAAGGACATTCTTCTTCGGCAAAGCTTGAAGGCTCAATGAAGACATTGGTATTCTATATTCTCAATGGCATCAGCTTCAATGCTCAGGATTTCTTCATTCGCCAATTCGCTACATCTAGCTCAGATATATTTGGTCTGAAATTCTTTGCTCCATGGGTAATGCATCTTATCAAGCTTCACTCTGCTGTTAACTATTAGCCCTCTACATGCAACCGTCTCATATTCTTGCCAGAGGTCGATATGTCTGTCAAAGCCATATACCCAAAGCCTGCCAAGGAGGCAATTTATCCTCACAATGTCGATCGTCAAAGTTTCTCTCAACATGATGAAGGATTTCATGCTGCCACTCGTGTTTGTCCTTTGGCTGGAAATACACGTACACCTCATCGTGCCCGTACTGAAGCCATTGAAAGCACTATTGCTCCAAGGCCTCGGAAGAGATCTCGTGTGCTCAATGACCGAGAGCTTCTCGTGGCCTTGCATCAGAAACACGATAAGCATCATTACTGGCTAAAGTGTCAGATGCAGAGTCTCTTGATGGATGTTAATCGCATTCGCAATCTCGCTACCAAGAATGCATTTGTCACTCATGAAACCTACCGGCGTTCATGGAAGAGTTTGACACTACTAAGTTCCAAAGATGATCTTCAGCAAGATGGCTCCATAGAGAGATCCAAATTTGATTCCACTCCTCCCAGGAATGTTGTCTTGTGTCGGACTCCTTCACTCAAAGATTCTGAGTACTCCTCTTCGGCAGCAACTGTCAATACTAGAGTCATCGATGATGAAGACGATGCTACATCGCCAACAACCCCTTCAGCGCGTATCGACACTGCACCAGGCCCGTCTGCACCACGAAACTCCAACATCTACCCTGCTCCTTCTGGGAACGAGTAGACACTCTATGTCTTCAAACCTTTTTGGTCATTACTGACAAAAGGGGGAGAAGCGTATGAGTTGATAGTCTTGAAGCGGGTCCTTATGGGTGGTTGCATTATGTTTGCCAAGGGTGGTTGCATTATGTTTGCCAAGTCTTACAACTCTCGTCTTTTGATACATTTGGTTCTCTGAGTTGTAACACTTAAACTTGATGGACGTCTGCTACTTTATTTGCGATCCTATGACGCGATGATAAATCCTGCATGAAGTCATTCTGCATACGTCCATATGTCATTATGCATATCATTATCTTTGTTACTTCTTATATGCATATGCATTCTCTTCACACTTTGATGATGGTCTCCACAAAGCAAAACCTACCATGTGCATTTGCATTCAAACACAAATCATTTATATGGACATCTTCAGGGGGGGCCTCGTCTTATGTATGAAGAGAATACCAACAACACTAAACTTCCACATACTTTTATCACCGTTGAAAACTTCAACCAGTTTGTCATCAATCATCAAAAAGGGGAGATTGTAAGTGCATCTAGTGCCACCCCTAGTTGGTTTTGGAGTTTTGATGACAAACTTGGTTGAGAGACTAATGTGTTTGTGAGAATTGTAGGATAACACAGGTAGTAGCCCCATATTGATTCGATTTACCTACCAGAGATGACGCCTAAAAATGTGTGAAGACAATGGTGGTCTGTGAAGACATTCACATTGAAGACTATGACATGACAAGACATCACGTGAAGACTATGGAGCGCGAAGACATAGTCATTTCGTAGTTCCCTTTTCTTCTTTGTTGAGTCATAGGAACCACTGCACTGTTAAGTGGGGTCCAAGTGAACAAAGTTAGAATGATTGATGTGATGCTCAACCAAATACTATGTCTTCGAGCGAAGACAATGAGAGCAAATCTTATCCAGAGCTGGATGAGTCAGCTTTACTTGTAGCCCAAGTCAAGCTGTCGCGTGTGTTTGAAATCTGACCGTTGAACACGTGTCAGTTCCTTAGTGACCCAGGGTCATTTTGGACAAATCAGGTCGGGTTGCCTTCTAGCTATAAATATCCCACCCCCTACACCATAAATTGGTGGCTGCTCAGAGTTAGTGCACGACTTTTGTCGTTTGAGAGCAACCCACCTCCAAAGCTTTAAATGAGAATCCTCTTGCGAGGACAAATCCCAAAACACCTAGAGCCAAAGAGTGTTAGGCATCACTGAAGTATTTATGTGCGTGTGATCTGAAGACTTATTACACTTGAGGACTGTGAATCCTCCAGTCGGTTAGGCATCGCGTTCTGAGCATCCAAGAGTCATTGTGGATTGCCGGTGAATGAAGTCTGTGAAGGTATGGAAGTCCCCCTTGAGGACTTACCAGAGTGATTGGGCGAGGACTAAGTGTTCTTAGCTCAAGGGGAATAAGGTGAAGACGCGGTCTTTTGAGTTAAATCTCAGCCTCCCTAACTAGACATAAAGTTGTCACAGCAACTGGAACTGGTCGAACAAATCCCTTGTCCTCTCCGAGCAACTGGTTCTATCCTACCTCTCTTGCTTTACTTACAGTTTGTCTTCGTGAAGTCTTTGCCTACTTGCCTTATCTGTTTGACTTCACTGAGTAAAGACAATTGTCTGTTTGGCTTCATACTATCTTCCATCCTGATCCATATTACATAGTTGCTCATTGTGTTCGTGCTTTCATTACATTGCTTACTTGACTATGGCTTGTCGTCTAGTGTAGTCTACCTTCCGCTGCATATCAATAGGTTCATTTCTATCATCTGTCTTTGAAACATTCCTATTTTAAATACTTCCGTAAAAATCGCCTATTCACCCCACCCCCGTCTAGTCGAATACTAGCACTTTTAGATATGATCGACATAGTGATGTTCACCATTGAAAACTACTCCATCTCACGTGATGATCGGACATGGTTTAGTTGATTTGGATCACGTGATCATTTAGATGACTAGAGGGATGTCTTTATAAGTGGGAGTTCTTAAGTAATATGATTAATTGAACTTTAATTTATCATGAACTTAGTCCTGGTAGTATTTTGCAAATTATGTTGTAGATCAGTAGCTCGCGTTATAGCTTCGCTATGGTTTTTATATGTTCCTAGAGAAAACTAAGTTAAAAGATGATAGTAGCAATGATGCGGACTTGGTCCGTGATCCGAGGTTTATCCTCATTGCTGCACAGAAGAATTATGTTCTTGATGCACCGCTAGGTGACAGACCTATTGCAGAAGCAGATGCAGACGTTATGAACGTTTGGCTAGCTCAATATGATGACTACTTGATAGTTTAGTGCATCATGCTTTACGGCTTAGAACCTGGACTTCAAAAATGTTTTTGAAACGTCACGGAGCATATGAGATGTTCCAAGACCTGAAATTGGTATTTCAGACTCATGCCCGTGTCAAGTGGTATGAGACCTCTAACAAATACTTCGCCTAAAAGATGGAGGAGAATTGCTCAACTAGTGAGGAAGTGCTTAGAATGTCTGGGTACTACAATCACTTGAATCAAGTGGGAGTTAATCTTCCAGATAAGATAGTGATTGCCAGAGTTCTCTAGCCACCATCACCAAGTAACTAGAACTTCCACTACAAAAAAAGACACATCCGTGACATTTTGGGCCGAACGAATTTTTTTCTGTCATACATATGACACTTCTATAACGATAATTGTGACAAAACCCGGTATCATCATAGATGTGGTGGGCTCCTACTTCTATGACAAAAAATCATGACAGAAAATGGGCTTTTCGTCCTGGGCGGGCCGGAGACGCAGCTGCATGACATTCTTTGGGCCGTCCATGATGGAAAAAATCATGGTAGAAGCGAGGGGATGAAAATTTCGGGGAGTTGCCAGTTACGGTGGGAGGTCGGGGCCGAGCGATGCACGTTTCTCTCGTACACGTGCGAGGCGTTGGCTCTAACTGAACCAGAGCAAGGCATTGGGCTCTAACTGAACCCGAGCGATTGCACTGCAGGCTACGCGTTACTGAACCCAAGCGATCGATCGATGGCTGTTAACTGAACCCGATGGAGTGATTCCTTCGCTACTGCTACTAACTGAAGCCGATCGATTGGATGAATAG
>NC_041381.1:50757200-50769580 GCF_002162155.2 Triticum dicoccoides | reverse complement strand
TGGAGGGGTGGCCGTGGAGGGGTGGTTGAACAGGACCCCGTGGTGTGGAGGGCTGGATGAACAGTAGACGGTGGAGGGCTGGATGAACAGTAGACGGTGGAGGGGTGGTTGAACAGTAGCCGGTGGAGTAGCGCGCGGTGGAGGCTGGATGAACAGGAGCCCGTGGAGGCTGGAGGAGGTCGACGGTAGCCCGTGGAGGCTGGAGGACGTCGACGGTGGAGATGAACAGTATCTCGTGGAGTCCCCTTTTGTGGTACGCCACACCCCTCCCTATGAACAGGACCTCCGTTTCTACCGTAGGAGGTCCATTTCGTCCGTTTTGCGGTACGCCACACCCCTCCCGATCAACAGGACCCCCGTTTCGACCGTAGGAGGTCTGTTTCCTCCGTTTTGCGGTACGCCACACCCCTCCCGATCAACAGGACCCCCGTTTCGACCGTAGGAGGTCTGTTTCCTCCATTTTGCGGTATGCCACACCCCTCCCGATCAATAGGACCCTGTTCCGAACGTAGGAGGTCCGTTTTCTTCATTGTGCGGTACGCCAGGCCTCGTTTCCATCGCCTGTTTCGTCCAAGCCCTCCCGATGAACACGACCACGCATTCCGTTTCGACCCAGCCGGTTGGCTCCCCATGAACACGACGAGGATGTTGTTTCTCCGTTCCGACCCAGCCATGTACGTATGCGCGAGTAGGCGTTCGAGACCCTGCCCGTATGTACGTACGTGGCCGTATTTATTTTCTTGCACCCTCGCCGATGTACGTACGTGTACATGCTACGTGCGCGCCTCTATTACGACACGTGCGCGTCTCTACTACGACACGTGCGTGCCTCTACATCGACCAGTATGTACGTACACTTTTGAGACCAGAATGACAATGCTACGTACGCTTCGACCAGGTGGGTCCCGACTGTCAGGCACTTCCTTGCCTGCGAAGATGTAGCTGGTGGGTCCCAGCAGTCAGGGGGCGAATCGTTTTGGTTTTTTTTCTGGATGCACTTCCTTGCGTGCGAAGGTGTAGCTGGTGGGTCCCAGCAGTCAGGAGGGAAACATTTTTTTCATAAAATACGGTGGCCCGTCTGGTCGGTCCCTGCTGTCAGGTGGAGGAATCATTATTTTCCGTGTAATAAGGAGGCACTTCCTTGCTGCGGCCGTGGACCCAGCTGTCAGCCTCTCGACATACAGTCCATGTCCAATGGAAGTCGTTCCTTGACCATGTTGACCACGCCGCACCGAGAGCACCAGGGCGGTGGACGACGGCAAGGCCTAGGAAGGGGACGACGCGGAGCCGGTGAAGACGCGGTAGTGGATGCCCACGCGGATTGGAGTATGAGGATTCACTCTTTCGGCTGCGGTGTGAGGCTGCAGTCGCCGTAGGGCCTGGCCTAAGGTGGGAATAGTAGGGGGTGGTGAGGCCTCCACGGCAGCACAGCCGGCCACGGGAGGCAGGAGCAGGTGGCATGACCAGCGCTGCTTTGGGCGGCTGGAGCAAGAAGACCAGAGGTTGAAGAAGCACTACGGCCGTTGGATGGACATCGTACGGTCACTAGAGCTAGAATCGTTCATATTGACTAAGTTGACAAAGCCCTCCGTCCCCGTCAACTTAGTAGGCCCACAAGTCAGGTTACCACCAAGGTGAGTCCCAACTAGCAGGGGGAGTATTCATTTTTGTGTGCGTAATAAAGAGGCACTTCCGGTGGGTCCGAGCTGACAGCGGGGGGAACGTTTTTTTCGCGAAATACGGTGGCCCGTCCGGTGGGTCCCAGCTGTGAGGGGGGAAACATTTTTTCGCGAAATAAGGTGGCCCGTCTGGTGGGTCCCTACTGTTAGGTGGAGGAATAATTATTTTGCGCGCAATAAGGAGGCACTTCCTCTCCACGTAGAATACTCTTCCGATGGAAGTCGGTCGTTGACCATGTTGACCATGCTGCGCCGAGAGCACCAGGGCGGTGGATGATGGTGACGCCTAGGAAGGGGACGACGCGGAGGCGGGGAAGACACAACAGTGGAAGCCCGCCCAGAGAGGAGTACGAGGGTTCACTGGTTCGGCTGCGGTGTGAGGCTGCCGTCGCCGTAGAATAATAGGGGGTGTGGGTGAGTGGAGGGATGGCCTGGCCAGCGGTGGGAGTAGTATGGGGGCGGTGAGGCCTCCGCGGAAGCACAGCCGGCCACGGGAGGCAGGAGCAGGCGGCACGACCAGCGCTGCTTTGGGCGGCTGGACCAAGAAGACCAGAGGTTGAAGAAGCACTACGGCCGTTGGATGGACATCGTACGGTCACTGAAGCTAGAATCGTTTATATTGACTAAGTTGACAAAGCCCTTGGTACGCTCCAACTTAGTAGGTCCACAGGCCAGCCTCCGAAACGGTGCACCCCAGATGTCAGGGGGAGGAATCACTTTTTGGGCGGCCGAAGCTAAGAATATCCGAGATTGAAGAAGAAGCACGACATCTGTTGGATAGACATCCAACGGCCACTGCTGCTAGAACCGTGTGTTGACTATAATAAGTTGACAAAGCCTTGCATATGCGTCAACTTATTTTTTTAGGGGACGCCTCACTTAGTAGGCCCACAAGTGTGTGGCAGAGAACTTATAGCCCATTTGCGTTTTGTAAGAATGTACAACCCATTTTTGAATTCTAATGGAATTTACAACATCCCATTTACAGTTTGTTAAAAGTACAGCCCATTTTCTAGCTAGGACAACAATTAATAATTTCAACCAACCATTGAAGACAGAATTCAATAAAATTTCCCACATTTTGATGGGATCCGAAATATTTTTATCCCGAAATTTCTAGTCAGATTAAATATAAATTTGTATTACGTAAAACTCCAACGAAACATTGCGCGTGCAACAATGAAAATTTAAGATTTTCGAATTCCATAAATAATATTTTATAAACTAATTTCGTGTTTGGTGCATTTTTTATAGTTACTGCCCAGTTTTTATAATTACATCCCATTTATTATTTTTAAAGCCCATTTTCCTGGTAAGCCTAATGTATCCCTCCTAGGAAAGATTTGCAGCCCAGCGGGACGGAGAATAACAAGTTGACCTTGCCTGGGTATTCCTCAAAAAGACGTATAGCTGGGCTAGCCATTTTCATCTTGAAAAAAGTAGTATCTGGGCTGGATATCTGGCCTGGGCTAGACGGGCCACAGCCCGCCCAGTTAATACCCTGCTCTCCTTTGAACAACAACGAAATCATCACCAAGAAAAACTCTGCAGTGCTCACGCCTCAAAAACACAAATACTGCTCGAGCTGCTTGGTCCCAGCTGTCGGCCGCACCTTGTGCAATTCTCTTATTTATATTGACTACATAGTTGACAATGGTGTGGGACCATGATGTCAGGAAACCAGGAGAAAGCAAAAGAAAATATAGTTGTACATAATAAGGAGGCACTTGCGTACGTACGACTATGTCCCTAGTGGGTCCCTAGTGTCATCCAGTCAAAATAAAGTCATCTCCTGAATCCTCATGTTCGTTGACCATGTTAACAATGCTTGGCACCACGGTGAGTGCAACAACTCGATGGAGAATGGAGAGGGCCTCGCGGGCCCTACGGAGGTCTCATACAGCGCCCACTGCTCATTCGGGAAGCCAGGATCATCGGACACCTATGAGCACCTTCGAGAAACTGAGACGACATGAAACAGTAAGGCCGCGCTTGGGAGCTCTGGTTTATTTCAAACCTGTATTAACATACAAGTGTAATTTACTCATCATCGGAAGGCCCGAGGTCTGTAAGTAAAATCGGTGGGTTACGCGTGTAATTTGAGAGACGAGTTTATATTTTACGAGCACTGCTATATGGACGACATTACCAGACGATACATGCACGACGTGCGTATCATGCCATCCATGGACAAGGCTGAAACAGCAGCTAACGGCTGGATTAGCAATCGTCCGAGTGTCGTTCAGCGTTTTTATCGTGTGTGAAGTACTTCCGATATTTTACTAGTCGAAATTGACCAACCAAGCGCCTTCGCCCGAGACCATCTGCTTTAATTTACAAGTGTCGGTTTTACAAGCGGTTTTGGTTGGAAAACGACAATCCAATCACGGCATAATATCATGAGTTGGTCGGAAGATCGTATGGTTTCACGTCTAACCTACCGGACATGTCATATAGGCTATGAATGAAACATCAGACGATGAACTTCTTACGCACGGAAACAACAGAAGAGGATGATCTTCTTAACAAGCAAATCACTGGCATTAGATTGACATGCAAAACAATATGAAGCATTATTCTCAGGAGGCATGGTGAACAACTCGTGATGCCGCATGCCACAACATTCCAAGCTCAACTTTGCAATCAAACAAAAGGCCTGGCATTACATAGACAATATTCAGAACAAACTCTTAACACAGGGATATCTCAGCAGAGTAACTATTTACTTCTAAACTGAACACAGGAATAGGAAAAAACACTCGACGCTGCTCACAGCAAGGTCGTCCCACTCAAAAATATCAAATGCATGTCTTCTGGCTAACATCAATGAGCAAATTTTGACAAGGTTTTCCAATTCCAATATATTAAACTAACGTCTTCTTGCTAACATCAATGATTAAACTTTGACAAGCTTTTCCCATTCAAAATATGTAATGCCTATGATCGTGTCCTGTCGTAGCTTCTTGTACTTGTTTGGGCACTTTTTGCCCAGGGCACTCCACGTGTTGTTAAATTGCCAATGGTCTCTGCAGACTAGTCATGTCACCGGTGTCTAATAATACTCTGTAAAGCTTCTCGGTCATTCCTTTTGTAACATACCGCAACTAGTGACTGCTTCTTTCTGCAAAGTGGAACGACCAACTAGACCCAGTAACGCAGCAGTTTGCCTTGGGCACATTGGCTCCTTTTGTGCAGTTCAACTAAAATTGAAGTCGGAATAAAACCGAGCTTTAATTTTGATATCCCTGTAAGCAGCAATAGGTATAAGGGAAACAATTACGGAGAAATAACGTTTGATGACTTGTCTTAATGGGAAACAAAGCAGGAGAGTAGAAATTCTCCATCTGTGTGATTCATTCATATTGACTAAGACATTATATTAACAATGCCTTGTTTCAACATGTATAAAGAACGACAAAGAAGAAAAGTACCATTCCTAAAACAATGCAACTGATTCATTTTTAAAGAGACATTATCTTAACAATACCTTGGTTAAACATGTAGAAAGAACTACAAAGCAGGATAGTACCATTCCTAACAAGTGTTACAGTTTTGAACTAAGATTCGGTAGTTAATTAATTCTGAGAGTGGCATTGCTTAATTTTACCAGCGACATTAGATTAATGAAAAGCATAAACAGTTCCAGCGGAGAGTGGGCGCAACAACAATATGTGCTTCCATCTACTTATAAAGGGGGTGATGCAGAGTTTGTTGTAACAAAGCAACAAGCATCATGTCTGGGTTGGTCCCATTTTTGTTCACTACTTAATGGGAAAAGACAGCAATACAATATATTCAATTCAACATTTATTTAAAATAGTACCAATACAGGTAGCACAACATCTCAAAGCACACTGCACAATCATGTGGATGAAGGCCTGTACTGACCTTTCATGAGATCACCAGGATAAAATACGAATCTGCTAACTCGAATAGGAAATCCAATCTCCTTTTGTGCAGTTGCACTGAAATCAAGCAAAGTGTTTCGCGTAGCGAAGCAAAATTTCACAATAGCAACAAGTTGGATAGATATCATGTGGTTGAGACAGAAAGAAGGATGAAACAAACGGTGACAGAAAGAAGCATCTAACTTATCTTGGATGGAAAACAAAGTAGGATAGTAGCATTTCTAAAACGGTTGCATTGATTCATATTAAAAGATACACTCTCTTGAAACAACATTCGTTAAAAAATGTAATTTACTTTTAACAGTGGCAATAGCAAATCTAGTCCTGCACAAACTACGCGAACCCCCCAGTTTCTTTCCCTTTTCAACAAAGAGATCGGTTCCTTACAGATGTGTGTATTGGGTTACCCCATTTTTCCCTTTTCGACCAACAAAGAGGCTGGATAGCCAGTCTATACTACTTTTCCTCCCTCCTTTCCTCATTGAACCACGTCCTAGATTCATGCTCCACCCCACCGCACTTTTCTTTCCCCTTTGAACCAAGACCTAGATTCGACTACAAATCAAAAAGATCCACATGTATCTAGAGCAACGACGGTTTCAAAGAAACTTATACCTTAGGGTCGTCGGGATGTGGCAAGGCGTGCGGCGGCAGGCTGGATCTTCCCACACTACGTACGACAGCGAGGAAGAAGGGGTCGGTGGCCCTCCCACACAGGCGTTGGGTGAAAGAGAACAGCGCAGCCGGCAGTGGATTTCCTCCCTCGCCGAAGGCGATAGAGTTAACGCTGCACCTCCTCCCCTTCCCGGTGCAACAGGATACAGTCGCCTCCTTCACCAGCTGTGAGGGGGGAGAGAGAGAAAAGAGGCCAACACAATCTTGTTTAGATCTGGTGAAGAGAGGGTGAGAGACTGTGAATATAGCAAACCCTAGCAAAGTTGATGTCCACTCTGTTTGTGGTCTATTTTTTTGTCCTAGTTTTTTTTGTTTCTTGTTGCTACATTATATACTTGTGGGAGCTTAGATGTGATATCCTTAAATAACATCTAGATGTGAATTATACAAACTGGTTTTCTAACATACCAAGAAAGAAAACTCGATCAAAAACACGCCCCCACTTCCAGGTCGCGAGAGTCGTCGCGCACACACACATAGACATACACATGCATATCCGTGTTTACGTAAAATTCCATCTCCATCTCCATCTCCAATCATATTTGTCCAACTGGCACATTATTTACGTTGATAATTATATACGCAACAATATTAACGTACAACATCTCTTCTTTGCGCACGTCCGGACCGCTGCCACGGCCGGTCCTGACCAACCCGAACACTCTTCATCACCCGCGCGTGCTTCCCTCCTGAAACGGTCAGTGCCGCATTCATGCCTGGCCAGAGCGGACGCGACTTCTCAATGGCCACGGCATTGAAGCGGCACGCCAGCCGAGAGAGCGTCGCATGCGCTGCTTCCGGGTGCACGCGGCTGCTCCGCGTTCAAAGGTCACAATAGCCGGCTACAACATGCATGTAAAAAGTTCTTGGGAGTCCGTGCTACAGCTAGCTGTCCTCCCCCAACTCGTCAATCTCTTCCAGTAGTGCTAGTAGTACTCCATGGCGCGATCCATCGACAAGCAGGCGGGAAAGTTATCGTATACTCGATTTGCGGTGAGTGGCATGCCGAGCGACCATGCCGTGGAGGAGGGTGAGACACGAACACGACAGGCGTGATTTAAACATTGGTTTTGCTCGATGGCGCGATCCAACCAAACAAAACGTTGGTTTCTCTCCGTTTCCATTTTTCTCCGGAAAAACGGAAACTTTCCACTCCATTTTCATTCCTATTGCAAGGTTGCCCCGTTACAACATTCCATCAAATACAAAGGAAACCTAACACGGATGCTGATGCATCTCAATGATTCACATATCATAGCCAATATTTACTTCACAACTAAAGAAAAAAGTTGTGAGAGCGTGTACGAAAGAAAAACTACTGATGGTGTCACTACGACTTAAACCCTAAACCCTAAACATGATTTAATTCCCTGGCCAGGTAGAACCTGTCGAAGGAAAGACGGCTGGCACCCTCGGATCATACGATGCTTTTGTGCAGTTCCACTAAAATCGACCTGAGCATCCCTGATGGCAAAGATATTGAAGAAGTGTGATTAGAATAATAGTATTGGCACTAGTTCATGAGACATAAACTCATCACAAGTAGAAGCCGGTAGAAGTAGAGAAAGATCGACATGGAGATGGAGCTACGGCAGTGGAGCAAGCCGGCTCCAAAAGGAAGATGGACTACCTGGGACGTCGGGCTATACCTAGAAGGGCGGTTGGGACGCGGCATCAGCCCATACCGCGGTGACCCCCGATTGGGATGCACCTACTATGGGTTTTCTCCCTCACCGATGTTGACCGCGTCTACGTAGAACATTGTTCCCTTCCCCCAGCTGTGGGATCAGGCCCGTCGTTCTATGCTTGTGAAGATAGCAACCTTAGCAAGCAGGCTTGTAGCTTAGGCTCCTACTAGTGTATATATAGTGGTTTTCTTTTTCTCTCCATATCAACCATTTTATATTGCATACGTGTCATTCAAGAGTTAAATGATGGTTGCTTCTTCCGACTAACTTACTGTGTGATTTGACTGCTCCTTAGTGGCCCCTACTCGTACTCCCCCTACGTGTATGCAACAGTCACACGTACACATGGACGCAAAAACACGCGCAATGCCCTAATGCATGCATGTCCGAGAACACGACGGAACACACACGGTCACGCTAAGTGCTCAACCTACACATGCATGCACACACATACTCAGTCAGGGTGAGCTAGTGACCGTATAAACACCGGAAAATATATATATTGAGCGCAATGAGCGTATTATGAAGTCCACTAACCGTATTTTTACAAATATACAGTGACAGACAGTGTATTTATCTCGTTTGAAATTAATCCATATTAACCGGAGAGGAGGCAGTATAGACTAGCATTACTTGCGCGCGGTGGCTCGCAGGACAAGGAGAAACTTTTGACTAATGCAAGCTCTCCCTCGCTCAGGCGGTGGACGTGCAACAGTTAATTCGGTGTTAGATTGCCAGAAGCATACACTATACTACTAGTGCTACTATTGTTCGACTTCCCGAATAGGCGAACAGCCAAGCGCAAAGTTTACTAGTACTAGTACTACTAATATAGTCTATAAAGGTACGTACTATACTAGTACTAGGAACCGGATGGAGGAGCGTCTGCACTCTTATTATAATTTTAAAATGTGATAAAGCAATCTTCAACACATTTGGTTCTCTTCGAGGGTTCTCGCATGTGATAATGGAAGTTGATTGCATGGAACACTCGCCACAATTCTTGCTTAATTCTGGCTCATATCCTGTTACAAATAGTAGCGCTCGGTAATATTTCCTCTTTTTTGTTATTCAGCATGTAAACATGTCAGCAAACCTTGCGGCGCATCTTCGTGCGAACCGTGCTTGCTGCACTTTAAATGTGGCCGGGAGCTGGCTTGATGAAACACCTCGCTTCCTACTTCTTTTTTTGCGGGGTACCTCGCTTCCTAGTGACCAGTGTCTTGGCTGATCGTCCTAAGAATGCTTATATATGAATAAAGCTCTCTCATTTACCCTCAAAAAAGATTAAGCCATATTAACCAGAAAGGAGGGAGTATGGACTAGCACTACTTTTTGGTGTGTCCCGTCAACTCGCAGAACAAGGAGAAGCTTGCAGGACAAGGTGAAGCTCGCTTACGCCTTTTGACTAATGCAACCTACCCTCGGTGGACATGCATCAGTCCATTCGGTGTCACATTGTCAGAGGCATACACAGTAGTACCCAACATGCGGAGTACCATCATTGTTCGACTTCACGAAGAGGCGAAGAGCCAAGCGTAGTAGTACGAGTAGTACTACTACTAGAACCGCATGGTGGAGCGTCTGTACTCTTATTTTTTTATCTCTGATAAAGTACACATTTATTCCGGAGAAGGGCGGAAAACGGCAGCCCAACATGTAATGAATGATATCGATCAACCAACCATGCCCTAATATATCTTGGCCTCCATGCGAACCCATCTGTGTGTTCTCGCTCCTCGTCTCTCTCAAGGAACGGCAGGTTGGCTCTTTGCCGTCAATTGAGATCGGTTTGCTCACACTCCTGCCCCACATGTCAGTGATATGCCAAGAGGAGGTGCGTTGACCGACTGGCCATATGTGTACTTGGTTTTGAACCTTCATACTACTCCTCCCTCCGTCACAGTTAACAGGGCGCGCTTCATTATGATGCATTTCTCTCAATGCATTTCCACCACCAGAGAGACTTTAGACGCGTTTGGTTTAATGCTCAATTAATTAGGGCGTGGTAACCGCAATCAAGTCCACAATTTTCTCTCCATGTACTCTGTACTACTCCTACAGAGTGGAGTAAGTGCATGCATGTGTGTACCCGGGGTGGAAGCACTGCATGCATGTGTGTACGCATTATTCCCTCTAGTAATAGACGCCGTGCTATAACTACCAATGCTATTTTTCAGGCCGATCGCTAGTCGCCTTGATCCCATAGATCTTTTTTCTTTTTTCTGAAGCCCGCTGTATAAACAGTGACGGATCGAGTAGAATGAGCGGATTCAAAGAAGAGCGTATTGATGGTTGCTTCTTCAGAGAAACTTACAGTGGGAAAGGTGGGGCTTACGATTTGACTGCTCATTACTCACTATTAATGCGACGCAACGACCGGGCTGAGTCTCCCATGCGGTTGTGCACTACCCCCTCGGTTCTTAAATATACTCCAGAGTATATTTGTCTTTCTAGATATTTCAACGAGTGACTACTCAAATATTTGTCTTTTTAGAGATTTCAAATGGACTGGCACATATGGATGTATATACATATTTTATAGTGTAGATTCTCTCATTTTGCTCCGTATGTATTCACTTGTTGAAATCTCTAGAAAGACAAATAGAATATTTAGGAACGGAGGGAGTACACATACGAAGCAAAATGAGTGAATCTACACTCTAAAATATGCCCGTTTGAAATTTGTAAAAAGACAAATATTTAGGAATGAAGGAGTATAATTTTGTGCATGGCACATGGGCCCGGATGATGAAGAGGCTTCTGGCAGTGCTATCAAGCTTCCATCATTTGTTTACATAATTGACATACTATTCAAATAATTTTCCAGCGAGACATGAAATTGTACAATGGTGTGAGCTTTCAGCTTCTGCTTCGCGTGTCTTGCCATCGATGCTCTTTAGAAAACAATAAAAAACTAACTTCCTTGCTAATGCATGTCAATTATTAGCAGATCAGAGCTAATAATTACATCACAACTGAAGAGAGAGTTGTGAGAAGGTGTTAAATTAAAATTGATCCATGCTTTCATTGGCAGCAACGTCCCCCCAGCTCTGTCTAAATCAACAAGGCATGTTGGGGAAAAAAGTAGTTGTCTGGAGCATGCAACATTCTGATCATTTTGTGCAGTTCCACTAAAATAGAGCTGAGCGTCCCTGTTCCAAAGATATTAAGTGTGATTACGATAATAGAGGACTGCTGATGAAACAATAAACACATAAATAGAAGCCGGTCACCTTTGCAGTCTCTTTTAAGACTAACTAGTTGGACAAGATTAGGCTCGGAGTTGGATGAGGAGGATAGAGCAAAACCAATCTCCCTTTGTGCAATCACACTGAAATGTAGAGACGTTGCCCATGTGACATTTTAGTACAACTGCACAAAACACTCTTAAGGAAAAAGTGATTTGTGCAGTTCACCAAAAGGTCGCAATAGCAACGAGGTGAAATGGATAGCCCTGTTTGCAAAAAAGAGGTAGAAAGGAAACAATTACTGGCCAATAACAGTTGATGACACATGCGACGACAAAAAATAAGCATATTCTTGCCCTAAGAGAAGATAACAACACGGTTGTGTTTGTATAAAACGGTGTGAGGACGAGAATGCAATATGGAATGTACGTTGAATGAGCTACGTTTTGGGCAAAGAACTATGGAAGATCCACATGCTGCGACGTGGGAAGACGGGCAGTGGAGCAAGGCCGGAGGGGATACCTGGAGGTCGTCGGGATGTAACTAGGTGAGCGGCGGCGGGCGGAATCTGCGAGCAGGTGGCGCAGGCCCTGCCACGCCGAAGCTTGGTCAGAGAGAACTGCGTGTACCGCAGATCGGGACGTGCTGCCTCGGCGCCGTCGAACGGAGAAACGATGCACTTCCCCCTTCCCCCGGCAGATGGGATGCGGCCGGATCAGTGACCAACGGTGAGAGAGAGAGAGAGAGGCCACCGCACTCCCTTTCCCCCGGCGGACGGGATGTGGCCGGATCAGTGACCAACAGTGAGAGAGAGAGAGGCCACCGCAGCCTTGTGTGAGATACTCTGAAGAGCGACAAACCAGGCATGCAAGGCTCCATTGTATATAGTGAGCGGACTACCTTTTTCTCCATAAAAATTGTTTTATATTCTATGTACGTGCCATTGAGTGCTATAACTTTATTTAAAAATAACGCGGCAACGCGTCAAGTCGAACTTTGTTTCATGCAGGCGTGGTACACGACCTGCCTAGGTAAACAACCGCTACAGGCATTCAAATTAGCACATGGGCTGCCATTTCGTAAAGAAATGAGCTCCACCGTGTACCCGTGCGGGTGTGGCTTGGCACGAAGCGTGAGTACGTGCACGGTGCACATATTCTCTTCTTGTATACGTACACCACCTACGTGGGATTGTGTGAGAGAGATACAAACCTAGAGAGATATAGTGTGTGGGTTCTT
>NC_041381.1:50753951-50756886 GCF_002162155.2 Triticum dicoccoides | reverse complement strand
TGTGTGTGAAATAGAGTCTTGGATATAACATATATAGAGAGGGGGCGATCCACGAGAAGAGAGTGGAGGTATCACCGTCTTGAGGTGTCCATAGAATCGAAAAGAGGGATGATGTGTGTGTGTGTGCGCGCGCGCGATCGATAAAGAGTGCCATCGAATTTGTGTGTTCCCACGTCAAAGATATAGAGTGGCTGGCCTACTAGAACGTGAGAGGGGACATGTGCAGTTTGTCTCTATGGCATGGATACCTACCTGCAGCGCTCGACTATTGGTGTGTGGTGGGGGAAGAGGGAGGCCCAATTAACTATAGAGGTACAATGGCTGGTATATGTGTGGAGGAGGAGAGAGGCCTACCTCATGTATTAAGGAGATCGATCTGCCTCATGTATTAAGGGAGATCGATCAGCATCCATGCATATGTGCAGGAGAGGAATAAGGTTGGGAAAGAGACAGAGCTAGAGTGTTGGAGGGGGTGGTAGTGGAGTTGCTTCTAACAAATGGTGGGATAGGCTTGCTAGACAAACGGAGGGCACGCCCGCAATATCAATAAGAGAGGAGATGGCTGCTTGTTGTCTGTGCACGTGCGTGTGAGAGACGGGTCAGGAGACATGCACGAATGATGAGGGGGGACGATGTGGCTGTGGTAAGCAGACATAACTACATAGGAAGATCAATCACCCTTTGTTAGAGAAAGGAGAGACATAACTTGTGAGGTACGTCGATCGATGGGGGGGGGGTAGTTAAATTCGATCCAAGTATATGTTGGGAGATCGATCGGTATACATGCATGTGTGTGTTAGAAGCAAACGAGGCACAAGGAGAAGGATAAAGATAGAGGGATGCATGTAGGAGGTGGTACGAGAGGCATACTATATCGAGCGGGGAGGAGTGTGCGAGTACGAGAACAATGAAAAGAGTGGTGGGAGTGAGGCATGGACGGTGACAAGAGAAGAGGGGAAGCTTGTGTTTGTGCTAGGCACACCTGGATAGAGAGGCATATCGATCGATGTGTGCCGTAAAGAAGGAGCTGGGGGGCCTACACACACCGTGGGTGAACGACCTAAAGTGAAAAGACGACTTTGCACGATGGAGCTAGAGAATGTTGAGGGAGGGTGAGAGGGATGCGGGCGTGTGCATGCACAAGAGAAAGTTATTGCTAGCTACAAAGATAAGAGGGTTGTGTGGGTGTAAAAGACGAACAGAAAGCAAATTCAGATATTTGAAGAATTTATCATAGTGTTCTAAACCGACGCATGTGTGAATATATATAATGGTGATACACATGGTGTGTTTATGAACATGTTATACTACATTTAATATATTTTATCTCTACTCTTATAAAGAAACGGAGTTGTTGATGATGGTGTGCCTGCCATCCTGCATTATAGGCCGTCCGATTTATATCTCGCGGATAGCAAGGAAACTATGATGGTTGAAGTTGGCAACAATCATGATTGTAGATTCTTATTGAAATAGAGAAACAAATTCAAATTTAGTTCGAATTGCAGTGGTTGTATAGACATTTGGAATGCACTAAAATGTTGGTATGAGTAGGTTACATGCATTATACAGCAAGCGAAAAAAATTAATCGGACATAACATGGATTCATACTCCCTCCTTCCATCTATATAGGGCGTAATGAGATTTTTAAGACCGCCTTTGACTATTGACAAGATTAATAGTACATGACATGCACAATGTGAAAATTATATCATTGAAAGAACCTTTCACAGACGAAGTTAACGGTGTGCTTTGTGTGAGTTGCATGTCATATATCATTGCTCTAATATTTGGTCAAAGTTAGCATCGAAAAACGCATTAGGCCCTATATAGATGGAAGGAGGGAGTAGCTTTGAATAGCATTTGTATAGTAAAACGGGGCAAGACTCTCTCTTTGTGTGGTGTGAATAGTTTTATTTTTTCATTTTCTTTTTGGTTGAGGGAAGTGCGAATTGATTTATTACGTACAAGTACAATATTACTACACGTTAGGCTTGTCCCTAAAATTCAACCCGCGTCTTGTTATATCCCGAAAATTCAGATATCGTGCTCCCAAAACTGGCGCCTTCACAACCCACGCCTTGCTATTCCAAAATTACAACGCCCGCTAAAACTCCCTCCAGCTGCCAAATCCTAACACGCGGAATCCCCCTTCTAACCCTGAGCCGAAAGGGCCGCTAGTTCAAATCGGTGGGGGGGGTACTTTTGTAATACACCTTACATTTTGGACAAGCGCGTCCCTAAGTCATGCTTCACCCCCTCCCATCGCCCCCTTTTCCCCATTCAAAATCCCAAGCCGCCACAACCTCTCCGCTCCAGCCGCGAAACCCCACCCTCCTTCGTCCGCCACGTCACCGCTGCCCAGCCGGAGCCTCTTCCCCGACGACGTCGTCCACCGCAATAGCTCGACGTCCCTCGTCCACCTCCCCGGATGAGGATCCGTCGTCCATCTTGCCGTCCAGCCGGTTCAGCCGCCCCATCCTCCACCTCCAAGGAGCTGCTCCGACGATCGCCTCGTCTATCACGGCTGCTCCATCCCCACAGCGCCGCCTTAACCTGCTCCACCGGAACCGCAGCATCCTCACCGACTCCTCGGACGAAGCCGAGGCCTACTCGGCGCCACCAAAGAGGTTGTACACTCATCGCATCGCACCTTCTCCTTAACTCGACCTCCCGGCGCCGACGGTGCTCCATCCCGCACCCCCATGGAGCGGCTACCTTGAAGCCTGCGCCACGGGCGACATCTCCATGGCGTCTCTCCCCCAGTGCGAGGCCCCTTCGGCGGCGGCGTCCATACCAGCCGGATCTGCTACTGCTGCTCCGGCTCTCGCTCGCTCGCTCACGCTGCTGCTGCTGCTCCGGCTCTCGCTCGATCGCTCGCTCGCCCAGCTGCTGCTGCTGCTCTCCCCCTCACTCGTGCTACTGCTCTGCTCC
>NC_041381.1:50719767-50753645 GCF_002162155.2 Triticum dicoccoides | reverse complement strand
TGCCGGAGAGGTACCCCACTATCTATCTTAGGGTTCAGGGTGGGGGGCGGGGGCCTAGAGGGCTGGCCGGGGCCGTGGTGGCGAGTTGTTTCAGGGCGGCGAGGCGGCGCTGGGGCCGGCGGTTCGGCCGGTGGTGGCTGGTGGCTCAGGGTGGTGCAGGTTGAAGATGACCTACAGGCCCTCCCTAAACTACATGTCAAGTGCCTCTCTGCTACCATTGCGTTCAGTTTCGACAGTAGCATTCAGATTCCACAGTAAATTTCAGTTTCGACAGTTAAGTTCAAAGTCAATAGTTTTTACCTCATCTGTTGTAGTCAGGTGGTTTTTGGTGATGTTAATTTTACATCCACTTTACATCATCTATTGGAGATGCTATTAGAATCCCACTTGAGATTGACGATGTCTGTCTTGTGCTGCTTCAGCCTTGACGTTTTACGGCTCACTGGAGCTGCTCCAATGACAGAACGATCCATCACAACAGAGCAGTGCCCTGGACGCCGTCTACAGATTCCTCAGATCTTCCTCCACACCTCCGACAGCCACCTCTGCCTCAACTGCTTCAGCGACCAAACCAATGATGCTGAGGTCGACACGGCTACGGCAAAGAGGTTGTACACTTGTTGCATCACTTATTACTATACATTCATGTCGAACCATTAGGGCTATTTTGGTTCAACGGAAAAATGTCGATCCACTGGTTGTTACCATCACTCTGAATTTCTGCATGCTCTCCTTACATAATCTCACCATATTTTTTTCGTATGCATGTCAGATATTGTACACAGTCATGCTGAACATGTAGAGAAAAAGAGAAGAGTTTTGCGCGGCAATACAATGTCATGCAGACATCGCTCCATGGTGGGTTCAATGGCAAACCCTCCCCACCCCTCTCCAGATTGTAATCCAGAGGAAGATATCTGTTTTGAGGCGTATTCAGACGCCGCTGACCACTCCTATTTACCCCCCAAGCTGTTTGCTCTACCTTGGCATGATGATGTTAGTCATATCATGCAGATGTTGCCTTGCAGTGCCTACTTTTGACATCATATATGTCATCTGCTTAGTTTAGACATGTTCTGTAATGCCACCTATTTAGTTTCTATATCATATATGGGAATTATGCTATCTCATGTCTTTTAGCCAGTCATAATATATGTGAAATGTGCAATGCCATCCTGTTTAATGAGGCATCATATATTTGAATGATATCTGGCCCATCCTTTTCTTCATTACATTTCCATTTGTCGACAATGTTTGTACATTAAACTACTCTTCCTGTGAATCAGCCATTTGGGTGGGAGATGGAAAAATCTGGAGTGAAAACAAGGCCTTCAGAGCAGACAGTGCTACCTGTCGAAGCAGATCTCTTGTTGGGTCCCGATAGCTCCTCAGAGATGGATTCAGAGATAGATGACCAGTCCTATTCCCCCACTAAGGTGTATGCTCTCACTTGGCACAGTTATACTGCTCATATCATGCATACGGTGTCTTGCATTGCATAGTTTAGGCATCATATACTCAATATTCAACACCATGTTCTTAGTTCAGACATCATATCGAATGCCCTCTCTTTAGCATATAAATCACATATGTGAATTAAATGATGTGATCCTGATTACTTAGATAACATGAAGGTGAATTATGTCATGCAATCCTGTTTAGTTATTCATCATATCTTTGAATTATGTTATGCTATGCTATCTAGTTTAGATAGACATCATATATGTGAAATTATGTCATGCTATCCGCTTTAGTTAAACAATATACATGTCAACTATTTCATGCCCTTTTTTTCCACACTATCTATTGCATCTGTCTCTCATACAATGTCTGTACATTCAACTATGTTTCCTGTTTATCAGCCATTTGAATTGGAGCGGGTAATGCAAGTATCTAGCGGAATAAAAACACGGTCTTCAAATAAAACAGTGATACCTCTTGGTGGAGATAGCACCCCGGTTGTACATGCACAAGAACCATCCCTACCACACATAACCCAAACTCTCACAGATTGTACCCCTATTGCGATGGACAGAGAACCAGCTTCACCGAATCTAACCCCAACCCCAGTCGATAGTAACCTAGTTCCTGTTGACACAGCACCATCTCCACCACAGAGCTCCCAAACAAGAGCAGTTAGTAAGGCAGCTCCAGTGCCCAAAGGGCCAGTACTATCACGGCAAACCCCAACTCCACCAGTTAGTACACCTATTCCTGTGGAGGAAGCACAACCAGTCAGTCATAGTTTAGCATCTATCGCATTTGATGTTGTTAAATCGTATGTGTGTATCTTCCCATCTTGGAAATATTATACTGAAGATGAAGGAAAATGCCAGTTGCAGGTGTTTGTCCAGGAGTTATGTGTAAGTAATGTTATTCATGGCAATTACTTTGCTTCGTCCCATACATCCTAACACCATGATGGTTATAATACAGCAAATTTTCCCATTTTTCTCTATAGAGAAAGACCGATTTGGAAACTCCGGATGAGGTAACCTGTGCTAATACCTCTGCTATCTTCAAGAATTCTTGGTGGCAGTATCAGAATTACCTGAAGAAAACATACTTCACCGGCAAAGAAACTCATCAAATTCCCTTACATTCTCCTGAGACACATTTACTAGACGATGACTGGGAACGCCTTGTTCTATACTGGTCCCAAACCAAGAATGTGGTAAGGTCTATGAGCTTATTTTCTATTTTTAAGTATTTTATTCTTGTGTCTTACTGTACTCTGTTCATGTAGAACAAGTGCCTAAACCTGAAGAACAAATGTTCTAATTTAAGACTTCATTGCTATCATAGTTCAAAAAAGTGCTAGGCATTAATTGTTCGTTTTGCCACCGCCTTGTGCTTTACTGACCAAAGCGCATGCTTATGCGCACTTATGCATAGATTATGCGTAGTTATGCGCAATGCATTTTGCCAACGCCTAGAACCTAGGCGCGCTTAAGCGCTTGCTTAGGCGCGCCTTTTTTGACTATGATTGCTTTGCTCTTGTATCACTGTATTTACTCATACAAACTTATTTTTAAATTGAAGGATCCAATTGAAACTCCAATGGCATAGCAGGTATGTTCACGCATGTTTCTTTAACAGGTTTTCTCTTATCAATAGCTCTGTTGATTTCAATTTCAATTGTGTATACAGTTGACTTTCATATCATGCACATTACTAGCATCACAACAGAGCCAATAGTGTTGTTCTACATGTAGACCCGTGGTACCCATCTAAAATCTTGTTGTGTCGTGTAGTTTCCCACGCTTTGTATTATTTCACTGCTACTTTGTCTTGAACTGATATGACTTGAACCGTGTCTCTATTTTGAATTGGCAAGACAATGCAGTGACCATAGGACATAGATATATATTTATTTGATGCTTTTATTATGTACTAGTACTTGGCAATAGAAGACTTGGTAGTTTAATCATGTCCACCTTACTAATGAACTGGTTCACCGAAATGAGTTTCATATACTAGTACATGATAAACTTGTTATGTGTCTGCTTGTCTCTTCTTTTAGAATGCTGACAGAATATTGGGGAAGAGTGCCTTATTAAGCAATGGTAAAGGAAATAATGCAGATAAGGTTCAGGATAGTGACACATCCTTGTTGGTCTCCAAGAAAGCTGATAAAACAGCTAAGGAAGACTATCTTGAAGACAGCGAGACAACTCCACAATCCTGTCTTGGTTTAGTGTTCGAGTTACTCGCCACTACCGCATGCACAAGCTATTCAAACTCATTGTCTGAATCAGTTCGGTTTCTTGAGTCTCAACTACAAGCTGAAAGACATCGATCAGCTGTGATGCGACAAGAAGCGGAAGGACTGCGGAAGTCCCTGGAGCATTCAGATGCATACTTTCTAGTGCAACAACAAGCGTTGGAGGATTTTAGCGCCAAACAGGACAAAGCTAATCAGCTTGCTAAGCTTCTTGCCAGCATGGTGGATACCCAGGATAATGTTTCTTGAGCTCTTCTGAAGTTGTTTCAGTTATGCTCTTGTTTTGCTGCCGCGTTTATTTGCACTGGTGGCCAATTTTGATGGCCAGTGTATGTAATATGCTGCTTTGTTCCCTATATTTGCACTGGTGGCGAACTTTGATGCCCAGTGGATGTAATATGTGTAATAGCAGTAATAGGCTAGCCTTAATTGCTTGCTTATTTACTTCCTTATTGTCTTGTTTAGTTGTTTGCTTGTAGTCACTGCAGTTCTTTTTCTGTGTTTTTCTAGTGGCCACAATAGCCTATTTTTGGTAACTAGGCCAAAATAATCATGGCAACACATCGACTGTTGTAACCATGGGCCTCTTGCAGGCCGTATGATCCATGGGCCTTCGTCTGGCCGTAGGATCCATTGGCCTTTTATACGGGCCGTAGGATCCATCAGCCTTCTATACGGGCGTTAGGGTCCATGGGCCTTCTACGGGCCATAGGGTCCATGGGACTTCTACGGTCCGTATGATCCATGGGCCTTCTACGGGCCGTACTATCCATGGGCCTCATACGGGCCGTAGGATCCATGGGCCTTCTACGGGGCGTATCATCATTTTGCCAATCATGGGTCGTACTATTCGTGGACCATAACGGGCCGTTAATAGGCCGTATTTGATAACTCTATGAAAACAGCCCAACGGGTTTTTTACATGAAAACGGCCCAACGTATTAACGGTCCGCAAACGGGCCGACTGTAACGACGGGCTGAATTTGGCCCACAAGCAGAAAATGACAGTAACGGGCTGTATGTAACTGAATGCTGCAAATGAGCCCAAAAATTAATGGGCCCTGAGAAGGCCGAAAGATAACTTGGGCTGGAAACGGCCCAATGGAATAACAAGCTGTTAATGGGTATAAAGTGATACACTGTTCATTACGGGCCAGTTTCACCACGGGCCGTTAATGGTCCAAGAGTTACAAAGGTCCTCATATGGGCCGAAAGAAGTCAAGGGCCACACATGGGCCAGAAGTTAAAATGGGCTGAATCATATTGGATGGCCCAGTTGACGCTACTTGGCCTAATTCGTATAGGGCGTAACGGGCCCTGGGTTAGCAGGCTATAAATGGGCTATATGCGAACAGGCCGTTAACAAGCTTACCGTGGGCCGGGCCACCACCTTTTGACCAAGTCAAACGGGCCGGCCTTTTCACAGGAATGGGCCTCTGTTGGGCCATGCCACGTGTCGCCGTATCATAGGTGACTCCGGTCCAATGAACGGATGACATCTGTCCCAACGATGAGCCAACACGTGTTTCCTCCAGCCAATGATGATTTTACACGTGGAAAATCCCCATTGGTCGGGGCTGTTAATGCGTTATTGGAGCCAAAACCCAACCCGATAGCTTAACGACGTTCCGTTACGGTGGATGCCACGTGTCGGTCACCCTTGACGAAAGCACTTCTGTGACGTGTGATTTATCGTCATGGAAGTGGACACTTCCGTGATGATAACTTTGGTAATGTCGTGGAACACTTCTACGACAGCACAGGTATGACTATCTTGATTCTTTCATAAAATCATCATGGATGTACATGCATGACAAAAATCGTGACCTACTGTGACAAACACGTATCATCACGGAAGTGTATTTTTTTGTAGTGTTCGTGATAAACTATAGTATGCAAGGGATGACGAAAATGATTCCCGAGCTCTTTGATGTCTACTACACAACCTTCTTCTTGTAGACGTTGTTGGGCCTGCAAGTGCACCGGTTTGTAGGACAGTAGCAAATTTCCCTCAAGTGGATGACCTAAGGTTTATCAATCCGTAGGAGGCGTAGGATGAAGATGGTCTCTCTCAAACAACCCTGCAACCAAATAACAAAGAGTCTCTTGTGTCCCCAACACACCCAATACAATGGCAAATTGTATAGGTGCACTAGTTCGGCGAAGAGATGGTGATACAAGTGCAAAATAGATGGTAGGTATAGGTTTTTGTAATCTGAAATTATAAAACAGCAAGGTAACGAGTGGTAGAAGTGAGTGTAAACGGTATTGCAATGATAGGAAACAAGGCCTAGGGTTCATACTTTCACTAGTGCAAGTTCTCTCAACAATAATAACATAGATAGAACATATGACAAGCCCTCAACATGCGACAAAGAGTCACTCCGAAGCCACTAATAGCGGAGAACAAACGTAGAGATTATGGTAGGGTACGAAACCACCTCAAAGTTATTCTTTCGGATCGATCTATAAAAGAGTTCGTACTAGAATAACACCTTAAGACACAAATCAACCAAAACCCTAATGTCACCTAGATACTCCATTGTCACCTCAAGTATCCGTGGGCATGATTATACGATATGCATCACACAATCTCAGATTCATCCAACCAACATAAAAGTACTTCAAAGAGTGCCCCAAAGCTACTACCGGAGAGTCAAGAACGTGTGCCAACCCCTATGCATAGGTTCATGGGCGGAACCCGCAAGTTGGTCACCAAAACATACATCAAGTGGCACATGATATCCCATTGTCACCACAGATAATCACGGCAAGACATACATCAAGTGTTCTCATAAAGACTCAATCCGATAAGATAACTTCAAAGGGGAAACTCAATTCATCACAAGAGAGTACAGGGGGAGAAACATCATAACATCCAACTACAATAGCAAAGCTCGGAATACATCAAGATCGTGCCTTAGAGGGAACACGAGAGAGAGAGATCAAACACATAGCTACTGGTACATACCCTCAGCCCCGGGGGTGAACTACTCCCTCCTTGTCATGGATAGCGCCGGGATGATGAAGATGGCCTCCGGTGATGGGATCCCCCTCCGGGAGGGTGCCGGAACAGGGTCCCGATTGAGTTTTGGTGGCTACAGAGGCTTGCAGCAGCGGACCTCCCGATCTATCTTCTGTTCTGGAAGTTTTAGGGTACGTAGGTATATATGGGTGCAGGGGGTACGTCGGTGGACGTCCGGGGTGCTCACGAGGTAGGGGGCGCGCCCCCCACCGTAGTGGGTAGCCCGGGACTCCCCTGACGTGCACTCCAAGTCAATCAGGTGGGTTTCCTTCCAAAATTAACTTCTCCAGTTGATTTCATTCCGTTTTGACTCCGTCTGATATTCCTTTTCCTCGAAACACTGAAATAGGCATAAAACAGCAAATCTGGGCTGGGTCTCCAGTTAATAGGTTAGTCCCAAAAATAATATAAAAGTGGATAACAAAGCCCAATATTGCCTAAAACAGTAGATAAAGTAGCATGGAGCAATAAAAAATTATAGATACGTTGGAGACGTATCAGGCATCCCCAAGCATAATTCCTGCTCATCCTCGAGTAGGTAAATGATAAAAAAAGAATTTTTGATGCGGAGTGATACTTTGCATAATTTCAATGTAAATCTTCTTAATTGTGGCATGAATATCCAGATCCGAAAGATTCAAGACAAAAGTTCATATTGACATAAAAATAATAATACTTCAAGCATACTAATCAAAGTAATCATGTCTTCTCAAAATAGCATGGCTAAAGAAAGTTATCCCTACAAAATTATATAGTCTGGCTATTGCTCTATCTTCATCACACAAAGTATTTAATCATGCATAACCCCGATGACAAGCCAAGCAATTGTTTCATACTTTAATAATCTCAAACTCTTTCAACTTTCACGCAATACATGAGCGTGAGCCATGGACATAGCACTATAGGTGGAATAGAATGGTGGTTGTGGAGAAGACAAAAAGGAGAAGATAGTCTCACATCAACTAGGCGTATCAACGGGCTATGGAGATGCCCATCAATAGATATCAATGTGAGTGAGTAGGGATTACCATGCAACGGATGCACTAGAGACATAAGTATATGAAAGCTCAACAAAATAAACTAAGTGGGTGTGCATCCAACTTGCTTGCTCACGAAGACCTAGGGCACTTTTGAGGAAGCCCATCATTGGAATATACAAGCCAAGTTCTATAATGAAAAATTCCCACTAGTATATGAAAGTGAAAACATACGAGACTCTCTATCATGAAGATCATGGTGCTACTTTGAAGCACAAGTGTGGTAAAAGGATAGTAGCATTGTCCCTTCTCTCTTTTTCTCTCATTTTGGTTTTTTTATTTGGGCCTTTTATTTTTTTATGGCCTCTTTTTTTTCGTCCGGAGTCTCATCCTGACTTATGGGGGAATCATAGTCTCCATCATCCTTTCCTCACTGGGACAATGCTCTAATAATGATGATCATCACACTTTTATTTTTCTTACAACTCAACAATTACAACTCGATACTTAGAACAAAATATGACTCTATATGAATGCCTCCGGTGGTGTACCGAGATATGCAATGAATCAAGAGCGACATGTATGAAAATTATGAAGGTCGCCTTGCCACAAATACAATGTCAACTACATGTTCATGCAAAAAGCAATATGACAATAATGGAGCGTGTCATAATAAACGGAACGGTGGAAAGTTGCATGGCAATATATCTTGGAATGGCTATGGAAATGCCATAATAGGTAGGTATGGTGGCTGTTTTGAGGAAGGTATATGGTGGGTGTATGATACCTGCGAAAAGTGCGCGGTATTAGAGAGGCTAGCAAAGGTGGAAGGGTGAGAGTGCGTATAATCCATGGACTCAACATTAGTCATAAAGAACTCATATACTTATTGTAAAAATTTAGAAGTCATCAAAAACCGAAGCACTACGCGCATGCTCCTAGGGGGATAGATTGGTAGGAAAAGACCATCGCTCGGCCCCGACCGCCACTCATAAGGAAGACAATCAATAAATAAAATTGTGCTCCAACTTCATCACAAAGCGGTTCACCATACGTGCGTGCTACGGGAATCACAAACTTCAACACAAGCATTCTTTAAATTCATAATCACCTAACTAGCATTACTTTGATATTATCACCTTCATATCTCAAAACAATTATCAAGCATCAAACTTATCTTAGTATTCAATTCACTCAAAAGAAAGTTTCACATATCTTGAATACCAAGTATATTAACATTAAGCAAATTACCATGCTATTAATGACTCTCAAAATAATCTAAGTGAAGCATGAGAGATCAATAGTTTCTTTAAAACAAATCCACCACCGGGCTCTAAAAGATATAAGTGAAGCACTAGAGCAAAAATTATCACACTCAAAAGATATAAGTGAAGCACATAGAGTATTCTAACATATTCCAAGTCATGTATGGCTATCTCTCATTAAAGAATTTCAGATCTTGATACTTTATTCAAACAGCAAGCAAAGCTAAAGAAAACTACATTGCAAGGATAGCACAACTCATGTGAAGAAGCAAAACTTAGGCTCAACCGATACTAACCGATAGTTGTTGAAGAAGAAAGGTGGGATGCCTACCGGGGTATCCCCAAGCTTAGATGCTTGAGACTTATTGAAATATTATCTTGGGGTGCCTTGGGAATCCCCAAGCTTGAACTTTTGTGTCTCCTTAATTCCTCTCATATCATGGTTTCTCTTCTTATCAAAAGCTTCATTCACAACAAACTCAACAAGAACTCTTGAGATAGGTTAGTATAAACCAATGCAAAACCTTATCATATTCTACTGTAACAAATCACTTAAATTATTATTCAAAATTGCATACTAAATGCCTCTGCATATTCAATACTCCTATCATCAAATAGAATCATTAAACAAGCAAACATATGCAAACAATGCAACCATAACAGCAATCTGCCAAAACAGTATAGTCTGTAAAGAATGCAAGAGTATCAATACTTCCCTGACTCCAAAAATTATGAACGAAAATTCCCACCGTAATAAATTTATCAGAGCTCAATATGAAAAACGATTCAATGTTAGACCATTCTCTGACTTTTCTAGGGAATTTTTGCAACAGCGGTAAACTTTCTGTTTTCAACAGCAACATGTATACTAGCAAGATAAGCATGGCAAAGGATATCCTTGGCTTTTTTATTGAAACTAAAGATGAAAAACATTATTCTAACTAACAACAAGCAAAAACTAACAAAATAAATTGACGCTCCAAGCAAAACACATATCATGTGGTGAATAAAAATATAGCTCCAAGTAAAGTTACCGATGAACGAAGACGAAAGAGGGGATGCCTTTTGGGGCATCCCCAAGCATAGGCTCTTGGTTGTCCTTGAATATTACCTTAGGGTGCCTTGGGAATCCCCAAGCTTAGGCTCTTTCCACTCCTTATTCCATAGTCCATCAAATCTTTACCCAAAACTTGAAAACTTCAACCACACAAAACTCAAAACAAAACTCGTAAGCTCCGTTAGTATAAGAAAATAAAACCACCACTTAGGTACTGTAATGAACTCATTCTAAATTCATATTTGTGTTAAACCTACTGTATTAAAACTTCTCTATGGTTCATACAACTTAATACTAGCCATAGATGCATCAAAATAAGAAAACAACACATAGAAAACAGAATCTGTCAAAACAGAACAGTCTGTAGTAATCTGTATCAAACGTATACTTCTGGAACCCCAAACATTATGAAATAAATTTCTGGACCTGAGCAATTTGTCTATTAATCATCTGCAAAAATAATCAACCTAAAATCACTCTCCAGTAAAAAAAAGGCAGTTAATCTCGTGAGCGCTAAAGTTTCTGTTTTTCACAGCAAGATCACATAAACTTCACCCAAGTCTTCCCAAAGGTTCTACTTGGCACTTTATTGAAACAAAAGCTATAAAACATGATTACTAAAGTAGCATAATCATGTGGACACACAAAAACAGTAAGGATAAATATTGGGTTGTCTCCCAACAAGCGCTTTTCTTTAATGCCTTTCTAGCTAGGCATGATGATGACAATGATGCTCACATAAAAGATAAGGATTGAAACATAACGGGAGCATCATGAAGCATATGACTAGCACATTTAAGCCTAACCCACTTCCTATGCATAGGGATTTTGTGAGCAAACAACTTATGGGAACAATAATCAACTAGCATAGGAAGGTAACACAAGGATAGCTTCAAGAATTTAAGCACATAGGAAGGAAACTTGACATTATTGCAATTCCTACAAGCATATGCTCCTCTCTCATAATAATTTTCAGTAGCATCATGAATGAATTCAACAATATAACCAGCACCTAAAGCATTCTTTTCATGATCTACAAGCATAGAAAATTTACTACTCTCAACATAAGCAAATTTCTTCTCGTGAATAGTAGTGGGAGCAAACTCAACAAAATAACTATCATGTGATTGAAAATTAAGATCAAGATGAAACGTTTCATGGTTATCATTATTCTTTAAAGCATACGTGTCATCACAATAATCATCATAGATGGGAGGCATGCTTTCATCATAGTAAATTTGCTCATCAAAGCTTGGGGGACAAAAAATATCATCTTCATCAAACATAGCTTCCCCAAGCTTGTGGCTTTGCATATCATTAGCATCATGGATATTCAAGGAATTCATACTAAAAACATTGCAACCATGCTCATCATTCAAAGATTTAGTGCCAAACAATTTAGAGATTTCTTCTTCTAGCACTTGAGCACAATTATCCTTTCCATCATACTCACGAAAGATATTAAAAAGGTGAAGCGTATGAGACAAACTCAACTCCATTTTTTTGTAATTTTCTTTTATAAACTAGACTAGTGCTAAAACAAGAAACAAAAAGATTCGATTGCAATATCTAAAGATATACATTCAAGCGCTAACATCCCCGGCAACGGCACCAGAAAAGAGCTTGATGTCTACTACACAACATTCTTCTTGTAGACGTTGTTGGGCCTGCAAGTGCACAGGTTTGTAGGACAGTAGAAAATTTCCCTCAAGTGGATGACCTAAGGTTTATCAATCCGTAGGAGGCGTAGGATGAAGATGGTCTCTCTCAAACAACCCTGCAACCAAATAACAAAGAGCCTCTTGTGTCCCCAACACACCCAATACAATGGCAAATTGTAGAGGTGCACTAGTTCGGCGAAGAGATGGTGACACAAGTGCAAAATAGATGGTAGATATAGGTTTTTGTAATCTGAAATTATAAAAACAGCAAGGTAACAAGTGGTAAAAGTGAGCGTAAACGGTATTGCAATGATAGGAAACAAGGCCTAGGGTTCATACTTTCACTAGTTCAAGTTCTCTCAACAATAATAACATAGATAGAACATATGACAAGCCCTCAACATGTGACAAAGAGTCACTCCGAAGCCACTAATAGCGGAGAAAAAACGTAGAGATTATGGTAGGGTATGAAACCACCTCAAAGTTATTCTTTCGGATCGATCTATAAAAGAGTTCGTACTAGAATAACACCTTAAGACACAAATCAACCAAAACCCTAATGTTACCTAGATACTCCATTGTCACCTCAAGTATACGTGGGCATGATTATACGATATGCATCACACAATCTCAGATTCATCCAACCAACATAAAAGTACTTCAAAGAGTGCCCCAAAGCTACTACCGGAGAGTCAAGAATGTGTGCCAACCCCTATGCATAGGTTCATGGGCGGAACCCGCAAGTTGGTCACCAAAACATACATCAAGTGGCAAATGATATCCCATTGTCACCACAGATAATCACGGCAAGACATACATCAAGTGTTCTCATAAAGACTCAATTCGATAAGATAACTTCAAAGGGGAAACTCAATTCATCACAAGAGAGTGGAGGAGGAGAAACATCATAAGATCCAACTACAATAGCAAAGCTCGGGATACATCAAGATCATGCCTTAGAGGGAACACGAGAGAGCACACGAGAGAGAGAGGTCAAACACATAGCTACTGGTACATACCCTTAGCCCCGAGGCTGAACTACTCCCTCCTCGTCATGGATAGCGCCGGGATGATGAAGATGGCCTCCGGTGATGGGATCCCCCTCCGATAGGGTGCCGGAACAGGGTCCCGATTGGTTTTTGGTGGATACAGAGGCTTGCGGCGGCGGAACTCCCGATCTATCTTATGTTCTGGAAGTTTTAGGGTACGTAGGTATATATGGGTGCAGGGGGTACGTCGGTGGACCTCCGGGGTGCTCACGAGGTAGGGGGCGCGCCCAGGGGGCACGCCCCCCACTCTCGTGGGCAGCCCCGGACTCCCCTGACGTGCACTCCAAGTCCATCAGGTGGGTTTCCTTCCAAAATTAACTTCTCCAGTTGCTTTCGTTCCATTTTGACTCCGTCTGATATTCCTTTTCCTCGAAACACTGAAATAGGCATAAAACAGCAAATCTGGGCTGGGCCTCCGGTTAATAGGTTAGTCCCAAAATAATATAAAAGTGGATAATAAAGCCCAATATTGCCTAAAAACAGTAGATAAAGTGGCATGGAGCAATCAAAAATTATAGATACGTTGGAGACGTATCACTCCTCATGATACTGAAATCGACGAAGCTAGAAATCAAGAAAGAACATCAAGTGTTGATGATTGACAAGACCACTAGTTTCAAGAAAAGGGCAAAGAGAAAGAAAGAGAACTTCAAGTAGAATGGCAAGCAAGTTGTCACTCCCGTGAAGAAGCCCAAAGCTGGACCAAAGCCTGAAACTGAGTGTTTCTACTGCAAAAGGAAATGGTCATTGGAAGCGGAAATGCCCTGAATATTTGGTGGATAAGAAGGATGGCAAAGTGAACAAGGGTATATTTGATATACAGGTTATTGAAGTGTACCTTACTAGTGTTTATGGTATCCCCTAGGTATTTGATACTTGTTCAGTTCCTAAGATTAGTAACTTGAAACAGGAGTTACAGAATAAATAGAGACTAGTTGAGGGCGAAGTGACGATGTGTGTTGGAAGTGGTTCCAAGATTGATATGATCATCATCGCACACTCCCTATACTTTCGAGATTATTGTTGAACCTAAATAAATGTTATTTGGTGTTTGCATTGAACATAAATATGATTAGATCATGTTTATTGCGATACGATTATTCATCCAAGACAGAGAATAAATTGTTATTCTTTTACATGAATAAAACCTTCTATGGACATACACCCAATGTTGATGGTTTATTGAATCTTGATCGTAGTGATACACATATTCATAATATTGATGCCAAAAGATGCAAAGTTGATAATGATAGTGCAACATATTTGTGGCACTGCGTTTGTGTCAAATCGGTATAAAGAGCATGAAGAAACCCCATAAAAGATGGACTTTTGGAATCACTTGATTATGAATCATTTGATGCTTGCGAACCGTGCCTTATGGGAAAGATGACTAAAACTGTGTTCTCCGGAACAATGGAACGAGCTAGTGACTTATTGGAAATAATACATACTGATGTATGTGGTCCAATGAGTGTTGATGCTCGTGGCGGGTATCATTATTTTCTGACCTTCACAGATGATTTGAGCAGATATGGTTATATCTACTTAATGAAACACAAGTCTGAAACATTTGAAAAGTTCAAAGAAATTTAGAGTGAAGTGGAGAATCATCGTAACAAGAAAATAAAGTTTCTACGATCTGATTGTAGAGGAGAATATTTGAGTTACGAGTTTGGACTTCATTTAAAACAATGTGGAATAGTTTCATAGCTCACTCGACATGGAACACCACACCGTAATGGTGTGTCCGAATGTCGTAACCGCACTTTACTGGATATGGTGCGATCTATGATGTCTCTTACCGGGTTACATTATCGTTTTTGTGGTTATGCATTAGAGACAGCTGCATTCACTTTAAATAGGGCACCATCAAATTCCGTTGAGACAGCGCCTTATGAACTGTGGTTTGGAAAGAAACCAAAGTTGTCGTTTCTTAAAGTTTGGAGCTGCGATGCTTATGTAAAAAAGTTTTTCAACCTGACAAGCTCAAACCAAATCGGAGAAGTGTGTCTTCATAGGATACTCAAAGGAAACTGTTGGGTACACCTTCTATCACAAGATCCGAAGGCAAGATATTCTTTGCTAAAAATGGATCCTTTCTAGAGAAGGAGTTTTTCTCGAAAGAAGTGAGTGGGAGGAAAGTAGAACTTGATGAGGTAATTGTACCTTCTCCCGAATTGGAAAGTAATTCATCACAGAAATCAGTTCCAGTGATTCCTACACCATTTAGTGAGGAAGCTATGATGATGATCATGAAACATTAGATCAAGTTGCTACAGAACCTCGTAGGTCTTCTAGAGTACGGTCCGCACCAGAGTGGTACGGTAATCCTATTATGTAAGTCATGTTACTAGACCATGATGAACCTACAAACTATGAGGAAGCGCCCAGATTTCGTGAAATGGCTGAAGGCCATGAAATCTGAGATGGGATCCATGTATGAGAACAAAGTGTGGACTTTGGTGGACTTGCCCGGTGATCGGCAAGCCATATTAAATAAATGGATCTTCAAGAGGAAGACATACACTGATAGTAGTGTTACTGTCTACAAAGCTCGACTTGTCACAAAAAGGTTTTCGACAAATTCAAGGTGTTGACTACAATGAGATTTTCTCAACTGTAGCGATGCTTAAATCCGTCCGAATCATGTTAGCAGTTGCCATATTTTATGAAATCTGGCAAATGGATGTCAAAACTGCATTCCTTAAATGGATATTTCTTAAAGAAGAGTTGTATATGATGCAACCAGAAGGTTTTGTCAATCCTAAAGGTACTAACAAGGTGTGCAAGCTCCAGCGATCCATCTATGGACTGGTGCAAGCATCTCGGAGCTGGAATATACGCTTTGATGAGTTGATCAAAGCATATGGTTTTATACAGACTTTTGGAGAAGCCTGTATTTACAAGAAAGTGAGTGGGAGCTCTGTAGCATTTCTAATATTATATGTGGATGACATATTGTTGATTGGAAATGATATAGAATTTCTGGATAGCATAAAGGGATACTTGAATAAGAGTTTTTCAATGAAAGACCTTGGTGAAGCTGCTTACATATTGGGCATCAAGATCTATAGAGATAGATCAAGATGCTTGATAAGTTTTTTCAATGAGTATATACCTTGACACGTTTTTGAAAGAGTTCAAAATGGATCAGTCAAAGAAGGAGTTCTCGTCTGTATTACAAGGTGTAAAGTTGAGTAAGACTCAAAGCCCGACCACGGCAGAAAATAGAAATAGAATGAAAGTCATTCCCTATGCCACAGTCATAGGTTCGATAAAGTATGTTGTGCTGTGTACCAGACCTATTGTGCACCCTGCCCTAAGAGTGGCAAGGGAGTACAATTTTGATCTAGAAGTAGATCACTGGACAACGGTCAACATTATCCTTAGTGAGGACCAAGGAAGTAATTCTCAATTCTGGTGGTGATAAAAGAGCTCGTCGTAAAGAGTCATCGATGCAAACTTTTACACCGATCCAGATGACTCTAAGTCTCAATCTGGATACATATTGAAAGTGGGAGCAATTAGCTAGAGTAGCTCCGTGCAGAGCATTGTAGACATAGAATATTTGCAAAATACATACGACTCTCAATGTGACAGAACCATTGACAAAACTTCTCTCACGAGCAAAACATGATCACACCTTAGTACTCTTTGGGTGTTAATCACATAGCGATGTGAACTAGATTATTGACTCTAGTAAACCCTTTGGGTGTTGATCACATGACGATGTGAACTATGGGTGTTAATCACATACAGATGTGAATATTGGTGTTAAAACACATGGTGATGTGAACTCGATTATAGACTCCAATGCAAGTGGGGTGACTGACGGAAATATTCCCTAGAGGCAATAATATAGTTATTATTTATTTCCTTAATTCATGATAAATGTTTATTATTCATGCTAGAATTGTATTAACCAGAAACTTAGTACATGTGTGAATACATAGACAAAACTTATAGTCCCTAGTATGCCTCTACTTGACTAGCTCGTTAATCAAAGATGGTTATGTTTCCTAACCATAGACATGTTTTGTCATTTGATGAACGGGATCACATCATTAGGAGAATGATGTGATGGACATGACACATCCGTTAGCTTAGCATTATGATCGTGTCAGTTTCATTGCTACTGCTTTCTTCATGACTTATACAAGTTCCTCATACTATGAGATTATGCAACTCCTGAATACCGGAGGAACACATTGTGTGCTACCAAATGTCACAACGTAAAAGGGTGATTATAAAGGTGCTCTTCAGGTGTCTCCTAAGGTGTTTGTTGGGTTGGCATATATCGAGATTAAGATTTGTCACTCCGTGTTTCGGAGAGGTATCTCTGGGCCCTCTCGGTAATACTCATCAATATAATCCTTGCAAGCATTGTAACTAATGAGTTAGTTGCGGGATGAAGCATTACAGAACGAGTAAAGAGACTTGACGGTAACGAGATTGATCTAGGTATGACGATACCGACGATCGAATCTCGGGCAAGTAACATATCGATGACAAAGGAAACAATGTATGTTGTTATGCGGTTGACCAATAAAGATCTTCGTAGTACGTTGTTCCCTTTGTCATCGATATGTTACTTGCCCGAGATTCGATCGTCGGTATCATCATACCTAATTCAATCTCGTTGCCGGCAAGTCTTTTTACTTGTTCCGTAATACCTCATCCTGCAACTTACTCATTAGTCATATTGCTTGCAAGGCCTATAGTGATGAGCATTACTGAGAGGACCCAGAGATACCTCTCCGATACACGAAGTGACAAATCCAAATCTCGATCTATGCCAACCCAACAAACACCTTCGGAGACACCTGTAGAGCATCTTTATAATCACCCAGTTATGTTGTGACGTTTGATAGCACACAAGGTGTTCCTCCGATATTCAGGGAGTTGCATAATCTCATAGTCTGAGTAACATGTATAAGTCATGAAGAAAGTGAAGGAAATATGCCCTAGAGGCAATAATAAAGTTATTATTTACTTCCTTATTTCATGATAAATGTTTATTATTCATGCTAGAATTGTATTAACCGGAAACATAATACATGTGTGAACACATAGACAAACATAGTGTCACTAGTATGCCTCTACTTGACTAGCTCATTAATCAAAGATGGTTAAGTTTCCTAACCATAGACATGAGTTGTCATTTGATTAACGGGATCACATCATTAGGAGAATGATGTGATTGACATGACCCATTCCGTTAGCCTAGCACTTGATCGTTTAGTATATTGCTGTTGCTTTCTTCATGACTTATACATGTTCCTGTAACTATGAGATTATGCAACTCCCGTTTACCGGAGGAACACTTTGGGTGCTACCAAATGTCACAACGTAACTGGGTGATTATAAAGGAGTACTACATGTGTTTCCAAAGGTACATGTTGGGTTGGCGTATTTCGAGATTAGGTTTTGTCACTCCGATTGTCGGAGAGGTATCTCTGGGCCCTCTCGGTAATGCACATCACTATAAGCCTTGCAAGCAATGTAGCTAATGAGTTAGTTACGGAATGATGCATTACGTAACGAGTAGAGAGACTTGCCGGTAACGAGATTGAACTAGGTATTGGATACCGACGATCGAATCTCGGGCAAGTAACATACCGATGACAAAGGGAACAACGTATGTTGTTATGCGGTTTGACCGATAAAGATCTTCGTAGAATATGTGGGAGCCAATATGAGCATCCAGGTTCCGCTATTGGTTATTGACCGAGAATAGTTCTAGGTCATGTCTACATAGTTCTTGAACCCGTAGGGTCCGCACACTTAACGTTACAATGACAGTTATATTATGAGCTTATGAGTTTTGATGTACCGAAGGAGTTCGGAGTCCCGTATGAGATCGAGGACATGACGAGGAGTCTCGAAATGGTCGAGACATAAAGATCGATATATTGGACGACTATATTCAGAGTTCGGAAAGGTTCCGAGTGATTCGGGTATTTTTCGGAGTACCGGAGAGTTACGGGAATTCGCCGGGGAGTATATGGGCCTTATTGGGTTTTAGGGGAAAGAGAGAGGAGAGGTTGGGCGCCCCCCAAGGCCTAGTCCGAATTGGACTAGGGGGAGGGGCTGCGCCCCCTCCTTCCGTCTCTTCTCTTCCCCATTTCCTTGACTCCTACTCCTACTACTTGGAAGGGGGGGAATCCTACTCCCGGTGGGAGTAGGACTCCTCCTTGGTGCGCCCTCCTTGGCCGGCCGCCCCCTCCCCCTTGGCTCCTCTATATACGGGGGCAGGGGGCACCCTATAACACACAAGTTGATCTACGTGATCGTTCCTTAGCCGTGTGCGGTGGCCCCCTCCACCATATTCCACCTCGGTCATATCGTCGCGGAGTTTAGGCGAAGCCCTGCGCCGGTAGAACATCATCATCGTCACCACGCCATCGTGCTGACGGAACTCATCCCCGACACTTTGCTGGATCGGAGTCCGGGGATCGTCATCGAGCTGAACGTGTGCTGAACTCGGAGGTGCCGTACGTTAGGTACTTGGATCGGTCGGATCGTGAAGACGTACGACTACATCAACCGCGTTGTCATAACGCTTCCGCTTACGGTCTACGAGGGTACGTGGACATTACTCGCCCCTCTCGTTGCTATGCATCACCATGATCTTGCGTGTGCGTAGGAAATTTTTTGAAATTACTACGTTCCCCAACAGTGGCATCCAAGCCAGGTTTTATGTGTTGATGTTATATGCACGAGTAGAAGACAAGTGAATTGTGGGCGATACAAGTCATACTTCTTACCAGCATATCATACTTTGGTTCGGTGGTATTGTGAGATGAAGCGGCCCGGACCGACATTACGCGTACGCTTACGCGAGACTGGTTTCACCGTTACGAGCACTTGTGCTTAAAGGTGGCTGGCGGGTGTCTGTCTCTCTCACTTTAGCTGAATCGAGTGTGGCTACGCCCGGTCCTTGCGAAGGTTAAAACAACACTAACTTGATGAACTATCGTTGTGGTTTTGATGCGTAGGTAAGAACGGTTCTTGCTAAGCCCGTAACAGCCACGTAAAATTTGCAACAACAAAGTAGAGGACGTCTAACTTGTTTTTGCAGGGCATGTTGTGATGTGATATGGTCAAGACGTGATGCTATATTTTATTGTATGAGATGATCATGTTTTGTAACCGAAGTTATCGGCAACTGGCAGGAGCCATATTGTTGTCGCTTTATTGTATGAAATGCAAACACCCTGTAATTTCTTTACTTTATCACTAAGCGGTAGCAATAGTCGTAGAAGCAATACATGGCGTAACAACAACGATGCTACGATGGAGATCAAGGTGTCGCGCCGGTGACGATGGTGATCACGACGGTGCTTCGAAGATGGAGATCACAAGCACAAGATGATGATGGCCATATCATATCACTTATATTGATTGCATGTGATGTTTATCCTTTATGCATCTTATCTTGCTTTGATTGACGGTAGCATTTTAAGATGATCTCTCACTAATTATCAAGAAGTGTTCTCCCTGAGTATGCACCGTTGCGAAAGTTCTTCGTGCTGAGACACCACGTGATGATCGGGTGTGATAGGCTCTACGTTCAAATACAACGGGTGAAAAACAGTTGCACACGCGGAATACTCAGGTTAAACTTGACGAGCCTAGCATATAACAGATATGGCCTCGGAACACGGAGACCGAAAGGCCGAACGTGAATCATATAGTAGATATGATCAACATAGTGATGTTCACCATTGAAACTACTCCATCTCACGTGATGATCGGACATGGTTTAGTTGATTCGGATCACGTAATCACTTAGATGACTAGAGAGATGTCTGTCTAAGTGGGAGTTCTTTAGTAATATGATTAATTGAACTTTAATTTATCATGAACTTAGTCTTGGTAGTTTTTTGCACATTATGTTGTAGATCAATAGCTTGCGTTGTTGCTTTCATATGTTTATTTTGATATGTTCCTAGAGAAAATTGTATTGAAAGATGTTAGTAGCAATGATGCGGATTGGATCCGTGATCTGAGGTTTATCCTCATTGCTGCATAGAAGAATTATGTCTTTAATGCACCGCTAGGTGACAAACCTATTGCAGGAGCAGATGCAGACGTTATGAACGTTTGGCTATCTCAAAATGATGACTACTTGATAGTTTAGTGCACCATGCTTAAACGGCTTAGAATCGGGACTTCAAAGACGTTTTGAACATCATGGACCATATGAGATGTTCCAGGAGTTGATGTTAATATTTCAAGCAAATACCCGAGTTGAGAGATATGAAGTCTCCAACAAGTTCTATAGCTAAAAGATGGAGGAGAATCGCTCAACTAGTGAGCAAGTGCTTAGATTGTCTGAGTACTACAATTGCTTGAATCAAGTGGGAGTTAATCTTCCAGATAAGATAGTGATTGGCAGAGTTCTCTAGTCACCATTACCAAGTTACTGGAACTTCGTGATGAACTATAATGCAAGGGATGACAAAAACGAATCCCGAGCTCTTCGGGATGCTGAAATCGACGAAGGTAGAAATCAAGAAAGAGCATCAAGTGTTGATGATTGACAAGACCACTAGTTTCAAGAAAATGGCAAAGGGAAAGAAAGGGAAACTTCACGAGGAATAGAAAACAAGTTGTCACTCCCGTGAAGAAGACCAAAGCTGGACCAAAGCCTGAAACTGAGTGCTTACACTGCAAAGGGAATGGTCACTGGAAGCGGAAATGCCCTGAATATTTGGTGGATCAGAAGGATGGCAAAGTGAACAAGGGTATATTTGATATACAGGTTATTGATGTGTGCCTTACTAGTGTTTATAGTAGCCCTTGAGTATTTGATACTTGTTCAGTTGCTAAGATTAGTAACTCGAAACAGGAGTTACAGAATAAACAGAGACTAGTTGAAGGGTGGAGTGATGATGAGTGTTGGAAGTAGTTCCAAGATTGATATGATCATCATCGCACACTCCCTATACTTTCGGGATTAGTGTTAAACCTAAATAAATGTTATTTGGCGTTTGCGTTGAGCATGAATATGATTTGATCATGTTTATTGCCATACGGTTATTCATTTAAAGTTAGAGAATAAATTGTTATTCTGTTTACATGAATAAGACCTTCGAAGGTCATACACCCAATGAACATAGTTTGTTGGATCTCAATCGTAGTGATACACATATTGATAATATTAATGCCAAAAGATGAAAAGTTAATAATGATAGTGCAACTTATTTGTGGCACTGTCGTTTGGGTCATATCGGTGTAAAGCGCATGAAGAAACTCCATAAACATGGATTTTTGGAATCACTTGGTTATGAATCATTTCATGCTTGCAAACCGTGCCTTTTGGGCAAGATGACTAAAACTCCGTTCTCCGGAACAATGGAACAAGCTACTGACTTATTGGAAATAATACATATTGATGTATGCAACCCAATGAGTGTTGATGCTTGTGGCAAGTATCATTATTTTCTGACCTTCACAAGATGATTTGAGCAGATATGGGTATATCTACTTGATGAAACATAAGTTTGAAATAGTTGAAAGGTTCAAAGAATTTCAGAGTGAAGTGGAAAAATCATCGTAACAAAAAAATAAAGTTTCTGCGATCTGATCGCGGAGACAAATATTTGAGTTACGAGTTTGGTCTTCAATTAAAACAATGTGGAATAGTTTCACAGCTCACGCCACCTGGAACACCACAACGTAATGGTGTGTCCGAACGTCATAACCGCACTTTATTTGATATGGTGCGATCAATGATGTCTCTTACCGATTTACCAATATCGTTTTAGGGTTATGCATTAGAGATAGCTGTGTTCACGTTGAAAGGGCACCATCTAAATCCGTTGAAACGACACCATATGAACTATGGTTTAGTAGTAAACCTAAGCTGTCATTTCTTAAAGCTTGGAGTTGTGATGCTTATATGAAAAAGTTTTTCAACCTGATAAAGCTCGAACCCAAATCGGAGAAGTGCGTCTTCATAGAATACCCAAAGGAAACTGTCGGGTACACCTTCTATCACAGATCCAAAGGCAAAACATTCGTTGCTAAGAATGGATCCTTTCTAGAGAAGGAGTTTCTCTCGAAAGAAGTGAGTGGGAGGAAAGTAGAACTTGATGAGGTAACTGTACCTTCTCCCGAATTGGAAAATAGTTCATCACTGAAATCAGTTCCAGTGATTCCTACACCAATTAGTGAGGAAGGTAATGATGATGATCATGAAACTTCAGATCAAGTTACTACAGAACCTCGTAGGTCTTCCAGAGTACGGTCCGCACCAAGTGGTATGGTAATCCTGTTCTGAAAGTCATGTTACTAGACCATGATAAAGCTACGAACTATGAGGAAGCGATGATGAGCCCAGATTCCGCAAAATGGCTGGAGGCCATAAAATCTGAGATAGGATCCATGTATGAGAACAAAGTGTGGACTTTGGTGGACTTGCCCGATGATCAGCAAGCCATAGAAAATAAATGGATCTTCAAGAGGAAGACGGACGTTGATAGTAGTGTTACTATCTACAAAGCTCGACTTGTCGCAAAAAGGTTTTTCGACAAGTTCAAGGTGTTGAATACAATGAGATTTTCTCACTTGTATCGATGCTTAAGTCTATCCGAATCATGTTAGCAATTGCCACATTTTATGAAATCTGGCAAATAGATGTCAAAACTGCATTCCTTAATGGATTTATTAAAGAAGAGTTGTATATGATGCAACCAGAAGGTTTTGTCAATCCTAAAGGTGCTAACAAAATATGCAAGCTCCAGCAATCCATCTATGGACTGGTGCAAGCATCTCAGACTTGGAATATACGCTTTGATAAGTTGATCAAAGCATATTGTTTTGTACAGACTTACGGTGAAGCCTGTATTTACAAGAAAGTGAGTGGGAGCACTACAACATTTCTGATAAGTATATGTGAATGACATATTTTTGATCGGAAATAATGTAGAATTATTCTGCAAAGCATAAAGGAGTGTTTGAAAGGAGTTCTTTAAAAGAAAGACCTCGGTAAAGCTGCTTACACATTGAGCATCAAGATCTATATAGATAGATCAAGATGCTTGATAAGATTTTTCAATGAATACATACCTTGATAAATTTTTGAAATAGTTCAAAATGGAACAGTCAAAGAAGGAGTTCTTGCCTGTGTTGCAAGGTGTGAAGTTGAGTAAGACTCAAGACCCGACCATGGGAGAAAATAGAAAGAGAATGAAAAGTCATTCCCTATGCCTCAGTCATAGGTTCTATAAAGTATGCTATGCTGTGAACCAGACATAATGTATACCTTTCTCTGAGTTTGGCAAAGGAATACAATTTTGATCTAATAGTAGATCACTGGACAGCGGTCAAGAATATCCTTAGTAAGGACTAAGGAGATGTTTCTCGATTATGGAGGTGATAAAAGAGTTCGTTGTAAAAGTTACATCGGTGCAAACTTTTACACTAATCTAGATGATTCTAAGTCTCAAACTGGATACATATTGAAAGTGGGAGCAATTAAGCTAGAGTAACTCCATGCAGAGCATTGAAGACATAGAATGTTTGCAAAATACATACGGCTCTGAATGTGACAGACCCGTTGACTAAGCTTCTCTCACGAGCAAAACATGATCACACCTTAGTACACTTTGGGTGTTAATCACATAGCGATGTGAACTGGATTATTGATTCTAGTAACCCCTTTGGGTATTGGTCACATAACGATGTGAACTATATTAATCATATACAGATATGAATATTGGTGTTAAATCACATGGCGATGTGAACTAGATTATTGACTCTAGTGCAAGTGGGAGGCTGAAGGAAATATGCCCTAGAGGCAATAATAAAGTTATTATTTATTTCCTTATTTCATGATAAATGTTTATTACTCATGCTAGAATTGTATTAACCGGAAACATAATACATGTGTGAACACATAGACAAACATAGTGTCACTAGTATGCCTCTACTTGACTAGCTCATTAATCAAAGATGGTTAAGTTTCCTAACCATAGACATGAGTTGTCATTTGATTAACAGGATCACATCATTAGGAGAATGATGTGATTGACATGACCGATTCCGTTAGCCTAGCACTTGATTGTTTAGTATATTGCTATTGCTTTCTTCATGACTTATACATGTTCCTGTAACTATGAGATTATGCAACTCCCGTTTACCGGAGGAACACTTTGGGTGCTACCAAATGTCACAACGTAAATGGGTGATTATAAAGGAGTACTACAGGTGTCTCCAAAGGTACATGTTGGGTTGGCGTATTTCGAGATTAGGTTTTGTCACTCCGATTGTCGGAGAGGTGTCTCTGGGCCCTCTCGGTAATACACATCACTATAAGCCTTGCAAGCAATGTAGCTAATGAGTTAGTTACGGAATGATGCATTACGTAACGAGTAAAGAGACTTGCCGGTAACGAGATTGAACTAGGTATTGGATACCGATGATCGAATCTCAGGCAAGTAACATACCGATGAAAAAGGGAACAACGTATGTTGTTATGCGGTTTGACCGATAAAGATCTTCGTAGAATATGTGGGAGCCAATATGAGCATCCAGGTTCCGCTATTGGTTATTGACCGAGAATAGTTCTAGGTCATGTCTACATAGTTCTCGAACCCGTAGGGTCCGCACGCTTAACGTTACGATGACAGTTATATTATGAGTTTATGAGTTTTGATGTACCGAAGGAGTTCGGAGTCCCGGATGAGATCGGGGACATGACGAGGAGTCTCGAAATGGTCGAGACATAAAGATCGATATATTGTACGACTATATTCGGAGTTCGGAAAGGTTCCGAGTGATTCAGGTATTTTTCGGAGTACCGGAGAGTTTCGGGAATTCGCCGGGGAGTATATGGGCCTTATTGGGCTTTAGGGGAAAGAGAGAGGACTGGTTGGGCGCCCCCCCAAGGCCTAGTCCGAATTGGACTAGCGGGAGGGGCTGCACCCCTCCTTCCTTCTCTTCTCTTCCCCCTTTCCTTGACTCCTACTCCTACTACTTGGAAGGGGGGGAATCCTACTCCCAGTGGGAGTAGGACTCCTCCTTGGCGCGCCCTCCTTGGCCGGCCGCCCCCTCCCCCTTGGCTCCTCTATATACGGGGCAGGGGGGCACCCCATAACACACAAGTTGATCTACGTGATCGTTCCTTAGCCGTGTGCGGTGGCTCCCTCCACCATATTCCACCTCGGTCATATCGTCGCAGAGTTTAGGCGAAGCCCTGCGCCGGTAGAACATCATCATCGTCACCACGCTGTCATGCTGACGGAACTCATCCCCGACACTTTGCTGGATCGGAGTCCGGGGATCGTCATCGAGCTGAACGTGTGCTGAACTCGGAGGTGTCGTACGTTCGGTACTTGGATCGGTCGGATCGTGAAGACGTACGACTACATCAACTGCGTTGTCATAACGCTTCCGCTTACGGTCTACGAGGGTACGTGGACATTACTCTCCCCTCTCGTTGCTATGCATCACCATGATCTTGTGTGTGCGTAGGAATTTTTTTGAAATTACTACGTTCCCCAACAGAAAGCAATAGCAATGAAACTGTGGCAATCATAATGCTAAGCTAACGGATGGGTCTTGTCCATCACATCTTCTCCTAATGATGTGATCTCGTTTATCAAATGACAACACATGTCTATGGTTAGGAAACATAACCATCTTTGATTAACGAGCTAGTCAAGTAGAGGCATAATAGGGACACTATGTTTTGTCTATGTATTCACACATGTACTAAGTTTACAGTTAATACAATTCTAGCATGAATAATAAACATTTATCATGATATAAGGAAATATAAATAACAACTGTATTATTGCCTCTAGGGCATATTTCCTTCAGTCTCTCACTTGCACTAGAGTCAATAATCTAGATTACACAGTAATGATTCTAACACCCATGGAGTCTTGGTGCTGATAATGTTTTGCTCGTGAAGCGGCTTAGTCAATGGGTCTGCAACATTCAGATCTGTATGTATTTTGCAAATCTCTATGTCTCCCTCCGCGACTTGATGCCGGATGTAATTGAAGCGTCTCTTGATGTGTTTGGTTCTCTTGTGAAATTTGGATTCCTTTGCCAAGGCAATTGCACCAGTATTGTCACAAAAGATTTTCATTGGACCCGATGCACTAAGTATAACACCTAGGTCGGATATGAGCTCCTTCATCCAGACTCCTTCATTTGCTGCTTCTGAAGCAGCTATGTACTCCGCTTCACATGTAGATCCCGCCACAACGCTCTGCTTGGAACTGCACCAACTGACAGCTCCACCATTCAATATAAATATGTATCCGGATTGCGACTTAGAGTCATCCGGATCAGTGTCAAAGCTTGCATCGACATAACCATTTACGACGAGCTCTTTGTCACTTCCATAAACGAGAAAGATATCCTTAGTCCTTTTCAGGTACTTCAGGATGTTCTTGACCACTGTCCAGGGCTCCACTCCTGGATTACTTTGGTACCTCCCTGCTATTCTTATAGCAAGGCACACATCAGGTCTGGTACACATCATTGCATACATGATAGAACCTATGGCTGAGGCATATGTAATGACTTTCATTTCCTCTCTATCTTCTGCAGTGGTCAGGCATTGAGTCTGACTCAACTTCACACCTATTAACACAGGCAAGAACCCTTTCTTTGACTGATCCGTTTTGAAATTTTTCAAAACTTTATCAAGGTATGTGCTTTGTGAAAGTCCAATTAAGCGTCTTGATCTATCTCTATAGATCTTGATGCCCAATATGTAAGCAGCTTCACTGAGGTCTTTTATTGAAAAACTCTTATTCAAGTATCCTTTTATGCTATCCAGAAATTCTATATCATTTCCAATCAACAATATGTCATCCACATATAATATTAGAAATGCTACAAAGCTCCCACTCACTTTCTTATAAATACAGGCTTCTCCAAAAGTCTGTATGAATCCATATGCTTTGATCACACTATCAAAGCATTTATTCCAATCCCGAGAGGCTTGCACCAGTCCATAAATGGATCGCTGGAGCTTGCACACTTTGTTAGCACCCTTTGGATCGACAAAACCTTCTGGTTGCAACATATACAACTCTTCCTCAAGAAATCCATTAAGGAATGCAGTTTTGATATCCATCTGCCAAATTTCGTAACCATAAAATGCGGCAATTGCTAACATGATTCGGACAAACTTAAGCATCGCTACGGGTGAGAAGGTATCATTGTAGTCAATTCCTTGAACTTTTCGAAAACCTTTCGCAACAAGTCGAGCTTTGTAAACAGTAGCATTACCGTCAGCATCAGTCTTCTTCTTGAAGATCCATTTATTTTCTATGGCTTGTCCATCATCGGGCAAATCCATCAAAGTCCATACTTTGTTCTCATACATGGATCCAATATCAGATTTCATAGCCTCAAGCCATTTCGCGGAATCTAGGCTCATCATCGCTTCCTCATAGTTCATAGGTTCATCATGGTCTAGTAACATGACTTGCCCTATCCCGTCCGGGATCTCCGCTGCAGCCTTGCTCTCACCTCTTTAAGACATCCCATGCATCTGCCGTTATTGGGCATACCCCGTGAGAACACCACGACACAGGTACTTTTTCATGTGTTGTGGACAAAACACTCGGTAAAACAACAAAACTAAGCAAACAGGGTTTTGCCTAGTGATACACTACAAAAGGCGATCTTCACTACACTGCATGGTTTCGGCTGTAGAGGTTGCATACGATCTTGGATGAAGATGGTCCAAAAATCAAAGTTGTTCATTCTGACGAGACGGATAATTTTTATGTTGAAAACTTTTGCATTTGAGGCCATATTAGTTACACTTTTTGCCATGTAAAAATATGGTCTCAAATGACCAACGTGATGACCATATTCATTGCATAGTTTCCTTTATGACAATGTGGTGAACTAGGGGATATATGTGCATCTTGCCATTACAAACAATGTTGTCAAATAGAGTTTGCAACTTTTTTGTACAAAAAATCTTTTTCTATTTTCTAAGTATCAAAAATGGTTTTTTGTGAAGCAAGTACAAAAACTAGGGTGCAAAATGGCACCACTCAATTTTCACATAAAGTAGACCATAGTTTATGGACAATTCCCAAGTTTTATACATTTTCGAGATCTTAGCTACTTTCGCACATTTAAATGACTTTATGCTGATTTCCCGAAAGTAACTCAAATTTGAACTGTAAGTGTGTGATAGCTCTGTCCTAAAAATTAGAAAAACATTTTTAGGTACGCAAGTACTCATTACATGGAAGAACCACTTATAGTTTGGAAAGATTCAACTCCTTGCTATGAATAGTCATGCCGGCCATTTTGACCCCGTTTTGAAAAAAAATGAAACAAAAGGAATAAAGTTCATAAAGAAAAAACGATCCGTTCGCATAAAGTCCTTTTATGTGTACTAGTTGTGAGGAAAAAATAGGAAACTTCAATAAGACAATTTTGAAAAAAAAATCCTTCACACAACGAGCTATCGTGCATGAACATTCATGGCCCAAATGACCAAGGTGATGGTCATATTCATTGCATAGTTTATGGTGGCTACGACGTCATCCCATGGTGATATCTCTCTTGCATCCTGCCGTGACCTGGAGTTTCTCAATGGCAGCGGCGATGGTCTTGGAGGTTGATGGAGGAGCAGATGTTGGACGGCGGAGGGTTACGTGATAGAGCTAGCAACGGGCTGCTTCAGGATTACGACCTACTAGGAATTAGATCGAGGTGCACATTTTTTCGTTATGTGGGAGGTGAGGTGGAAAAAAACAGCGTAGATGTGATTTGGTTAGATATGAAAAATAATAATTTTTGTATTAGGAAAGTTCTGATTATCAATTAATATTAGAGATTAGTGCGTGGGATTAGCGATTTGTTATTGGGGATTATCTGATTTTATGTTGGAAGGTTATTGAGAAAAAAATCTTATGCCTCTGTGTTTTAGGAAGTTGATCTTACATATATGATGCGATTTTTGAATTCTTAATGACTAATTATTTATGTGATTGAATTGAATCAACATCTACCAAAGCATGTACGAAACGAGATCTTCCCCTTTAATAGAGTTTGATTATAAAAAATCAGCAAAAATAAACCGTGAAGGCGAATCTATCAACTCCTTTTTAAGAGTAGAAGATTTTGAAAGCTCAGGTCAGTCGTTTGATTAAGTCAAACTAGGTACATTCTGCCTATTATAAGTAATGGGAAGTGAATTATGATACAGATGACAGCGGTCTGGCCCGCTTCTCCATGGCGCCCCATCCAATTTGGAAGAAGTTGTGGAGTTTCAGAGTGCCAGCGAAAGTTAAAATTTATATCTGGAGATGCTTGCACAATGTCATCCCATGCCGGAGTACTCTTATGAATCGCCATGTTGGAAACTTGTCCCAATGCCCATACTGTACAGATGGTGCGGAGGACTTAGCACATATGTTGTTTAAGTGTGCAGATATTAACTTTGCTTCATTGACTGATCGAGCAGGTTCAGCAGTCTTGGAGTTCATTTTATGTGATGATTATTATCGGCGACAATATTCTGGATTGATCGAGCTACCAGAGCTCATATCAACAGTTTGTTGGTTCTTATGCTGGCAAAGAAGACAGTTCGTGCGAGAGGAAGAAATATTGACTACAGAACTAACATCGCCGGCGGTGGTTGCCCTAGCGATTAATTATGTGCGTGGAGCACAAGCTAAATCTACACCCAAGATCAACATGTGGCCGACGTTCCTAGCAGGACAACTTGTCCTTAATGTCGATGCTTCATTCACAAAAGGCGATTATGCAGGGTCTTGTGGTGCTGTCATCCGTGATCACCGAGGATCTTTCATGTCGGCATCCACGGCGAGATTAGAACATGTAGCTGATGTGTTTACGGCAGAAGCGGCAGCTCTGCTTGAAGGACCGAAGCTAGCAAGAGATACGGGATGCAATAACTTGATGGTGAGATCGGATAATATCACGGTGGTGGATGCACTTAGATTCAATAAAGGTTATTCTATGGTGGCAGTGCCGGTTCTTGATGAATGTCCTAGTTATCTAGCAGATTTCGGGAGGTTTACTATTGAGCATTGTATTAGAGAGTCAAATTATATAGCCCATGAGCTGGCTAGATGGGGACGTGCTAATAATCCATTTTGTTGGATTGATGCCCCGCCTGATCCATCTTTTGATTAATAAAGTAAGCTTTCCCGTCAAAAAAAGTCAAACTAGGCTATCTCCAATCGATTGGGAGATAGAGAACCCTGAGTGCTTTTTTTTTTGACAATTCTATGCGCCAGGAGTAGTATTTGTAGAAGAGATATATGGAACCGGTGTTGGGTTGGCTTACCAGAGGATCTGACAGGTGAGTTAGGGCATATCGTATGTTGGCTAATTAACACGTGAGTTGTTGGCGAGACCTGACGCGTACCAAGGGCAAATAGTATCCAATTCCAACACCTTGCAGGAGATCCTAACAGAAAATTTCCTCTTCTCCAACATGTTAAAGTCCAGCAAATCTTTTGGCCTTAATTTCTCAGCTAGGTGTTAGCGTATCCTCTAGTAATCGGGCAGTCAAAAAATATCCGCGCAATATTCTTTACTGGAGGCCGATGTGAACCACGATGCGAGCGCATCCGCCTGGACCCAAAAAAACAGGCTACAACGGCGGGCACCACCGCGTGCCTGCCGCAAGACGTCCTCGCCAACATTCTGGTTGTTCTCCCAGGGAGCGACGTCCACCTCCTCCGCCGCGTCTGCAAAGAATGGCGGGACATCATCGCCGACCCTGCGTTCATCCATGCGCACATGATCCACGGAACACGAGGGCCTCCCTATTTGACACACACCATCGTCTTTTTCCCGGATTCACATACGGCAGCGGCCGCGGCAGGGGCTTCCTCTTCGACGAGCACTGGCATCTCACGGCGGACGTGTGGGATAACTTGATAGGCTTCTGCAATGGCCTGCTCTGCTTCCTGAAAGCCGGCTAGGGCTCTATCAAAGTCGTAGAGCCATTCACCGGTGAGTCACTGACATTGTCGCGGCCGCCGAAGGACTCGGGGCCCATGAGGAACATCTACGCCTCGGCATACTGCTTCGGCTACGATGCCACGACTAGGCGATACAAGATTGTGCATCATGGCCTCGACGAACACTAGTAGAAAAAGGGTCAAATCTGAAACACATTAGTCCCGGTTTGCATTTGAGTCGGCACTAATGTGTCCATTAGTGCCGGTTCAAATGGCTAGGCGGGAGGAGATTTTTAGTACCGGTTCATTGCGAATCTGTAGTACCGGTTCGTGCCACGAACCGGTACTAATTAAAGATGTTGGGCCCGGCCAGCACCTTTATTACCGGTTCGTGGCACGAACCAGTAGTAAAGAGGTTGTGGCAAGCTATTTTTAGTCCACCTCGCTCCGCTAGCAAGATTTTTACCACCTTAAATATGTTATTTCTCAAACTATCACAAACATTTGGTCTTCATTAAACTCATATTAACAATTCAGATTGTATACAAAAAGAGCATTGATAATCAATGTATTTTTGATGTATATTTTTACATGTTTACGCCCTCACTCTCTCCACTCACTCGGTCTCCCCCTCAATCCCGGCCGCCACTCACTTCAAAACTGGACACACTCATCTGTTACACGGGCACTTCATTTTTTTAACTTATTTGAACTCCAGACTTTTTTTGAGCCGGCATTATGCAGCATTCGAAGTGACGTCATCAATTCCCAACACATTCTGACATCATTTATTGTTTTTCAGTCATTTACCAATTTGTTTAGAGAGCTAAATGACTGTGAAACAGTAAATCACAACCAAATGAACTCTGAAAATGTTGAAACTTGGCATGGCATCATCATTTCACCCCCATAGCATGTGCGAAAGAGTAGAGAGGGTCACGGCAAAAACTGGACGCACTTCGTGTACAAACTAGACAATCTCTTTCGGAGTATCAGGGTTTCGGACCAGAACTAATCTGTTACACGGGCACATCATTTTTTTTAAACTTATTTGAACTCCAGACTTTTTTTGAGCCGGCATTATGCAGCATTCAAAGCGACGTCATCAATTTGTTTAGATAGCTAAATGATCATGAAATTGAAAATCACTCCAAAATGAAGCATTATGCGCATTCGAAGCAACTAAAGCAAAAATATTCACAAAGAAACTAAATATAGCAAAAAAAATACTCAAAAATAAATAGAAGAAGAAAAAATAAAGCAGAAAAGAAAAAACTATGTAAAAATTACTCAAAAATAAATAGAAAAAATAAATAATGCAGAAAAGAAAAAACTATATATAGCAAAAATATTCACAAAGAAACTAAATATAGCAAAAAAACTACTCAGAAATAAATAGAAGAAAAAAATAAAGCAGAAAAGAAAAAACTATATAAAAAATTACTCAAAAATAAATAATGCAGAAAAGAAAAAAAACTATATAAAAAATAGTTGGGGCACTGCCCGGTGGGCCTGCCAGACCTAGGGTATGCAAATTCAGGCCCAGAAGGGCCGACAGGCTCACAGGGCAGCGTGCCCTAGTTAGGCCCAGAAACTTGCTATATAGAGGAGTTCAAAAGAGCAGCCGCGGCTGGGTTTATAAACTATTTCTCAAAAAAAAGGCTGGGTTTATAAACCAGTGTGGCTGCCCTTCGCTCGACGAGGTAGGACTAAACATAGTGCACCGCGGGTGACAGCGCACGACCATTAGTAGGGAGCCACCAACCGGTACTAATGGGTTGTCCTTTAGTACCGGTTGGGGTAATGAACCGGTACTAAAGGTGCTCGTTTCCCGCCGCTTGGCCTGGGCAAAATTGGCCTTTAGTATCGGTTGGTGGCTTCAACCGGTACTAAAGGCCCCTCCTATATATACGGTACTTACGAAAAATCAGTTTCATCGACCACTTCTTCTCCACTTCTCGCGTGCTATCGCCGCCGTCGTCGCGTCGTCACCCCCGCCGCCCTCGCCGCCCGTCGTCGTTGTCCCCGTCGTTGTCGTCTCGCACCGCCGCCCCGTACTACGTCGCCATCTCGATCGCGTCGTCGATCGCCCCCGGCGCGCCGCCCGTCGCTGCGCCGTCCGGCCCCATCGCCGCCCGTACGCCGCCACCCCCCGGCCCGCTCGTACCCCCCCCCACACACACACATA
>NC_041381.1:50700205-50719004 GCF_002162155.2 Triticum dicoccoides | reverse complement strand
ATAACTAGTTTATTTTTAGTAAATACTTAGTTGAACTAGTTGAATTAATAGAACTAGTTTATTTTTAGTAAGGAAATTTAGGTATATGAGATTATTTGAACTAGTTGAATTAATATAACTAGTTTATTTTTAGTAAATGTTTAGTTGAACTAGTTGAATTAATAGAACTAGTTTATTTTTAGTAAGAAAATTTAGGTATAAGAGATTTGATGATCTAATTAAAACTTACGTGTATGAGATTTTAATAGAACTAGTTTATTTTAGTAAGAAAATTAATAGAACAAGTTTATTTTTATTAAATGCTTAGTTGAATTAGTTGAATTAATAGAACTAGTTGAATTAATAGAAGTATTTGAATTAGTTGAATTAATAGAATTAGTAAGTGTTTAATGTTTCACCTATATGAACATACGAAATGTCGTCTGACAACGAAAAATATTTTATTATGTGCGAATACTGTGAAGACCAGCGCGGCCTGTGCGACAGAAATTTCCTTCTTGATGATAGGTGATTCAGCATCAAGTTGGATGATACCTTCCAATTCGATACAGTAAATCACAATGACAAGTATTTTTTCCTAATAAGCATGACTTATATATGCTTCATTTACTTCAACTTATAATTTTTAATTTTCACTATTGTACTAGCGCATCCCCTGCCATGCAAGAATTTTTATCTTGGATAAGATAGGTTTCAATGCTATGGTATCTATGGAGCTAAAGACAGTTACCTGAAAACTGAGCATGGTTATACTTTCAACGTCAAAGTATACAATGCAGACACGTACACCTATTTTGAATGCAAAACTTGGCAAGCACTATGCAAGGCTTATGCATTTGAGCCTGATATGCTTATCACCTTTGATATACATTCGGAAGATGATATTGAAGGTAATAGAGACATCTGGGTTGATGTGCAGACGCCTCCAGTTCTACCATTATGTGAGTTTTTCTCAACCATATTTATGTCTTTGATATTGCTTATTCAAAAATAGTTGACAACTAATTTCTATTGACAGCTTATTTCTATTCAAGCAAACATGTCCGACGCTTGGTAGACAGGACCTACTACTGTCCCGGAGCTGAACTAAACTGCGATGAGATAAGTCATTATGTTTCATGGTTTGAGGATCTTTATACTGTCAAGACAAATTTTCTTTCTGCACTTAGAAATGTTAGTACTCAAAACGTGCGACCAATAGTGATCGTATTGAACTACGGTCACATCTATTTAAGAATGATGGTAAGATTTTTACTATTTGTCCTCAATGCATCTTTTGCATACATATTTTTTTTGCTTAACTTTCATTGCTAAGTATATTAATTAATTATTATACGATGTTCTTCAACAGGGACACCCGATCACAGTTGTGCCTCAGGGGATCGAGACTAATGGTCGCATGTCAATTGTTAGCTTACGGCCAAGATATCCTACATTGCACATGAGTGCATTCATGATTTCTAAAAGCAATGAATGCTTAATAGTGAAATATTGGAGGAAAATTGTTAACGATCGTACAGAAGTACTAGGGGGCAGCAATGAGAAGCGCAGCCCACGATTAGGAGACAGGTTCATCTGCATGCTCCAGTATGATGAATCAGGAGAGCTATACATGTTCTATGCAATTTTACCTGAGAGAGAGCAACATGAGTGATTTAGCTAGTTCATGCTCTTAGTACTTGTCCTCTCATGTCCGTGTTCTTCGTCCTGCACTTAATCTCAAAGAGTGATTTGCTTTTGTGGTGTTATGAACGCTTATAATATCATGACCATCATGTTGAACTCGATGATATTTTTGCTTCTGGTACAAGTGAATGTTTCTTCTTTAAGCTAGTGTTGGTGGTGATTAGATAGCGGTAATGACTATGATGATTAAATAGTGATAATGACGACTATGATGATTTTTAGCTAGCTAGTATACTCATGTTGATGATATGATGCAAGAGTTTTTATATTAATATGATGATGATGATGATGAGTTATTATATCATTTAATGAAAGAAACCGCAGATTAGTTTCAGCTGGATGGATCCTAGCTAAGTGATCAAGTATATGCCATATCCATATTATACTTGATCATCTAATTAGGTAATCAAATATAATATGGATATGGCATATACTTGATCACTTAGCTAGCTAGGATCCAATGCATCCAGTCGAAACTAATCTGCAGTACTTTCACCTAATAATTTAACAACTCATTATAATGTAAAACAATCACTAAATTAAATTGAAAACACAAAATTAAAGAAAAAAAACTAAAACACACCCAAACGTTTAGTACCGGTTGGTGTTACTGTCAGGACCCCGACTCGATGTCACATTGATCTAGCCGGTAACACCTCATATCACTTTGCGGCCTCAAGCACGGTATTCCCACGGGTGTCGCCTTACCTTTGCCCGGGACCGTTTGCGCCTTTTGGCTCACGTATATGATAGTGTCGCTAGCATCCATATGATAAGGAGCCCGGGCTGACATGACTAGTCGTAAACCCAAAGTGGCACAGACTTACAGGGACAGGCATCCATGACCCAGCTTCGAACGTGTCGGTCATCAGCAAGTGGGTCCGGGCTGTAGCACTGGGCTAGCAGGACTCCGGTAAACCGGGCTGTAGCGGGCTAACAGGACTCCGGTACTCAAAGCGTGACATTTCCCCGAAGGGACAGACACCGGAACGAAGAAGGACACATGCCGGCCAGCCTAAGTGTTCCAGAGCAGTAGCAAGCTACCATGGCTCAGCGGTAACACTAGGAGACATTTCCCGGTAAGAGAGGCTACTAAAGATAAACAACTAGATAGTCAGATCCCACACATATGAAGCATTTCAATCATACACACAATATGCTCGATACGTGCAAATACAACGAAACATCACAACATGACTCTACGACACAAGTACTTTATTCAAGGCTCAGGGAGCCATACATAACATACACAAAGGTACGGGTCTCACGACCCAACATTCAAGTCATACAGTCATACAAACCAGCAGCGGAAGTAACTTGTCTGAGTACAGACAACTAGTAAAATAAAAGAGGCTTGGAAAGCCTAGCTATACTACGTGGTCCTTCACAAGCTCAGGGTCACCACCTGGGTCTTTAGCCTACTCGTTGATGTCAATGTCTACATAGAACCCATCAGAAGGGGTTGCAGCGTCTTCTGAAAAATGTAAATTATAGCAACATGAGTACAAAGGTACTCAGCAAGACTTACATCAGATCCTACATACATGCATATTATCAAGAAGAGTTGGTGGAGTTATTGCAGCAAGCCAGCTTTGACTCTTGGCTAGACTATCCTACGATACTCCAACTTGAAATGGTTTTGCGCACACGAGTCCACTACACACCAATTCAATACACTACCGAGGATCCACCTCCGTCTTCCTACGGAGGAGCCATCCTCGGCACTCACACTTATCTTGAGGCTTTTAGTAGTTTCCATTTACTTGTCTATGAACTGTATAGGCAACCAAGTAGTCCTTTACCGCGGACGCGGCTATTCGAATAGATTATGATAACCCTGCAGGGGTGTACTTCTTCATACACGCTCTCACCACTTACCGTCGTTTACACGACATGTACTCGGCAACCTTCAAGCGGAAGCCCAACGTGGGTGTCGGCCACGACCTACCTAATCACCTAAGTCTCCAGTCCAGGTTTATCGCCTATCCAGGTTCCATCCGCAGGGAGTCCGGCCGAGGTTTCCCATACGGCCCCGAACGATGTGAACAGGGTTCCCGAAATACCTAACGGGTATTCGATACACCGTGCCACGTACCTACCGCATCACAGCCCACCCCTACGGTCAGCGCTGTCCACGGCCTCCAGTAGGCTACAAACACCAGAAACTACTTGCAACTCCTGGACGGAGAACTAGGGTGAATAAGAAGCCGAGAGGGTCCATTGGTTTCGGGCCCAATGCATGGTAGTAGCTGATTCTTAAATCACACATACAGATCTCAGTGCTTAAGGTCGGCTTCAATGAAACAACCCACCATGTACTCCTACATGGCCTCTCATCGATACCTTTACCAAATCGTGTTCACCACACCACTCTCATTACCGACATAAACATTTCACTCTAGCCCATCACCCAGATGAACCAGACCTGACACGACTCTAAGCATAGCAGGCATAGCAAGGTAGGAACAATACATACATATGGCTCAATCAACTCCTACACATGCTAGTGGGTTTCATCTAGTTACTGTGGCAATGACAGGTCATGCAGAGGAAATGGATTCAACTACCGTAGCACACAGCAGTTTGAAATGCGTTGTCTTAATGCAGTAAAAGAGAGCAGGAGCGAGAACATGGGATTATATCGATATGATCAAATGGTTGGTTGCTTGCCTGATGGTTCGATGCACTGATACGGTTCTTCGTTAGGGTAATCACGGTACTCCTCGGAGGCAGAACCTGTCGCAAAGGACACCGATACACAACCATCACCAAACAATGTGCAACAATATGATGCATGCATGAAACATGGCAATATGAGTGTGTTGGGCTAATGCAACTAAAACCAGAAGGGTTTGAACCAATTTGAATCAAAGATTCAAATTTCAAACTCAAACATGGCCTTTTAAAGTGCTTTTCCTTGTTCTGCTTAAAACATCAATTTAACTTGTTTGATCATGGATTAAAATAGTACAGATGGATAGATTGGATTTTTCTGATCATTTTTCATATATAATTTGTCCAATTTGGAGTTACAGAATAAAAGTTATGAATTTTTGAAGTTTAAATAATATTCTGGAATTTCCTGATTTAATTTAAATCCAGAAATATATATATTGCGCCAGCATGACGTCAGCATGACGTCAGTGGTCAACTGCGGCTGGCTGAGGTCAAACCTGACGTGTGGGGTCCACACGTCAGTGACAGGGGGGTTTAACAGGGTTAATTTAATCCTAATTAGGAATTAGTGGCGCTGGGGCCCACTGGTCAGTGTCAGGGGTTAACTAACAGTGATTAGCACTAATCTGACTACCTGGCCGACGGGGCCCACGCGTCAGTGACCCTGGGGGGGTCAAACCCCAGGTCAGACAGGTCAACCCCACCGGCGACATGACGCCGGCGAGGCCCGAGACGGCGGCACGATGCGGGATCGCGCTACAGGGCACGGGCGAGGCCGTGCTTGGGCTCGTTGGAGAGCTCTTGCTCCCGCGCGTCGAACGGTGGTGGTGGCCGTGCCTGAGGTGGCCGGTACCGACGACGGCGAGCTCGTGAGCGGCGGCCGGAGTTCGGGTGCGGTCGGGATCGGTGCTGCTGCTCGCAAGCGAGGGAGCTGAGGCGCTGGAGGGGTTCTACGGGTCCTTACGGACTTGTTGGACTCGCCGGGGTGACCAAATGGTCACCGGAGTTGCGTTGACGGCGAGCTCGGCGACGGCGGAGGTTCGGCCGTGGTGGGAGACGGGGTTACGGTGCGGGAATGAGGGGGAAAAGAGGGGGAAACGATGGCGGAGCTCACCGCGGTTGCAGTGGGCGTCGAAGCGGGCTCGGGGACGGCCGGAGTGCAGCGAATCATCGGCGATGATCCCGGTGGCCGAGGAGGGGAACGGCGATGTGGCGGCGATGCAGGGCTTCCGGAGGCCCGTGGATCGGTGGGGAGGAAGAGGGGGTCGCGGCGGAGCTTCCGAGCTCAGCGGAGGGGCGAGGGGTGGCCGGTGACGGCTGCTATGGCGAACGGCGGCGATGGTGGTGTTCGGCCGTGAGAGAGAGAGCGAGGGAGAGGAGGGAAGAACCGCGGGAGAGTGAGAGAGAGCAGGGGGGAGGGCGTGGCGTCGTCCGGGGCATCGAGACGAGGAGGGGAGGGCAGGCAGGCAGGCGAGCAGGTGGCGTGGCGCGGTGGCGCGCGCGCGCGCCGGCCACACTCCCCTCCCTCTGCCGAGGACGAAGACGACAGAGGAGGGAGGCGGGCTGGGCCGCCTGCTGGCTGGGCCGGCCAGCTGGCTGGGCCGGCCAGCTGGCTGGGCTACACAGGGAGGAGCCCAGGTAAGCTCCTCCTTTTATTTATTTTTCTATTTTCTAATTTCTGACATTTGTTTTGATTTAAATAAAATATTAAATCATTTATTTACCTTATGCCAAATTTTGCAGGAGCTAGATATATTATTCCAGTGCTCCTTTATAATTGGCATAATATTTGGACATATATTAATATATATAACTAATATATTTCCAAAGCAAATATTTATGCATTAATTCCAAATGCCCAAAATAAATACCTATGAGCTCTTAAAAATATTGGTTTGATTTTTATCTCTGTCCAATATTTTCAGAGAGCAACATGAGCATTTTCTTGGACCTTTTTGGAGAAGTTTTTATTTAGGTCATTTTCAAAAATGATTCTGAGGGTTTCACAAATCCCCATTTCAAATTAAATGGAATTTTAAACATGATGCACACACTCTGATGCATGACTAGCTAGGGTGTGACAACTCACCCCCACTCAAAAGAATCTCGTCCCGAGATTTGGGTTCCTCCGGGAAGAAGGCGGGATACTCGAGTCGAAGACGATCCTCCCTTTCCCAAGTTGCTTCATCCTCAGAATGATGAGACCACTGAACTTTGAGGAACTTGATGTTCTAACGTCGGGTGGTACGTTCGGCCTGATCGAGGATACGAATGGGGTACTCTCGATATGTAAGATTATCTTGGAGATCAAGCGTTTCATGGTCCACTCCACGGGTAGGATCCGAGAAGCAACGCCTGAGTTGAGAAACGTGGAAGACATCGTGGACTCTGGAGAGGTGCGGAGGTAGTTCCAACTGGTAGGCAACTTCTCCTCGTTTGGCGAGAATGCGAAAAGGTCCAATGTAACGAGGAGCCAATTTGCCTTTGATACTGAAACGATGGGTTCCCTTCAGAGGGGTGACCCGAAGATAAGCCTTCTCGTCAACCTCGAAAGTCATAGCCTTATGTTTTCGGTCGTATTGACTCTTTTGACGAGATTGGGCTGTTTTCAACTTTTCACGAACGATACGAACTTGTTCTTCTGCTTCCTGAATCATGTCCGGGCCAAAGAATTGTCTTTCCCCGGTCTCTGACCAGTTAAGGGGTGTTCGACACCGTCGTCCATAGAGAACTTCAAAAGGGGCTTTACCCAAGCTAGATTGATAGCCGTTGTTGTAAGCGAATTCGGCAAATGGAAGACACTTCTCCCAGTCCATTCCGAATGAGATAACAGAGGCTCGAAGCATGTCTTCTAGAATCTGGTTGACGCGTTCCACTTGACCACTCGACTGAGGGTGGAAAGCGGTGCTAAAGGAGAGACGGGTTCCCATAGCATTTTGGAAACTTTCCCAAAATCGAGAGGTGAAGAGACTTCCTCGATCCGAGTTGATTTCCAAAGGAACACCATGGAGGGACACTATACGGGAGATGTATAAGTCTGCCAGCTGACTAGCGGTTATACTCTCACGAACAGGTAAGAAATGGGCTACTTTGGAAAGACGATCGACAACGACGAAGATAGCATTATTCCCTCTCTTGGTCCGGGGAAAACCGGTAATGAAATCCATACCAATTTTATCCCATTTCCATTCAGGAATAGCTAAAGGTTGAAGGGTGCCAGCAGGCCGTTGATGCTCTGCTTTTACACGACGACAGACGTCGCAATTAGCAATATACTGAGCAATTTCTCTCTTCATCCTAGTCCACCAGAACCTCTGGCGTAGGTCCTGATACATCTTAGTACTACCGGGATGAATGGCGAGGGGAGATTCATGAGCTTCCTTAAGGATCAATCGCCTCAGGTTTCGCACTTTGGGAACCACTAGTCGATTCCCGAAGTATACGACCCCTTGATCATTAATGGAGAAACAATTCGCAACTCCTTTCTGTATGTTTCTCTTGATGCGGGAAATTCCCGGATCTACCTTCTGTGCTTTGATAATCTGATCCGTAAGGGTAGGTTTTGCCACCAAGGTGGAAAGAAAACCTTGAGGTACAATGTGAAGGTTAAGCTTCCGAAATTCCTCATGGAGAAGCGGTTGACTTTGTTGTAACATCAGGTTGTTACAATAAGATTTACGACTTAGTGCATCAGCCATGACGTTGGCTTTCCCTGGGGTATAGGTTATTCCTAGGTCGAAGTCTGTGATCAACTCAACCCAACGTCTTTGCCTGAGATTCAGATCCGGTTGGGTGAAGATGTACTTCAGACTTTGGTGATCAGTGAATATTTCGCAACGATTACCGAGGAGGTAATGTCGCCAGGTCTTAAGTGCATAGACTACGGCTGCAAGCTCTAGATCATGAGTAGGATAATTCTCCTCATGTGGGTGCAATTGCCGTGAAGCGTAGGCAATTACGTGTCGATCTTGCATGAGAATGCAACCTAGTCCTTGTCGCGAGGCGTCGCAGTAGATAACAAAGTCCTTGGAGAAGTCTGGCGGTACCAGTACGGGAGCAGAGGTCAGGCGTCTTTTCAGTTCCTGGAAGCTGTGCTCACATTGTGGAGTCCATTCGAACTTCTTATCTTTCTTGAGGAGTTCGGTTAGAGGTTTGGCAACTTTGGAGAAGTTCTCGACAAAGCGACGACAATAGCTCGCTAAACCCAGAAAACTCCGAACTTGCTTGACCGATTCAGGTGGAGTCCAATTAAGGACGGCTTGAACTCGCTCAGGGTTAACAGCAATACCTTTACCAGATATTACATGACCCAGATAGGTCACTTCTGACAACCAGAATTCACATTTAGAAAATTTGGCATAAAGGCGATGCTCTCGAAGTTTCTTCAACACTAGCCTTAGATGTTCGGCATGTTCTTCCTCGTTCTTGGAGTAGATGAGTATATCATCGAGGTAAACCACGACAAATTTATCCAAATACTCCATGAAGATTGAGTTCATTAACCGAGAAAAGGTGGCTGGAGCGTTGGTTAATCCGAAGGACATGACGGTGTACTCGTATTGGCCATAACGAGTAACAAAGGCCGTTTTAGGAATGTCCCCGTTTCTGATTTTGATTTGATGGTAGCCCAACCTCAAATCCATCTTGGAGAAGACTGAGGATCCAGCGAGCTGATCATACAGGTCGTTGATCCTGGGAAGTGGATATTTGTTTTTGATTGTGACCAAATTGACAGGTCGGTAATCTACAACCATCCGGTCCGTACCATCCTTCTTCTTGACGAATAGGACGGGGCAAGCCCACGGAGATGAGCTAGGGCGGATGAAACCCTTTTTCAAGGACTCATCGAGTTGTTTCTTAAGCTCGGCTAGCTCTAGTGGTGCCATCTTATAAGGTCTTCTAGCAATCGGAACGGTTCCTGGAATGAGGTCTATTACGAACTCAACATCCCTGTCAGGTGGAACACCTGGCAATTCCTCTGGAAAGACATCCGGGAAGTCACGGACTACCGGAACGTCCTCAAGGTCTGGCAAAGGGCTGGCGTTAAGAGAATATAATTGTCGCTTGGTTATTCGGGTCAAGACATTGACTATCTTCCCCGAAGGATGGGTTAGTTGAACAGTCCTAGAGAAGCAATCAATTTTGGCTTGATGAGCTGACATCCAGTCCATACCCAAAATGATATTAATATCTGAAAATTTAAGGGCTATCAAAGATGCAAGGAAAACAAGTCTGTCGACTTGGATTTCATTTCCATGGCTTACTCTAGAAGTTTGCCATTTGGATCCCGGAGTTTGAATTACCATAGAGGTTGGCATATCACCGAATGCGACGTTATGCGAACGAGCATAGTTTTCAGATATAAAAGAATGAGAGGCTCCTGTATCGAAAAGAACAGATGCCGGGTGGCAATTAACAAGAAGCGTACCGAGAACGACGTTGGGATCCTCTTGAGCTTCTTCGGCAGAGATACAGTTGACATGGCCACGTGAAGCGGTGGCCAGCTTGGCGTGGAACACTTTCCCTGTCGGCTTGCCACGGCCAACAGCTTTAGCAGATTGATTGGGGTTGGTCTGGGGACACTCACGCATCTAGTGACCAGATTCCCCACACTTGAAACAAGTCACGGAACTGGTACGTGGAGGAGCATTATTGGTTGGACCCCCATAGGGCTTGGCTGGAGCAGACTGTTGAACAGGGCGAGGCGCCTGGAAAGATGGCCTCGGTGTGAACCTGGGTGGCAGGGCGGTGTTGGGTACCCACACGCGGCGCTTCTGAGGACCAGCACCGGATGAGGAACCCATGTCACGGCCATGCTTGCGTGTTGCGTCATAGTCAGTCTGACCAGTTTCAGCACTGATGGCTTTGTTGACAAGTTTCTGGAAAGATGTGCACTCATGCAGACGGAGGTCACGGCGAAGCTCAGGACTAAGGCCCTTACGGAACATTGCTTGCTTCTTGGCATCAGTAGACACTTCCTCGGTTGCATATCGTGCGAGGTTACCAAACTCCCTGCTGTAAGCATCCACAGAAAGTCGGCCTTGGGTGAAACTGCAAAATTCCTCACGTTTACGGTCCATGAGACCCTCCGGAATGTGATGTTCACGGAAAGCCTCGCTGAACTCAGCCCAAGTAGTGACATGGCCCACCGGGCGCATAGCTCCATAATTCTCCCACCATAGACTGGCGGGGCCTTCAAGATGATATGCAGCAAAGGTGACCTTGTCAGCCTCCGCTACCAGCGCGGAACGCAGTTTGTGAGTGATACTGCGAAGCCAGTCATCAGCGTCGAGAGGCTCGACGGAGTGGTGGAACGTGGGTGGATGTAATTTGATAAAATCACTGAGTGACACCACGTTAGTCCTCTGATGGTGTGCTGTGTTCTGTTCAATACGCTCCAACAAACGGTTGGTCTCCCGCTTGTTTCTCTCAGCTTCCATCATAACCTCGGCTAGGGAAGGAGGATGAGGCAGATTTGCATCCCTGACTTCACTGCCTTCGGCCTGCTCTTGAGGAGCAGGGTTAGTGCGCGTGTTGACCATCCTAGGTAAACAAGACAATGATTTAGTCAGGATGATAAAATTCCGACATAGGATATAAAATGTAAGGAATAACTCGAAATGGAAGATGATCATCCGTATGACATGGTAGATACAGAAACTGCTTCTTTATTCCATCGTCATACACACCATACAGGGTTTAGTACAAGACCAAACAAGGTACTATTACGGTGAAAGAGGATTACATCTCATCGGAGGCATCCCAAGCTCCTATACATTATTTTTCTACACCTCCGGAAAGAGTACAAGCTAGGTCATATCCCACGAGTCACGCGGGACGATAGACGACACAGCTAGTGCGAACTAGTGATACTACCACTAACTCAGACCGATCCGTAGTAGTCCTCGTAGAAGTCACCTCCATAGCCTGGAAGCTCAACATGATCATCCGGAAACAAACGATCTCGCGGAGCTTGTGGACCATAGGGGCTAGGATGAGGCCTTGGACCAACAGACGGTGGCCTGCGGGGACCGCGAGGTGGGGTGATGCCTCCTACATCACACCAACCCATCACGTCTGGCAGAGCAGATCTCACAGGATAGAGATCGCGCATATCTGAATATCCAGCTTGCACCGCCGGTGCGAACCGAGTCAAAGTGGCCCAGTGGTCAGCACGGGTATTGAAGAGCTCTAACCTCAAGGCCCGATTTTCACGGTCCTTATCCTCGAGCATCTCAGCAGTGGTGCGAGTCCGTGAATCCTCCTGAGTGGGGTCAGCATAGATAGCCTGGAGATACCCTTGTGCTCCCGGAAGTGACCCTGGCATATACAGGAAATCAGAGTCCCGAAATAGACCAGATCTGACTCGCATGATGGTCATTATAGAGTAGGCGGCGTCCTGCACAGCCATCTCAATAGTAACCCCGAGTCCATAGGAGCAGTGAAGGGGCTCGGTGGATCCAGGATAAGATGGAAATATCCTGACAGTGCAGAGATACTGGCTTTGATTAAAGTCTCAGAATTGTTCTTCGACCGTGTACTCAGGATACCAGCGGTATCCAGCCTCAGTCATTACCCTGACCAACTTGGCAGTATGGCCGGGTACATCTACGCATCGAGTCAGGCGAACCACTTGATTGAGGTCGCGAGTGGCCATCTGAAAGCACAATCATAATGCAAAGGCATTAGAATTTCTAGCAAAATTTCGGCAGCATAACAGCTGTAAATGCTCAAGAAGGATTTTGAGACATTTGACAAAGGATTACATGCACACTCATCATCATCATACCAAGTTCTGAGACCATTCTAACAACATAATGTGGTAGTAGAACTGAACTAGGCTTGTATCCATCAAACTTATAAGGTACTACTGATTAGTAACACGTGATCCCGATAGAGAGAAAAAATCCTAATTCCTTAACCCCCGGTGGAAGAATGGACTGACTCAGATCAGAATGTCATAAGATAAAGGAGTAAAAAGAGCCTTATGTTCCAACCCACAAACAATTCCCCCACATATAACTAAAGAATTTCTAGACTCAACATCGACCAGTTTGGCTTGGAGAACCTACAGGCAGTCCGGCTCTGATGCCAACGCTGTCAGGACCCCGACTCGATGTCACATTGATCTAGCCGGTAACACCTCATATCACTTTGCGGCCTCACGCACGGTATTCCCACGGGTGTCGCCTTACCTTTGCCCGGGACCGTTTGCGCCTTTTGGCTCACGTATATGATAGTGTCGCTAGCATCCATATGATAAGGAGCCCGGGCTGACATGACTAGTCGTAAACCCAAAGTGGCACAGACTTACAGGGACAGGCATCCATGACCCAGCTTTGAACGTGTCGGTCATCAGCAAGTGGGTCCGGGCTGTAGCACTAGGCTAGCAGGACTCCGGTAAACCGGGCTGTAGCGGGCTAACAGGACTCCGGTACTCAAAGCGTGACATTTCCCCGAAGGGACAGACACCGGAACGAAGAAGGACACATGCCGGCCAGCCTAAGTGTTCCAGAGCAGTAGCAAGCTACCATGGCTCAGCGGTAACACTAGGAGACATTTCCCGGTAAGAGAGGCTACTAAAGATAAACAACTAGATAGTCAGATCCCACACATATCAAGCATTTCAATCATACACACAATATGCTCGATACGTGCAAATACAACGAAACATCACAACATGACTCTACGACACAAGTACTTTATTCAAGGCTCAGGGAGCCATACATAACATACACAAAGGTACGGGTCTCACGACCCAACATTCAAGTCATACAGTCATACAAACCAGCAGCGGAAGTAACTTGTCTGAGTACAGACAACTAGTAAAATAAAAGAGGCTTGGAAAGCCTAGCTATACTACGTGGTCCTTCACAAGCTCAGGGTCACCACCTGGGTCTTTAGCCTACTCGTTGATGTCAATGTCTACATAGAACCCATCAGAAGGGGTTGCAGCGTCTTCTGAAAAATGTAAATTATAGCAACATGAGTACAAAGGTACTCAGCAAGACTTACATCAGATCCTACATACATGCATATTATCAAGAAGAGTTGGTGGAGTTATTGCAGCAAGCCAGCTTTGACTCTTGGCTAGACTATCCTACGATACTCCAACTTGAAATGGTTTTGCGCACACGAGTCCACTACACACCAATTCAATACACTACCGAGGATCCACCTCCGTCTTCCTACGGAGGAGCCATCCTCGGCACTCACACTTATCTTGAGGCTTTTAGTAGTTTCCATTTACTTGTCTATGAACTGTATAGGCAACCAAGTAGTCCTTTACCGCGGACGCGGCTATTCGAATAGATTATGATAACCCTGCAGGGGTGTACTTCTTCATACACGCTCTCACCACTTACCGTCGTTTACACGACATGTACTCGGCAACCTTCAAGCGGAAGCCCAACGTGGGTGTCGGCCACGACCTACCTAATCACCTAAGTCTCCAGTCCAGGTTTATCGCCTATCCAGGTTCCATCCGCAGGGAGTCCGGCCGAGGTTTCCCATACGGCCCCGAACGATGTGAACAGGGTTCCCGAAATACCTAACGGGTATTCGGTACACCGTGCCACGTACCTACCGCATCACAGCCCACCCCTACGGTCAGCGCTGTCCACGGCCTCCAGTAGGCTACAAACACCAGAAACTACTTGCAACTCCTGGACGGAGAACTAGGGTGAATAAGAAGCCGAGAGGGTCCATTGGTTTCGGGCCCAATGCATGGTAGTAGCTGATTCTTAAATCACACATACAAATCTCAGTGCTTAAGGTCGGCTTCAATGAAACAACCCACCATGTACTCCTACATGGCCTCTCATCGATACCTTTACCAAATCGTGTTCACCACACCACTCTCATTACCGACATAAACATTTCACTCTAGCCCATCACCCAGATGAACCAGACCTGACACGACTCTAAGCATAGCAGGCATAGCAAGGTAGGAACAACACATACATATGGCTCAATCAACTCCTACACATGCTAGTGGGTTTCATCTAGTTACTGTGGCAATGACAGGTCATGCAGAGGAAATGGGTTCAACTACCGTAGCACACAGCAGTTTGAAACGCGTTGTCTTAATGCAGTAAAAGAGAGCAGGAGCGAGAACATGGGATTGTATCGATATGATCAAATGGTTGGTTGCTTGCCTGATGGTTCGATGCACTGATACGGTTCTTCGTTAGGGTAATCACGGTGCTCCTCGGAGGCAGAACCTGTCGCAAAGGACACCGATACACAACCATCACCAAACAATGTGCAACAATATGATGCATGCATGAAACATGGCAATATGAGTGTGTTGGGCTAATGCAACTAAAACCAGAAGGGTTTGAACCAATTTGAATCAAAGATTCAAATTTCAAACTCAAACATGGCCTTTTAAAGTGCTTTTCCTTGTTCTGCTTAAAACATCAATTTAACTTGTTTGATCATGCATGAAAATAGTACAGATGGATAGATTGGATTTTTCTGATCATTTTTCATATATAATTTGTCCAATTTGGAGTTACAGAATAAAAGTTATGAATTTTTGAAGTTTAAATAATATTCTAGAATTTCCTGATTTAATTTAAATCCAGAAATATATATATTGCGCCAGCATGACGTCAGCATGACGTCAGTGGTCAACTGCGGCTGGCTGAGGTCAAACCTGACGTGTGGGGTCCACACGTCAGTGACAGGGGGGTTTAACAGGGTTAATTTAATCCTAATTAGGAATTAGTGGCGCTGGGGCCCACTGGTCAGTGTCAGGGGTTAACTAACAGTGATTAGCACTAATCTGACTACCTGGCCGACGGGGCCCACGCGTCAGTGACCCTGGGGGGGTCAAACCCCAGGTCAGACAGGTCAACCCCACCGGCGACATGACGCCGGCGAGGCCCGAGACGGCGGCGCGATGCGGGATCGCGCTACAGGGCACGGGCGAGGCCGTGCTTGGGCTCGTTGGAGAGCTCTTGCTCCCGCGCGTCGAACGGTGGTGGTGGCCGTGCCTGAGGTGGCCGGTACCGACGACGGCGAGCTCGTGAGCGGCGGCCGGAGTTCGGGTGCGGTCGGGATCGGTGCTGCTGCTCGCAAGCGAGGGAGCTGAGGCGCTGGAGGGGTTCTACGGGTCTTTACGGACTTCTTGGACTCGCCGGGGTGACCAAATGGTCACCGGAGCTGCGTCGACGGCGAGCTCGGTGACGGCGGAGGTTCGGCCGTGGTGGGAGACGGGGTTACGGTGCGGGAACGAGGGGAAAAAGAGGGGGAAACGGTGGCGGAGCTCACCGCGGTTGCAGTGGGCGTCGAAGCGGGCTCGGGGACGGCCGGAGTGCAGCGAATCGTCGGCGATGATCTCCGGTGGCCGAGGAGGGGAACGGCGACGTGGCGGCGATGCAGGGCTTCCGGAGGCCCGTGGATCGGTGGGGAGGAAGAGGGGGTCGCGGCGGAGCTTCCGAGCTCAGCGGAGGGGCGAGGGGTGGCCGGTGACGGCTGCTATGGCGAACGGCGGCGATGGTGGTGTTCGGCCATGAGAGAGAGAGCGACGGAGAGGAGGGAAGAACCGCGGGAGAGTGAGAGAGAGCAGGGGGGAGGGCGTGGCGTCGTCCGGGGCATCGAGACGAGGAGGGGAGGGCAGGCAGGCAGGCGAGCAGGTGGCGTGGCGCGGTGGCGCGCGCGCGCGCCGGCCACACTCCCCTCCCTCTGTCGAGGACGAAGACGACAGAGGAGGGAGGCGGGCTGGGCCGCCTGCTGGCTGGGCCGGCCAGCTGGCTGGGCTGCACAGGGAGGAGCCCAGGTAAGCTCCTCCTTTTATTTATTTTTCTGTTTTCTAATTTCTGACATTTGTTTTGATTTAAATAAAATATTAAATCATTTATTTACCTTGTGCCAAATTTTGCAGGAGCTAGATATATTATTCCAGTGCTCCTTTATAATTGGCATAATATTTGGACATATATTAATATATATAACTAATATATTTCCAAAGCAAATATTTATGCATTAATTCCAAATGCCCAAAATAAATACCTATGAGCTCTTAAAAATATTGGTTTGATTTTTATCTCTGTCCAATATTTTCAGAGAGCAACATGTGCATTTTCTTGGACCTTTTTGGAGAAGTTTTTATTTAGGTCATTTTCAAAAATGATTCTGAGGGTTTCACAAATCCCCATTTCAAATTAAATGGAATTTTAAACATGATGCACACACTCTGATGCATGACTAGCTAGGGTGTGACAGTTACCAACCGGTACTAATGTCCTACACGCACCCGGGCCTGGCTCGTGCCACGTGGTGGCACTTTAGCGCCGGTTCGTGATGAACCGGTACTAAAGGGGGGACCTTTAGTCCTCACTCTTTAGTATCGGTTGCCGAACCGGCACTAAAGGCCGTTACGAACCGGAGCTAAAGCCCGGTTCTGCACTAGTGGAAGATGGCGCACGGCGTGCGGGAGAGGCTATTGACGATGAAGAGCTGCATGTGTACACGGTGGGAGGACTCAAGGGATGGACGAGGCTGCATGTGGCCAGAGCTAGGTACGGCCAGGCTCATTTGGTGATAAAAAACTCATTTCAATATATAAAAAATCAACACAATTTTAAAAGTTTGTTAGCGTAATTTTTCAAAAATGTTGATAGCAACAAAAGATGAAAAATGTCACACTTTTCATAACAAATAAGTGACATTTTCTAAAAATAAGGACGCCGATAAGTGCCACACGTGTGGGCGTTAGGGGGACTGCCCACATATTTTGTGTGGTGTATAAAAGGAACAGCTCACACATCTACGTGTGGGCAAAACAAGTAATGCCCACACACCTCTTTTTTCCCCTCCTGATCCCTCTCACACGCGTGCGTGTGGGCGAAATAGATAACACCCAAATGCCCCGTGCGTCAGGCCTACCTCGTGGTCCCGCACGCCCCGCCTGACAGTCACCGCACGCCCGCAATTGCCATGGTCCAGACCCTCGTCCTTGTTCGTTTAACTGCAGTTGCCATGTCGCTGAACTACGGTTGCCATAGTTGCTCAACTTTGTCATGTATGGTCTGGTCTACTGCAGTTGTCATGATTTCAAAACTTTAAGAGTTGCCACCTACTAACATAGGCAGTTGAGAGAGTTGTCATGTGCTCACAAGCATGTTAGGGCAGTTGCCATGTAAAAAGAAGAGTTGCCATCTGCTTATGTGCACGCTAGGGCAGTTGCCATGTACCATGCAAAAACACATGGCAACTCGGGTAAAGAGAGTTGCCATCTGCTTACGTGCACACTAGGCAGTTTCCGTGTACCCTCTAAAACACATGGCAACTGACATATTCGGGTAAGAAAAAAGAGAGTTACCATCTACTTACAAGCACACTAGGACAGTAGCCATGTACACTTCAAAATAAATGGCAACTAGCACCTTGTGTGTGGGAGAGAAGACGGACGTGTGGGCGAGATGGCAAACGCCCACACACCAGCCCTTATGCGTGAGTGGAAAGTGGCGTGTGGGCGAACTGCTGAACGCCCACACAGCAGCCCCTCCCATGTGGTGAAACGGCCGTGTGGGTGATCGGGTGAACGCCCACACACCAGCTCAGTCCTACGTGGCACTAGAAACATGCCAAGATTCGTGCGCTCACAAACGGACGCGGATCCACGTGTGTGGGCGAGATGCAAACACCCACACGTGTAGGCGTTAGTGTTTTCGAAAAATAATTATACAATGTAAAAAAATGTTCTTATAATTAAAAAAATTCATAACATTCAAAAAAATGTAAGTTATATTTTAAATATTGTTTCTGAGTTTGAAAATATGTACATGACATTTTTGTAAAGTTTGGTTTACATGATTAAAAATGTTACAATTTGTATTTCAATTTTTTTAAATGTATTAAAACAATATTTAAAGAAGTGTTAATCATGTATTTGAAAATGGTAAACATGTATAAAAAATGATTGTAAATGTGTACTAAAGACGTACAATGTCTATTAAAAGTTAGACATCAAAGCAGATTCAAAAAAATCATGTATTTGAAAAATGTTAAACGTGTATGAAAAATGTCTTAGTAGATGAAAAAGACATAAAATAAATTATTTAAAATATTGTTATATTTTTCAATAATACATTAAACATGTATAAAAACTAAATTTTTTTTGCAGAAAAACTTCCGAACATGGGAGTAGAACGAACACCAGAAAAAATAAAATTATGTCCAGATCTGTAGACCACCTAGCGGCAACTACAAACACTATGCACACTGCCACCATCGCCCCTACCTCCCTGGACCCGGGCAAAAATTGTTGTAAAAAACAGTCGGGAAGTCGTCGTAAGGCCGTAGGACCAGCGCTCTAGAACAACAACTGAGGTCGATGTATAGAAAAATGTACATTGTGTAAGGTAAATGTAGACATGTATTGGAAAAAAAGGAAGAATTAAAAAAGGAAAAACCCAAAGAAAGAAAC
>NC_041381.1:50658236-50699835 GCF_002162155.2 Triticum dicoccoides | reverse complement strand
GAAAACTAATGCAAACTGTGAAAATCCAATTAAAAAATCACAAGAAAGAAAAAACACGACAGCTACCAAACGGCCCTACGTACCCAACACCATGTATCCAGATGGGAAGGGAATCCAAACAGATTTTAAAGAGAGCAAAGGGGGTCAGAAAAAAGTCAAAAAAGTCTCCCGTAATGGTAACAAATTGAGTCTAGCAAATCTTGTCGCATAAAGACTTATCGTCTCCTGACGTCATCGGAGTCCATAGCACACAAGTTAGGTCAAAAAACTTGTCAATCCCTACTATTGGATCTGATCCTGAATCTTCAGGGCGAAGTTGATGATGCATCTCCAGTCATCAGATGTCATGATGCGAACCATCAGTCGAACGCATCCGCGTGGTCCCAAAAAACATGCTACGACTGCGGCCACCACCTCGTGCCTGCCGCAAGACATCCTCGCCAGCATCCTAATCCTTCTCCCAGGGAGCGACCTCCGCCGCCTCCGTCGCGTCTGCAAAGAATGGCGCGACATCATTGCCGACCCCGCGTTCATCCATGCGCACATGGTCCACGGACCACGAGGGCCTCCTTGCTTGACACACACCATCGTCTTTTTTCACGGGTTCACCTACGGCAGCTGCCAAGACCCGTGCAACGACAGGGGCTTCCTCTTCGACGAGCACTGGCGGCTCAAGGCGGAGCTCACGGCGGACGTGTGGGATGACTTGGTAGGCGCGTGCAACGGCCTGCTCTGTTTCCTGGAAACCGGCCATCGCTCCATCAAAGTCGTAGAGCCGTTCACCGGCGAGTCGATCGCGCTGCGGCAGCCGCCGAACGCACCGGGGCCAAGGAGGAACATCAACCCCTCGGCATACTGCTTCGGCTAGGACGCCACGGCCAAACGGTACAAGATCGTGTTCCATGGCTTGGTCAAAGACAGGGTACGGCGTGTGGGTGAGGCTATTGACGACGAAGAGCTGCACGTGTACACGGTCGGAGGAGGCAACAAGCAGGGCTGGAGGAGGCTGCATGTCCCCTGCTTCGTGTATGGCCAAGCATGCGGTGATCCAGTGTACACCCAAGGGTCGGTGTACTGGCCCACGCGTGGGGAGCGCGAGCAAGACGAGAGGCTCGTGCGCTTTGACCTGGCGGCGGAGAAGATCACCATTGAGGAGGCCGTGCACCTGCGGCTGGAAGGCAAAGCCCCAATCCTAGAGAAGGCAAAGTTCTGCAGGCTGGTGGACTCGATGCCATGCGTGATGACCTACGGCCGATACGGCCAGTGAGATGCGTGGTTTCCGCAAGCTGAACAGCATGGAGCGAGCGACCTGCCAGGTCCAGGAGGGCATGTTCTATTGCAGGACTACGGCAAGGACGGTGGAGTGTATCTTCGCCGGATGGAAAGGAGCCTTGAATTTGGCACGAGGAGGCTGGTGTTTGGTGTGGGCAAGAAGAAGAAAAAGAAGAAGCAGTCGCCTGGCTCTAGGTGCTACGACCTGCGAGGAGCGTCGTTCGTCCAGGCTCGCGGTCACCGGCAGCTCCCGGTGGCAGGAGCCCCGCCACCGCGTGAACAGGGTTACGCAAGGACGTTCGGTTACATTCCCACGGTGTCTGCTGCTCCATTAGCACTCTATTTGGGCACGTCCAGTCCTTGATCTTTTGTTGCATAGAGTTGTTTTCTCTTTCTTTCCGCAAAGGGAAAAGTCTGAAATAAACCTTGAATTCGTAGAGAGAGTCTGTCCCTGAAATTGGCACCATAAACTTACTGATCACGGTCAATCTTAACCCTAGACATGTTTGTTGCATCGGGAAAAGAATGATCCCGACTGGGATCACGTGCTTGTCTCACTGACTCTATGGACCCACATGTCATCTTCTTCTTCTTCCACGGGCTGGCTCACTCTCTCTCCATTTTTTTCTAAAGGGGGCAGATGCAAAATCATGCACCAAAACATCATCGCTAGCTTGCTGGCCCTCCAGGCCACGAACTGTGAATGAGATTAGCATCCATGCGCCCGGGACATTCACGCGATTTACACGTACATGTCCTTCAGCAACACCACAAACACGTACTATGTACCCACCTCCATACACTCCTCGTCCACGCCTCCTATGCCGCTGTTGATGTCCCACATTGTCTCACAGCTTGGCCGCGGCACCACGCAACGCGTAGCCGAGGAGACGAGACGACTGAGAGCCTACACCTATCAGCGACATTAATCAAACATCTGTTGTGCAAAAGAATACAAACCCCAAATTTAGTCAAAATCGTTAAAAAATGCTTCTCAGCCGGCGGACGGCGGCGGCGCGGGGCAGAGGACGGCTGGCGGTGGTGGGAGGTGGGGAGAAGGAACCCTAGCCAGAGCGGTGCGGGGGCGGAGGTCTCTCCAGTCGTCAACCACAAGGTGGTTTTTTTTTCTGTCGGCGTCCACTCAGCCTCTCAGACTCATCATGGCATAACGCCGAGCACAAACATGACCAGTAGCGGCAGGACGGCGAGGTAGAGTTGGACCGCTGATGAAGACCGGGAGGGAGAGAAGGAGGGTTGCGAAGTCTTTTTGAAAGATCCAGCTAGGCTGGCATTGATTGATTTAGAAGAGAGCATATGGAAGACAGAGTTTGATCAAGCGCAAAGTTCTATTGTAGGCCGAGCTCCCCGGTACCCTTTATCATGACCGTCCTTTTGTTTCGCGATCTGTGCAGCCCAAAGAGTAAAGAGAGGAATCTCGGTCCAAGCCAGCTTCATTAGCAGGCTCTGCCATGCATGCCTATGTGAAAATAATGCATAGTAGCTACAGGTCTTGCACGCTAGCTACAGGGGTCTACACCTTTGTCGCATCTTTATACACCGCATATTCTGTCACTCTCGATGGTAGTCGGTGGTACCCGAGCTGGCGCCGGCTTGGGTCCGGCTGGGGCGGCCCTTCCTAGGACGCGGGAGCGGCAGGGGCACTCTTTGGCGTAGTGGCCTAGGCGCTCATAGGAGAGGCATGGAAGCGGGTCGCGGCAATCTTTGCACCGGTGCAGTTTGCTCAGGCATCGAAAGCACTTCCCACGAAAGCGCCTTAAGAAGGCCTCGCGGCCGGGCGAAGGCATGGAGGCGCGCCCGCGGTCCGAGCGAGGAGCCCCTGAGCGCCTATTGTTGCCCGCCGGCCCCTTGCAGGCTCACCGGTTTTTGCGCGACTGGACCTGAACCCAACCACCCGCCTCCTCCAGCGGGGAGGAAATGGCAAGGTTTGATGGCGCAACGACGATGGATTTAAGGCGCTGAGACCCGGAGAGGGGCGGAGGTAGCAGATCTACCGGTCCGGAGGGAGGGCCGGCGTTGGAGGACTCACCCCGGAGCAGTAGACGCGACAGAAGGCCCGGATCTAACAGCCAGACAGCCGGGGGAAGCACGTGAGCGTCCGAGGCATGCGACGGACCGCCGGGCGAGGGGATGTAGGAGCCGGACGCAGGGGGGGGGGGAGGCCGGGCTGGCGCTCCTACTACAGCTTGGCCTACGGGCCCTAGCCATGAAGGCCGGTGGGTGGCCGCCGCGGCCAGAGTGGCACGCGGCGCGGGGGAGGAGCGGAGGAAAAGATCTCACTCGAGGGTTGCGAAGTTGACAACGTGTAGTGGTGCGTGGAGAGTGGAATGCATAGTCACGGAGATGGAGTCGGGGTGGATGAGCGAGATCCAAACGCCTATGTCTGGGACAGTGGAGAGGTGACAGAAAGAAGGAAGAGAGAATGGGATATTGACGGAGATGTATATGACATTGGCATGTAGGCCCACACAGTTAGTGAGGGAAGCAATGAATCCAGTTGGTATTATTCTTTCCTAATGCGACAAACAAGTCTAAGACTGGGATATGGTTAGAATTAACCAGGATCAGTAAGTTTATGGTGCCAATTTCAGGGAATATAAGTTCAAGGTTAGATTCAGACTCACTCTACGAAATGAAGGTCTTTTTCAGACTTTTCTCTTCCGGAAACCCTAATCCTTAGCGAGTACATATTATATTATTTACTACGTTTTATTATTGCCAAAATTAATCTATTCGGTGAGTAATATAATTTTTTTTAAATAACGCGGCATACCACACCGCTATAGCCACCCACTACTAGGAAAACTTTTATACACAATAGCATAGTAATAGCGCTGTAAAATAGTAACCACTGCTGATATTTAGTAGTACCGCTTTTCCTGACGGGCGTTATTAGTAACTTTGTAGTAGTAGTGCTGGGAATCAAAAACACGCTACTACTATGTGGGACCAGATGAGGCCACCAACGGTAGCCGGAGTTGTAGCGCTGTACAGAATCAAGCGCTACTACTAACTGTTTAGTAGTAGCGCTGTGTTACAGTCCAGCGCTATAGCTAAGCTATAGCGCTGGATCCTAACCCAGCGCTACTGCTATTTCGAGTTAACCACCGCGAGGGCTCAAATTTTGCCAAGTCCCAACCCCACTCTCCCCACCCTCTTCCCCCACTCTGTCGCCGTTGTCGTCACCTTGCCCGCCCTCATCGCCGGCTATCACCCCTGGCCGCCGTCAACCTAGTCGCCGGCTGTCTCCCGCCTCTCCTCTGCCGGCGCGCCCTCGACCTCGCCGCCGCCGCCGTCCACCGCCCTCGACCGCCGCCGCCCGAGCCCGAGCTCCCTCGCCGTAAGCCTCTCCTCTCCCTCTCCTCTCCCCTGCCCTCCTCTCTCTCTTTAAAAAAATAGGGCAGTAGCAAGTTAGGGCAGTAGAAAATTTAGCAAAAAATAGTTAGGGCAGTAGCAAGTTAGCAAATTTATCAACTTTTCTTAGCAAATTAGGGCAGTAGCTGATTAGCAAATTTTTGTTTTTTGTTTTTTTAGCAAGTTAGCAAATTTTTTGTAGCAAGTTAGCAAAAAATTAGGTATAAAATTAGCAAAGTTAGCAAGTTAGCAAAGTTATCAACTTTAGGGCAAGTTAGCAAAGTTAGCAAGTTAGCAAATTAGGTATAAAATTTTAGGGCAAGTTAGCAAATTTAGCAAAAAAATTTAGCAAATTTAGCAAAGTTATCAACTTTTCTTAGCAAATTAGGGCAGTAGCTGATTAGCAAATTTTTGTTTTTTGTTTTTTAGCAAGTTAGCAAATTTTTGTCGCAAGTTAGCAAAAAATTAGGTATAAAAAATAGTAGCAAAACAAATTAAAAAATAGTAGCAAAGTTTAAAAAAACAATAGCAAATTGAAGAACTACTCCTATTTTGAATGCTCAAATTGGACAGCACTATTTTGAATACTATTTTGTTTTTGCAGCCAAATCTCCATGTCGTCGCTGCCGTCATCCCCGTCACAGGCCCCCTCCGACCTCGAGGTGAGACTAGCCAAATCTCCATGTCAATATGAGTCCTATAAGATACTTTGAAATTTTTTTGTTCATATTTTCAACCATTGAAATGCAATGACCATCAAGTTTGAATGCAATGACCATCAAGGTTGAATGCAAATAGGATATGTGCTTGCCCAAGTGGCCATGTTTGCAGGTAACACCTCCGAGTGGCTTATGTTTTGCCGGAGTGTTGATTAATTTCTGTTCCGGCAAATTTCAGGTGCTCGGTATGTCCTTTTTTAGCAAAGGTCATGCTGGAATTTTTTCATGAATTTTGGCATGACTTGTGCTAGAATATGTAGGAAATATCGAGTGGCCTGGATTTTCTAGAAAGATAATTAAACGACATTACGGGTTGACCTTAAGTCTATCGAGGCGTCATACATGACAATCAAAAAATGAGTGAGGGAGAAAGTCTGCACCATATATGAGAGCGGAGGAAACCCGACTGTTGTCGTGGGGGTCGTTACTCCTTCATCTCCTTGTGCTAAACCTTTGTTAGGCACTAGGGGAAGGAGGAGTAACGACCATCACCGACGGTCGAAAAATCAGTGAGGGAGTGTGTCTACCATATATGAGAGAAGAAGAATGTCGACTGTTGTCCTGGCGGTCGCTTCTCCTTCGTTCCCGTGTACTAGACATTTTGGTTTAATGCACTCGAAGACGAAGGGAGGAGCGACCATCACCAACGGTCGAATATATACACCACGTGAGCTAAGAGTTTTAAAAAAAAGACTCGATGGACCGATAGTCAACCTGTGCTGAATAATAATGATTTAATTTTGTTTTGTAGTACATATATTGAATTTTAGAATATTAATCTTTGAATTATGAACATAGGAAATGTCGTCGGGCGAAAGTCTCGCGGAGTGCTCCTGGTGTGGCGACAACCGGAGTTTCTGCGACAGGCTTCACTTGGTAGAAGGTCAGCACTTCAGCATTAAGCTCCAGGAGGCCTTCGATGTTCAAACGGAACGCTACGACGCAAAGTGTTTTTTTCGTAATTAAGCTCGATATCTACTACTTCAACGTGTAATTTTCGTCTTTTACAATTCGACTAGCTTATCCCATGCCATTTAAGACGCTATGTCTTGAAGAGGATGGATTTTGAAGATCATGAGAGTATGAAAACAAACAAAATTCACCTAAGGACCCATCATGATATGGATTTTAAGGTAAATCTATACAATTCTGAGAGCGTATCCCATTTTGGTTATCCGGATTCGGAAGCACTTTGCAAGATGTATGATTTTCATGAGGGTATGCTCGTCACCATGGATCTTGGTGATCCTGACATCAAGGAAGACAACTTGAACATTAGGGTCCTTGTTGATACGCTTCCAATTCTACCACTATGTGAGTTTCTCAAACATAGTTATTAAGTAATTTCTATTGTTTATTTCAAAATAGTTAACAACTTATTTCAATAGATAGCTTATTTTCATTTTTCAAAGAATGTGCGGAAGATGGTAGACAGAACCTATTACACCGATGGCTCTGAGTTAACTTATTAGGAGAAAAATCATCTGATCGCATTTTGTACTGATCTTGAGAATTACAATATGTATTATCAAATTTCTCCACATTATGGTCAATATGTGTCACTAGTGCACCTGTTGAACTATGCTAACATCCATGGAGATGTCATGGTAAGATTTTTTAGTATTACGACATATGTGCATCTTTTGCATAAATTTTCTAAAACTGAACTATATTGCTAACTACGAAGTTATTACTATGTTTTTTAACAGATAATCTCGCAGGAGGGTGTGTCTCATCTGATGTTTCAGAAAGATCGCCTTGATGTTTTGAATATACGGCCAGATCATCCTACAAATCACTCATGTTCATATCGGATTTCTAAAATCAATGAAGACATGACAATCAAAGATTGAAAAAAATGTATGGTCACTCGTAGGAAGCTACTTGGAAGCAACATTAGGCGAAGGGCAAGAATTGGAGACCGGATAATCTTCATTCTCCATAGTGGAGAGTCAGGGCCTATCTTGTTTTATACTATTTTACCTAAGAGAACCTAGTAGGTCCTAGCTAATACTTGTGATCATGTGCTAAGAACAACTAAGTAGGATTGGTTAGATGACTATGATGATGATGTGGTATCGAGTACTAGTTATATGATCGATGATGATGAGTAGGACTTGTTATTATGATACCAATGGTAAAGGCTAATTAGGGCATTTATTATTATGATCGATGATGCATGATGCTAAGTTGTTATATGAGCATGATGAGCTATTTATATATATATATCAGTAGGTAAAATGAACATGAAATAGATTCAAGTGGAGGCAGCATCTAGTTTAGATTAGTAGTACTTTCGATTTGCACCACATGTTGCCTTCACTTAAATCTGCTCCACGTTCATTTCACCCACTGTTATATATAAGAGCTAATCATGGTCATAAAATCATATGATGAAACTACTGTATATAAAACCACCACAAAAAAAAGTTGTATTTTAAAAAATACAGGAAAAGTTAGCGGCAACGCTTTTCTAAAGAAATGCTACTGCTACCTTCTATTATCTGTAGCGCTTTCCTAAAGAAAGTGCTACGACTAACTAGGTATAGCAGTAGCTCTGGCATTCCAACGCTACTGCTAACAGTTAGTTGTAGCGCCTTAGTGGTAGCGCTACTACTAGGGTTTTTCCTAGTAGTGGCCGGAGAAGAGTTGTGCTGTGCTAACGTATATTTCAGGTCAAAAGGGTTCTCACACTAATAGCAATGGTAAAGTCCAATTAGGGCATCTTCAATGCAAGACGCCTATATGGGCGCTTAGGGAAATAAAAAAATCTTAAAAAATTAAAAGCCCATCTAAGCGCTGTTTGTTACAACGCTGAGCGCTAATTACGGGGGCGCTAAGGAAATCGGCCGCTACACGCAGCCTTCCATCTCATACGAGAAAATAGCTTAAGCGCTCGGTTCCTTTTCTAGCATTGATGCCGTAGGTAGCGTCAGGATTGGAACGCCCAACTATCCCCATCGACCGGGAATACGATCCTGGCGCCTATGCTAGCACCCAGCGTTGTAGGGCATCTACAAAGCTAGGCGCTAGAGGCGGGCGCTAGGATTGATTTCCTGTCCGTGTCCGTTTAGCGGTTGTACTGTTAAATCCCGGTGTCAAACATAGTGTCGATGCAAAAGCATGCGCTGAGCGATTGGCTCGTTTTGTCTCCACACGAAGCGCCCAGTTGCTTGATTATCGCCTGGATATTAGCGTCCTCCGTTGGAAGGTAAGGTGTTTAGGTGTGTTTTCCATTTTATACTAATATTTATTTATTCTTCCATAAGCGTCTATCTAGACGTCTAGCATTGGAGATGCCCTTAGCGCCAGATCTAGCCGTCATTTAGCGCTAAATCTAGCTGCCATTTAGCGCTACACTATTTCTCCCAATGTGTCGGCCTAATTTTTTGGGTCCGAAACCGAAATCCGGCACAGGCCAAAAGACCAAACCACATCCTTTCCAAAAACCATTTTCTCTATAGTAATGAATTATACATAATGTGATTTATTTATTTATGTATTTGGCTGGACGCTAGGTAGTTGATAGTATATATGTCAATTGTCCAGTATATGTTAAATTGATGCATAATTGTATGTTTATTATTTTACTTTATTTATTGATTTTTGCTGAAAAACCAAATGAGGCTTAGCACGTTACAGCATTCCATAGCTTTTAGCCAAGTCGCCACTACGAGGCTTAGCGCACTATCTAAAACTTTGAACACAAGCCTAAAACTAAGGATTTTTTTTTACTAACTAGATTTATGAAATGATGTGGTTGGCTCACCTCTGAAAATCGGAGGAGGGCAATTTGGGGAAGATGAAAGATGACATGTGGGAAGATTAGTATGTACTACCTCCGTCTAGGTTTATTAGTACTCATCGTATTTGGTATTTTGTGTCAAAGTTTTACTATATATTTGACCCAGATTAGTATGTACATGAATTTATATTATCGGATTCCTATTTATATGCAATTTATGTATAAATTGATTTATTAGGAAAATTCATAGTTAAAATATGACCCAAAATAAAAGAAGGACTAGTAATCAGGACGAAGGTAGTAAGTCGGAGTAAGTCTCCTCCCGTGTGTCTAGCATTTTCGTTGATTGGTCATTGTCAAGTGCTTTCTATTTCGTTATGCATGCATGTAGTCTGGCCGACCTACTATTTTGTCGGAGAGAGTAATGTTTCTACCAATGAGATATATCGTGCATGCATCCACCTTCTGTTGTTGCTTTTGAGATTCATGCCACATTTTTGCCCTTTTCAAAGTACTACACGGTGTTATGTTCTTATTTTGAAGTGTCATAATGTTTCATTGTGTACCGGCAATCCACTTGAAGTGTACTCTTATATGTGGGACAAAATAAAACATTACAATGCACTTTCAAAGGAGAAAAAGACCCAACGAAACTCTACGTTACACATCTGGCACAAATCTCCAACAAATGACAAATGATATACTACTGGAATATGAAATTTTCCAGAAGCTGTGATAAGGTCCGAGGTTTTTATTTAAAGGAAAGGTGAGAGTTGCATTGCTGGCTGCAGAATTTCTCAGACCCACACCATTACTATTCTTGAAAGGATGTGGCTAGGTCTCATTTGACGGAGACTTAACTCTGACTTAAGTCTCAGATCCACTCCATTACTATTCTGGCATTGGATCGCCCATGAGAGGCGAGAAGGGCTGGGGTGGATGGGTAAGACATGTAGGGCAGGCGAGATTTACTCGCCACGGTCAGGTGTGTTAGTTAAAACAGGGCATCTAGCGAGATTAACTAGAGACAGATCAAATCGTGCACTTAATTGAAGGAATTAAAGATTTGCTTCTAAATATGGACCATAGGATTAGAGGAGAATCAATAACGAGGGAGTGGTCTGACAAAACTTTCCTATGAGACTTCCGGTAGGAAGCGTTACCCATTATGTTATCACATGCCTGCCTTTTCTCATTAATTATTTATCACATCATCTATTTTTCCTGAGAAAAGTCTAAAATAAACCTTAAATTCATATTCCAAGTCTACATTAAATCCTGATCTTGGAATCCCTGAAACTGGCACCAACGAGGAGGAGGAGGAGGGTGGCGCTGGCTCGTCGTCGGCTGTGTCCTCCATATGGACGTCGTCATCCTCCGGCTGCCAGCCGGCAGCAATGGCGGCCATTTCCGTTTTCTGGTCCGGCGTCAGTCCGTCTCAGAGAGCTTTGGCGAGACAGGAATCCCTGATGAGAGTGGTGCAGAGAGGGATCCAAAGTGGATGACTGCATCTATGACCGGGGCAGTGGTTTATATAGAGGGACAAACGGGTGGGTGGCTCCGGAGGAGACGCCTTGGCTGCCGCATGCCATCAATTTGGGTGGAGGACGGACAGACGGGCGGCCATCGTGTCGTTTGAACGCGCAGCAGTCGCCTGCATCGGGAAGCGATGCAGGCGGCACTCTCTCGACCCGCATGCCGCTTCAATGCTGGCGCCAGTGAGCGGTTACTAGCTCGTTTCTGACTTTGCTGCGTGTACGAACGAGACGTTGAATCATTGGGTCTTCCAATGGTAGACAGTGCTCGTTTTTGTTTACGTGCAGAGGAGAAGGAACTAGGTGAACAAGACGCCATGAGGTAGGTACATATCATGCGAAACCCGTGTTCGTTCCTCAAAATTTCTCTTATGTGTTACTGACAAATGAAGCTAGTAGAAATGATAGCGGCACGACGAGAGCATTTAGTGTGCCATCGCTGAGGGCTGCGATGCGTAAACTTCGTTGAAGAAAACAAGGGTCTGCACAAGAAGACGTTGGATTCCCCTTGACCGAGTGCCACGTAAGATATCCAAGAACCCAAACGAATTTTCAGTGAAAAATGGCCGGGATCGAAATGATTAAAGAAGATAAGGTGCCAGTTTTAGGGATTTCAAGGTCGGGGTTTGATTCAAACCGAGAATACGAATTCAAGGTTTTTTTCAGACTTTTGCCATTTTTCTTAAATATGTGTGATGTTACCACTTATGTAGCCCCATCATCTATCTTCGAACACGCTTTGTGTGTCTGCCTCCTTGTGTTCTCGATTCGGCACCTGCCTCCTCGTGTTCTTTCCGCCTCCCTGCCGCCGCTGCTAGGACTCAGCATGGTCTCGCGAGTCATCCTTCATGAAGGCTGAAGCGGGCGGAGGCTCGGCACGGGCGCAGGTCTTGCAGTGGTAGGGTGGCGAGAAGCCTAGCACCTTCAGGCGACGACGCCCAACAGGTGCTCGAAGAATTGCTTGCAAGTTTGTGCGTCTCCCCTTGTTGGCCTAATCTTTGTCTCGGCTCACACATGTTCTTGATTTCTGGAATTTTCATTTAGATAGTTACAAAGTTGTACATATTTGAAATTTGGATTACGTATCCTTCTACATTTATGTGTTCCATCTTGATTTCCTGGATATCATTATCAGCAACATATGTAATCTGTTTCCACTTAGATTGGAGCTGTTATGTAAGTTTCCTCAAAGGGGTCAAATATGCAGCCACACCTAGTGCGGACAGAGGGCCAGAAACGTGGTGCAACCCTCGTGTGACATTGTTAGCTCAAAACCTTCCACCAAAAGAAAAAGAGAGGATTGAAGTACTAAATTTCAGTAAGTTGCTCAAGTTGCAGCTAGATATATCCTTGGCAACAAAAAAATCTGTGTATTTATGGAGAAAGCTATTGTTCATGAAGAGTCAAATTAAACTGAACTCTGCATCAGGGATGATGTATCATTGTGGATAACGGAGCAGGTGGTGCATCACGTTCTTGACATGCCAATTGGCTCTGCTAATGAGTTCCCAAGCTCAATACCAGCAACAGAAGAATACAACATGATGTACAAAGCAGTAAAGTGCGTAACTAGAAGTAAAAGGTCAAAAGACCGGCTCCTGGTGCGAATCGGGAACAGACAATGAAGATGAAGATGAAGATGGTGGAGGCCGAGGATATGTGTTAGCCAAGTATAAGAAAACATTTTCAGCGTGAATAACATTGATTTGTTCTTATACACATTATCGTGACAAGGAAGTCTCCAAACTTATTGACATGGATATGCTCGTCAAGCTTTTCTTGGGGGTGGTGTTGTCAAGCTTTTCTTTGTGATGGTGTTAGAAAGAATGCTACTGCCAACAGTCTCAGTTCATGTAAGCTCAGCTACATTTGAAGACAGTACAAGACCTAGAAAAATTGCGTCACATTGACTAGTCATATCTGGTCTATGAATGCTTAAAAAAGATTGTTATCATTTTGTGAAGAAACTGGATCAGATGAATGGTTGTGTGGTTGTGCCAATGGTAAGTACTAGTAGCTGCTGCAAATAATAGCTTTTCTCATTTTGGGTAGGAAAGTGACTAACTGTAGAATCACTGGTTGACAAGTCGTTTTTGTGGACTGCATTGAGGGGAATTATTTGAAAATGGAAGAATCTTATAGAATTAACTTGTATACTGCTAGTATGCTCAAGCACCATCTGCAGCAAGATGGTGGGATTAAAAAAAGGAAGCGTCATGTACGAAAAGGAACCTGTAAGAAACTATGTAGCATATTATGACTGCACATGACTGTTGATGCAACTACTTATTTCTTTATGCCCCTTTCGGCTGAAGGTGATGCAAAAGTGTGGTGCGAAGAAACTGAAGTCACTAAAGAATATTAATGTAAGTACAAATCATCTGTTAGCATTCTGTAATTAATACTGAACCTGATTGTTATTGCCACTTTATATTTATTTATGTTAGCTGCAATAGAAAATTTGCGGTGGTGCATGTGCATGATAGGCTTGAGGTAATAAGTATCTGTGCATTTCAGAATTTCCTGATGGTATCCTTTATTTCTATCATCAGAATTCTGATGACCGAAAGTCTTCTTGTAACAAGAGGTAACTAGAAGATTAAACCCTGTTGCAAATTTACCTCTTTTTGAACTTTTTAGCAATTTTGATGATAGAATTGATCCATGTAGTATGTCCAACAAGCATGTTTTAGAAAAAAACCCGCCACAAAATTGTATTGGACTTTGATTACTATCGTGTAGCCGAGTCTACTTTTGTCGATTGCTTCTATCACACCCTAGCTAGTTCATGCATTTAGAGTGTTGCATCATGTTTACCATTCATCAGAAACTTGAAATGGGGATGACAGAACCCCCAGCCCCCCTGAAACCAACTAGGGTTTACTAAAAATAATTTCAGTGAACCTGAAATGCCCTTCTAAAATGTTCATCACCTCTGCCTTGGTCTTAAACCTCTGCCAAAAGTGATGCACAAATTTCTAGGTCATCCTATGGTCACTGGATTAAATCATTAGTTATTTGAGTTTGGGCATTTAAATAATATAAAATATTTCAAATGATCAAATAATCTCAAACTAAAATGTTCCATGCTGGATATATCCCAAACAGTGGCCATGTGCAGTTTGGTGATTTTTGGAGATGCCTAAGTATTTTTAGAAAAGCAACAAACTTACAGAAATAAAACAAAACAGAAATAAATGGGAAACCCCACTTACCTGGCCAAACCCACGCCCCGGCCCACCTGGCGGCCCAGCACTGCGCTGGCCCGCGCCAGCCAGCTGCTTCGTCCCCGCCAGGCAGGCAGGGAGGTGACGCCGACGAGCGCGAGCTCGCCACGACGCCACCTGCTTGCCGCTTCGCCGCTGGACGAGCTGGACGACCTCCATGTCGCGCTCCTGACCCCCTGGACACGTCCATTCGTCCCCATCGCCTCTCCCTCGCTCCCCTACGCCATGGCCGACGCAGCCGCTGCCACCTTGCCTCGTAGACATAGCCACCGCCGTCCCCGCGCCGTCTGATCGTGTCCAGCAGCTCCACCGTCGTCTTCTCCATCAAGCAGGCCGAGCCCCGAGCGCTCTCGTGCTACGAAGTCACCGCAACGACCTCGCCCGACTCCGACACCACCGGAGATCCCCTTCGCCATCACCGTCGCAGCAGTTCGTCCCCGACCGCGCCGCCCAGCTCATCGTCTTCGCCGTGAGCTTCTGCCCCTCCCCATCCTCTCCGTTCTCTCTCTCGAGCCCCGTAGCGACTGCACGTAGCTCACCCGCACGCGCCGCCGAGCTCGTCGACGACGTGACTCCGGCCACGCAACGGCCACGCCACCCTGCCCTCTAACCTCACCGCACCCCCAGGAGGCCGTAGCACCACTCCACGCGCCTCGCCGTGCCTCCTAGCGATGAGCCCGAGCTCACCCGAGCTCCAGCGGCCGCCAAGGTCGTCGTTGGCGCCGTTTCCGGCGACCCCGAGCCCAACCACCACCACCGCTGGATGCGGCTCGCCTCCAGCGTCATGTAGATGCCCTCCGCCGCCTTTTTTGTCGCCGGAGCATAAAACCCGCACTGCCCCGCCACGTTTGGCCTCGTCGGCGGCTAAACGCCGGCGAGTTTGACCCTGCTGACCCAGTTTGACCTCAGGTGGGCCCAGTTTGACCCCCCTGGGTCAATGACAGGTGGGCCCCAGCCCTGCTAATTAACTAGGATTAGTACTAACTAAAAATTAGTTACACTAATGACACTGACACGCGGGCCCCACTGGTCAGGTTTGACCTGGACCGTCCCTGTTGACTGCTAACGTCACCCTGACGCAATAATTCAATTACTGGAATTATTCTTATACAAGAAATTCCCGAAAATACTACAAACTTCAAAAATTCATAGAAATTAATCTGTAGCTCCAAATGCAAAGTGTTATATATGAAAAATGATCAGAAAAATCCAATCTATCCATCTGTATTGGTTTCATGCATGTTTAAGAAAGTTAACCTGCTGTTTAGTGCATAAAAAGATAAAGAACTATTAAGGGCCATTTATGAGCTTGGAACTTGAATCTTTGATTCAAAATGGTCCAAACCCATCTGGTCTTAGTTGCATTAGCTCAATACATGCCATGTCTCATGCATGCATCATATTGTTGCGCATTGTTTGGTGATGATTGTATATCGGTGCTCTCTGCGGCAGGTTCTGCCCCCGAAGAGTATCGCAAATATCCTAACGAGGAGCATTACCAGTCCACGGACCCACAAGGCAAGCAACCAACCATTTGATCATTTTGATACAATCCCATGTTCTCGCCTCTCCAATCTTTTACTGCATTAAGACAGCGCGTTTCAAACTGCTGTGTGCTACGGTAGTTGAACCCATTTCCTCTGCATGACCTGTCTTTGCCACAGTAACTAGATGAAACCCACTAGCATGTGTAGGAGTTGATTGAGCCATGTGTATGTGTTTCCTACCTTGCTATGCCTCCTATGCTTAGAGTTGTGTCAGGTCTGGTTCATCTGGGTGATGGGCTAGAGTGAAATGATCATGTCGGTATGAGAGTGATGTGTTGAACACGATTTGGTAAAGGTATCGATGAGAGGCGATGTAGGAGCACATGGTGGGTTGTTTCATTGGAACCGTCATTAAGCACTGAGATTTGTATGTGTGATTTAAGAATCAGATACTACCATGCATAGGGACCGAAACCAATGGACCCTCTCGGCTTCTTATTCACCATAGTCCTCTATCCAAGAGTTGCAAGTAGTTTCTAGTGTTTGTAGCTTACTGGAGGCCGTGGATAGCGCTGACCCGCGGGGTGGGCTGTGATGCGGTAGGTACATGGCCGGGCATGCCGGGCACCCGTTAGGTGTCTTGGAACCCTGTACACATCGTTCGGGGCCGTATGTGGAAACCTCAGCCTGACTCCCTGCGGATGGAACCTGAATAGGCGATAAACCTGGACTAGAGACTTAGGTGTTTAGGTAGGCTGTGGCCGACACCCACGTTGGGCTTCCGCTTGAAGGTTGCCGAGTATATGTCGTGTAAACGGCTATAAGTGGTGAAAGCGTGTATGAAGAAGTACACCCCTGCAGGGTTAACATCATCTATTCGAATAGCCGCGTCCACGGTAAAGGACTACTTGGTTGCCTATACAGTTCATAGACAAGTAAATGGATACTACTAAAAGTCTCAAGATAAGCGTGAGTGCCGAGGATGGCTCTTCCGTAGGATGACGGAGGTGGATCCTCGATAGTGTATTGATGTGGTGTGTAGTGGACTCGGGTGCACAAAACCATTTCAAGTTGGAGTCTCGTAAGATAGCTTAGCCAAGAGTCAAAGCTGGCTTGCTACAATAACCCCACCATCCCTTCTTGATAATGTGCATGTATGTAGTATCTGATGTAAGTCTTGTTGAGTACCTTTGTACTCATGTTGCTTAAATTTACGTTTTACAAAAGACGCTACAACCCCTTCTGATGGGTTCTTCATAGACGTCGATGTCGACGAGTAGGCTTAAGTCCAAGGGTGATCCTGAGCTCATGATGGACCGTGTAGTATAGTCAGGCTTTCTCAAGCCTCTTTTATTTTCTAGTTGTTTGTACTCGGACATGTTACTTCCGTTGTTGGCTTGTATGTTTGTATGACTTGAATGTTGGGTCGTGTGACCCGTACTTGTGTGTATGATATGTATGGCTCTCTGAGCCTTTAAATAAAGTACTTGAGTTGTAGAGTCATGTTGTGATGCCATGTTGTATTTGCACATAGCGAGCATATTGTGTGTATGATTGAAATGCTTGGTATGTGTGGGATTTGACTATCTAGTTGTTTATCCTTGGTAGCCTCTCTTACTGGGAAATGTCTCCTAGTGCTTCCACTGAGCCATGGTAGCTTGCTACTGCTCCGGAACACTTAGGCTGGCCGGCATGTGTCCTTCTTCATTCCTGTGTCTGTCCCTACGGGGAAATGTCATGCGATGAATACCGGAGTCCTGTTAGCCCGCTACAGCCCAGTTTACCAGAGTCCTGCTAGCCCAGTGCTACAGCCCGGATCCACTCGCTGATGACCGACACGTTCATTGCTGGGTCATGTATGCCTTTCCCTGTAAGTTAGTGCCACTTTGGGTTCACGACTAGCCATGTCAGCCCGGGCTCCTTGTCATATGGATGATAGCGACACTATCATATATGTGTGCCAAAAGGCGCAAATAGTCCAGGGCAAGGTAAGGCGACACCCGTGGGAGTACCGCGCGTGAGGCCGCAAAGTGATATGAGGTGTTACATGCTAGATCGATGTTGCATTGAGTCAGGGTCCTGACAGCGTTGGCATCAGAGTCGGACTGCTTGTAGGTTCTCTAAGCCAAACTGGTCGATGTTGAGTCTAGAAATGCTTTAGTTATATGTAGGGGAATTGATTGTGGGATGGAATGTAAGGTTCTTTTTACTCCTTTACCTCATGGCATTCTGATCTTAGTCAGTCCATTCTTTCCATCGGGGGTTAAGGACTAGGATCTCTTCCCTCTATCAGGTTCACGTGTTACTAATTAGTAGTACCTTATAGGTTTGATGGATACAAGCCTAGCTTAGTTCTACTACCCCATTATGTTGCTAAGATGAACCTAGAACCTTGATATGGTGTTGTTGAGTGTCTATGCAATCCTTTGCAAAGTGTCTCAATTTTTTTTTGAGCATTTACAACCGTTATGCTATCCAATTTCTGCTAGAAACTCTAATGCCTTTGCATTACATCGTGTTTCAGATGGCCTCCCGCACCCAGAATCAAGTTGTTCGTCTGACTCGGTGTCTCGATGTACCCGGCCATACTGCTATGTTGGTCCCTGTAATGATCGAGGCTGGTTACAGATGGTATCCCGAGTACACCGTTGAGGAGCAGTATAGAGACTTCAATCAAAGCCAATACCTCTGCACCGTCAGGATATTCCCTTCCTATCCTGGATCCACTGAACCTCTCCATTGCTCATATGGACTTGGGCTTACCATCGAGATGTCCGTGCAGGACGCTGCTTATTCGATGATGACTATTATGCGGGCTAGAACTTCCTTGCTTCGGAACACTGACTTCCGTTATATGCCAGCGTCACTCCCTGGGGCAGAAGGTTATTTCACAGCTATTTACACCGACTCTTCTCATGAGGATTCGCTGCTCCGCACCATCGCACAGATGCTTGAGGATAAGGACCGCGAAAATCGCGCTTTGCGATTGGAGCTTTTCAACACCTGGTCTGATCACTAGGCCACTTTGACTCGGTTTGCACTAGCTGTGTAGGATGGGTATATGGATATGCGGGATCTTTACCCCGTGTAGTCTAGTCTGCCGGATCGTTTGGATTGGCGTGATGTAGGGGGCATCACTCCTCCTCGTGGACCTCTTCTGTCGCTGTTTGTTGGACCCAGGCCACATCCGAGTCCTTATGGACCGCCGGCTCCACAAGATCGACTGTTTCCAGATGATCATGTCCAGCTCCCAGGACATGGAGGTAATCTCTATGAAGATTACTACGGAGATGTCTGAGCTGAGGGTAGCACCGCTAGTATTGTAACGGTTATATCATCCACCGTTCTGCGTGACTAGTGGGATATGACTTAGTGTGTATCACATTTCAGAGGTGTAGAAAAATAATGTATAGAAGCTTGGGATGCCTCCGATGAGATGTAATCTTCCTTTCACCGCGGTTGTACTCAGTTTGGTCTTGTACTAAACCATGTATGGTGTGTATGACGATGGAATAAATGTAGCAGTTTCTGTATTTACCATGTCATACGGATGATCATCTTGCATTCCGAGTTATCCCTTACATTCTGCATTTCCATGTCAGAATCTTATCATTCTGAACTAAACCATTGTCTTGTTTTCCTAGGATGGTCAACACCCGCAACAACCCTGCTCCCCCGGAGCAGGCTGAAGGCAGTGGAGCTAGAGATGCGAACCTGACTTATCCTCCTCTGGCTGAGGTCATGTTGGAGGTCGAGAGGAACAAGCGGGAGACCAACCATTTGTTGGAGCGCATCGAACAGAACACAACACTGCATCAGAGGAATAACTTGGTGTCGCTCAGTGACTTCATCAAGTTACATCCACCCACCTTCCATCACTCCGTCGAGCCCCTCGACGCCGATGATTGGCTTCACAGCATTACCCACAAGCTATGTTCTGCACTCGTAGCTGAGGCTGATAAGGTCACTTTTGCTACCTATCATCTTGAAGGCCCCGCCAGTCTCTGGTGGGAGAATTATGAGGCCATGCGTCCAGCTGGCCAGGTCACTACTTGGGCAGAATTCAGTGAGGCTTTCCGTGAACATCACATTCCGGAGGGTCTTATGGATGGGAAGCGTGAGGAGTTCTGCAGTTTCACCCAAGGTAGACTCTCTGTGGATGCATACAGCAGGGAGTTCGGTAACCTAGCATGTTATGCAACTGAGGAAGTTTCCATCGATGCCAAGAAGTAGGCAAGGTTCCGCAAGGGACTTAGCGTCGAGCTTCACCGTGATCTCCGTCTGCACGAGTGCACTTCCTTCCAGAAGCTCATGAACAAGGCCATCAGTGCTGAGACAGGTCAGACTGATTTCAAAGCAACACGCAAGCATGGCCGTGACATGGGTTCCTCATCCGGTTCTGGTCCTCAGAAGCGTCGAGTGTGGGTGCCTAACACTGCCCTTCCACCCAGGTTCACACCGAGGCCATCCTATCAGGCGCCTCGTCCAGCTCAGCAGTATGCACCAGCCAAGCCCTGTGGTGGACCAACCAACAATGCACCTCCACGCACCAGCTCTGTGACGTGCTTCAAGTGTGGGGAACCGGGCCACTACATGCGTGAGTGTCCCCAGACCAACCCCAACCAGTCTGGAAAGGCTGTTGGCCGTGGCAAGCCAACAGGGAAGGTGTACTATGCCATGCCGACCACCGTTGCACGTGGCCATGTGAATTGTGTCTCTGCTGAAGAGGCTCAGGAGGATCCCAACGTCATTCTCAGTATGCTCCTTGTTAACTGCCATCCGGCATCTGTTCTTTTTGATACTGGAGCATCTCATTCATTCAGATCCGAAAACTATGCTCGTTTGCATAACACCGCATTCTATGATATGCCTTCTACCATGGAAATTTCTACTCCTGGTTCTAGATGGCAAACCTCTAGAGTAAGCCATGGAAATGAAATCCAAGTTGACAGACTTCTTTTCCTTGCATCGTTGATAGCTCTCAAATCTTTGGATATTAATATCATCTTGGGTATGGACTGGATGTCAGCCCATCATGCCAAGATTGATTGCTTCTCTAGGATTGTTCAACTTACACACCCATCGGGAGAGGTAGTCAATGTCTTGACCCGAGTAGCCAAGCGACAGCTATATTCTCTCAATGCCAGTCCTTTGCCAGACCTCGAAGACGATCCGGTAGTCCGTGACTTTCCGGATGTCTTTCCAGAAGAATTGCCAGGTGTTCCGCCTGACCGAGATGTCGAATTTGTGATAGTTCTTATTCCAGGAACTGTCCCAATTTCTAGAAGACCCTATAAGATGGCACCACTAGAACTAGCCGAGCTTAAGAAATAACTCGATGAGTCCTTGAAAAAGGGTTTCATCTATCCTAGTTCGTCTCCATGGGCTTGTCCCGTCCTCTTCGTCAAGAAGAAGGATGGTACGGATCAGATGGTTGTAGATTATCGACCTGTCAACTTGGTCACAATAAAGAACAAGTATCTGCTCCCCGGGATCAACAACCTGTATGATTAGCTCGCTGGATCCTCAGTCTTCTCTAAGATGGATTTGAGGTTGGGCTACCATCAAATCAAAATCAGGAACGGGGACATTCTTAAAACGGCCTTTGTTACTCGTTATGGCCAATACGAGTACACCGTCATGTCCTTTGGTTTAACCAATGCTCCAGCCACATTTTCTCGGTTAATAAACTCAATCTTCATGGAGTATTTGGATAAATTCGTCGTGGTTTACCTCGATGATATACTCATCTACTCCAAGAATGAGGAAGAACATGCCGAGCATCTAAGGCTAGTGTTGATGAAACTTCGAGAGCATCGCCTTTATGCCAAATTTTCTAAATGCGAATTTTGGTTGCCAGAAGTGACCTATCTAGGGCATGTAATTTCTGGTAGAGGTATTGCTGTTAATCCTGAGCGAGTTCAAGTCGTTCTTAATTGGACTCCACCTGAATCGGTCAAGCAAGTTCGGAGTTTCCTTGGCTTAGCGAGTTACTGTCGTCGCTTTGTCGAAAACTTCTCCAAAGTTGCTAAACCTCTAACTGAACTCCTCAAGAAAGATAAAAAGTTTGAGTGGACCCTACAATGCGAGCATAGTTTTCAGGAACTGAAAAGACGCCTGACATCTACTCCCGTACTGGTACCACCAGATTTCTCCAAGGACTTTGTTATCTATTGCGACGCCTCGCGACAAGGACTAGGTTGCATTCTCATGCAAGATCGTCACGTAATTGCTTATGCTTCACGGCAATTGCACCCACATGAGGAAAATTGTCCTACACATGATCTAGAGCTTGCAGCTGTAGTCCATGCACTCAAAACCTGGCGACATTACCTCCTCGGTAATTGTCGCGAAATCTTCACCGATCACCAAAGTCTGAAGTATATATTCACCCAACCGGATTTGAATCTCAGGCAAATACGTTGGTCGAGTTGATCACAGATTTCGACTTAGGGATAACTTACACCCCAGGAAAAGCCAATGTCATGGCTGATGCACTAAGTCATAAATCTTATTGTAACAATCTGATGTTACAACAAAGTCAACCACTTCTCCATGAGGAATTTTGGAAGCTTAAACTTCACATCATTCCTCAAGGATTCCTTTCTACCTTGGTGGCGAAACCTACCCTTACGGATCAGATCATCAAAGCTTAAAAAGTAGATCCGAGGATTTCCCGTATCAAAAGAAACATCAAGAAGGGAGTTGCGGATTGTTTCTCCATTGATGATCAAGGAGTCGTATACTTTGGGAACCGTCTAGTGGTTCCCAAGGTGCGAAACCTGAGGCGATTGATCCTTAAGGAAGCTCATGAATCCCCTCTCACCATTCATCCCGGAAGTACTAAGATGTATCAGGACCTACGCCAGAGGTTCTGGTGGACTAGGATGAAGAGAGAAATTGCTCAGTATATTGCTAGCTGCAATGTCTGTCATCGTGTAAAAGCAGAGCATCAACGGCCTGCTGGCACCCTTCAACCCCTAGCTATTCCTGAATGGAAATGGGATAAAATTGGTATGGATTTCATCACCGGTTTTCCCAGGACCAAGAGAGGGAATAATGATATCTTCGTCGTTATCGATCGTCTTTCCAAAGTGGCCCATTTCTTGCCTGTTCACGAGAGTATAACCGCTAGCCAGCTAGCAGACTAGTATATCTCCCGAATAGTGTCCCTCCATGGTGTTCCACTGGAAATTAACTCGGATCGAGGAAGTCTCTTCACCTCTCGATTTTGGGAAAGTTTCCAAAATGCTATGGGAACCCGCCTCTCCTTTAGCACCGCCTTTCACCCTCAATCAAGTGGTCAAGTAGAGCGCGTCAACCAGATTCTAGAAGACATGCTTCGAGCTTCTGTTATCTCATTCGGAATGGATTGGGAGAAATGTCTTCCATTTGCCGAATTTGCTTATAACAACAACTATCAATCTAGCTTGGGTAAAGCGTTCTCTATGGACGAAGGTGTCGATCGCCTCTTAACTGGTCAGAAACCGGGGAAAGACAATTCTTTGGCCCGGACATGATCCAGGAAGCAGAAGAGCAAGTTCGCATCATTTGTGAAAAGTTGAAAACAGCCCAATCTCGTCAAAAGAGCCAATATGACCGAAAACATAAGGCTATGACTTTTGAGGTTGACGAGAAGGCTTACCTTCGGGTTACTCCTCTGAAGGGAACCCATCGCTTCGGTATCAAAGGCAAATTGGCTCCTCGCTACATTGGACCCTTTCGCATTCTTGCCAAACGAGGAGAAGTTGCCTACCAATTGGAACTACCTCCGCATCTCTCCATAGTCCACGATGTCTTCCACGTTTCTCAACTCAGGCGTTGCTTCTCGGATCCTATCCACGGAGTGGACCACGAGACGCTTGATCTTCAAGATAATCTCACGTATTGAGAGTACCCCATTCGTATCCTCGATCAAGCCGAGCGTACCACCCGACGTCATAATATCAAGTTTCTCAAGGTTCAATGGTCACACCATTCTGAGAAAGAAGCAACCTGGGAAAGGGAAGATCGTCTTCGACTCGAGTATCTCGCCTTCTTTCCGGAGGATCCTAAATCTTGGGACGAGATTTTTCCGAGTGGGGGTGAGTTGTCACACCCTAGCTAATTCATGCATTTAGAGTGTTGCATCATGTTTACCATTTCATCAGAAATTTGAAATGGGGATGACAGAACCCCCAGCCCCCCTGAAACCAACTAGGGTTTACTAAAAATAATTTCAATGAACCTGAAATGCCCTTCTAAAATGTTCATCACCTCTGCCTTGGTCTTAAACCTCTGCCAAAAGTGATGCACAAATTTTTAGGTCATCCTAAGGTCACTGAATTAAATCATTATTTTTTTGAGTTTGGGCATTTAAATAATACAAAATATTTCAAATGCTCAAATAATCCCAAACTAAAATGTTCCATGCTGGATATATTCCAAACAGTGGCCATGTGCAGTTTGGTGATTTTTGGAGATGCCTAAGTATTTTTAGAAAAGCAAAAAACTTACAGAAATAAAACAAAACAGAAATAAATGGGAAACCCCACTTACCTAGCCAAACCCACGCCCCGGCCCACCTGGCGGCCCAGCACTGTGCTGGTCCGCGCCAGCCAGCTGCTTCGTCCCCGCCAGGCAGGCTGGGAGGTGACGCCGACGAGCGCGAGCTCGCCACGACGCCACCTGCTTGCCGCTTCGCCGCTGGACGAGCTGGACGACCTCCACGTCGCGCTCCCAACCCCCTGGACACGTCCATTCGCCCCCATCGCCTCTCCCTCGCTCCCCTCCGCCATGGCCGATGCAACCGCTGCCACCTCGCCGTCGTAGACGTAGCCATCGCCGTCCCCGCGCCGTCTGACCGTGTCCAGCAGCTCCGCCATCGTCTTCTCCATCGAGCAGGCTGAGCCTCGACCGCTCGTGTGCCTCGAAGTCACTGCAACGACCTCGCCCGACTCCGCCATCGCCGGAGATCCCCTTCGTCGTCACTGTTGCAGCAGTTCGTCCCCGACCGCGCCGCCCAGCTCATCGTCTTCGCCGTGAGCTTCTACCTCTCCCCATCCTCTCTGTTCTCTCTCTCGAGCCCCGTAGCGACTGCATGTAGCTCACCCGCATGCGCCGCCGCCGAGCTCGTCGCCGACGTGACTCCGGCCACGCCACCCTGCCCTCTAACCTCACTGCACCCCCAGGAGGCCGTAGCACCACTCTATGCACCTCGCCGTGCCTCCTACCGACGAGCCCGAGCTCACCCAACCTCCGGCAGCCACCAAGATCATCGCCGGTTCCGTTTCCGGCGACCCCGAGCTCAACCACCACCACCACCGCTGGATGCGGCTCGCCTCCAGCGTCACGAAGATGCCCTCCGCCGCCTTTTTGGTCGCCGGAGCACAAAACCCGCACTGCCCCACCGCGTTTGGCCTCGCCGGTGGCTAAACACTGGCGAGTTTGACCCCGCTGACCCAGTTTGACCTCGGGTGGGCCCAATTTGAACCCCCCCCCCGGGTCAATGACAGGTGGGGCCCAGCCCTGCTAATTAACTAGGATTAGTACTAACTAAAAATTAGTAAGACTAATGACACTAACACGCGGGACCCACTGGTCAGATTTGACCTGGACCGTCCCCGTTGACTGTTGACGTCACCCTGACGCAATGCTGACGCAATAATTCAATTACTAGAATTATTCTTATATAGGAAATTCCAGAAAATACTACAAACTTCAAAAAATCATAGAAATTAATCTGTAGCTCCAAATGCAAAGTGTTATATATGAAAAATGATCAGAAAAATCCAATCTATCCATCTGTACTGGTTTCATGAATTTTTCAGCAAGTTAACCTGCTGTTTAGTGAAGAACAAGATAAATCACTATTAAGGGCCATTTATGAGCTTGGAACTTGAATCTTTGATTCAAAATGCTCCAAACCCATTTGGTCTTAGTTGCATTAGCTCAATACACTCATTTTGCCATGTCTCATGCATGCATCATATTGTTGCACATTGTTTGGTGATGATTGTATATCGGAACCTGAATAGGCGATAAACCTGGACTAGAGACTTAGGTGTTTAGGTAGGCTGTGGCCGACACCCACGTTGGGCCTCCGCTTGAAGGTTGCCGAGTACATGTCGTGTAAACGGCAATAAGTGGTGAAAGCATGTATGAAGAAGTACACCCCTGCAGGGTTAACATCATCTATTCAAATAGCCGCGCCCGCGGTAAAGGACTACTTGGTTGCCTATACAGTTCATAGACAAGTAAATGGATACTACTAAAAGTCTCAAGATAAGCGTGAGTGCCGAGGATGGCTCTTTCGTAGGATGACGGAGGTGGATCCTTGGTAGTGTATTGATGTGGTGTGTAGTGGACTCGAGTGCGCAAAACCATTTCAAGTTGGAGTCTCGTAAGATAGCTTAGCCAAGAGTCAAAGTTGTCTTGCTGTAATAACCCCACCATCCCTTCTTGATAATGTGCATGTATGTAGGATCTGATGTAAGTCTTGTTGAGTACCTTTGTACTCATGTTGCTTAATTTACGTTTTACAGAAGACGCTACAACCCCTTCTGATGGGTTCTTCATAGACGTCGATGTCGACGAGTAGGCTGAAGCCCAGGTGGTGATCCTGAGCTCACGATGGACCGTGTAGTATAGTCAGGCTTTCTCAAGCCTCTTTTATTTTCTAGTTGTCTGTACGCAGACATTTTACTTCCGCTGTTGGCTTGTATGTCTGTATGACTTGAATGCTGGGTCGTGTGACCCGTACTTGTGTGTATGATATGTATGTCTCTCTGAGCCTTTAAATAAAGTACTTGAGTTGTAGAGTCATGTTGTGATGTCATGTTGTATTTGCACATATCGAGCATATTGTGTGTATGATTGAGATGCTTGGTATGTGTGGGATCTGACTATCTAGTTGTTTATCCTTGGTAGCCTCTGAGGGAGTCCTGGATTAGGGGGTGTCCGGATGGCCGGACTAAGACCTTTGGCCAGACTCCCGGACTATGAAGATACAAGATTGAAGATTCCGTCCCGTGTCCGGATGGAGCTTTCCTTGGCGTGGAAGGCAAGCTTGGCGATACGATATGAAGATCTCCTCCTGTTGTAACCGACTCTGTGTAACCCTAGCCCTCTCCGGTGTCTATATAAACCGGAGAGTTTTAGTCCTTAGGACGAACAACAATCATACCATAGGCTAGATTCTAGGGTTTAGCCACTCCGATCTCGTGGTAGATCTACTCTTGTACTACCCATATCATCAATATTAATCAAGCAGGAGTAGGGTTTTACCTCCATCGAGAGGGCCCGAACCTGGGTAAAAACATCGTGTCCCTTGTCTCCTGTACCATCCGCCTAGACGCACAGTTCGGGACCCCCTACCCGAGATCCGCTGGTTTTGACACCGACATTGGTGCTTTCATTGAGAGTTCCTCTGTGTCGTCGCCTTTTAGGCCCGATGGCTTCTTTGCTCGTCAATCGTGACGCGGTCTGGGATGAGACTTTTCTCCCCGGACAGATCTTCGTATTCGGCGGCTTCGCACTGCGGGCTGACTCGTTAGGCCATCTGGAGCAGATTGAGAGCTACGCCCCTGGCCATCAGGTCAGGTTTGGAAGCTTGAACTACACGGCCGACATCCGCGGGGACTTGATCTTCGACGGATTTGAGCCACAAGCGGGCGCGCCGCACTGTCATGATGGGCACGTTTTAGCTCTGTCATCGGACAACGCACAGAGCGTCGCTCAGGTGTCCGTTCCGACCATTAGCTCGGAGCCCACTACGCCAGTCGGGGACGGACGGTTAGATGCCACCCTGGAAACTACAATCTCTACGGCGATAGAGCCGGATACCAGCCTAGTCCCTCGCAAGGTCCGTGACTCCGAGGTGCCGGACTCCGATCCGGACTCCATAAATCCCGCACCTCTCCCGGTTAAGCCCGATTGGGCTCCGGTCATGGAGTTCACCACCGCGGATGTCTTTCAGCACTCACCTTTCGGCAACATCTTGAATTCGTTAAAGTCTCTCTCTTTGTCAGGAGAGCCCTGGCCGGACTACGGCCAACACGGTTGGGACGCGGACGAGGAAGAAATTTGTAGCCCACCCACCACCCACTTTGTAGCCACTGTCGACGATTTAACCGACATGCTCGACTTCGACTCCGAAGACATCGACGGCATGGACGCCGATGAAGGAGACGAACAAGAACCAGTGCCTACAGGGAACTGGAAAGCCACCTCGTCATATGACATATACATGGTGGACACCCCTAAATCGGGGGATGGCGAGGAGAAAACGGAGGTTGACCCCTCCAAGAAGCAACCCAAGCGCTGACGTCAGCGGCGCCGCTCTAAGTCCCGCCAAAGCAAAAACGGTGATTCCGGCACCGGAGATAACAATACGCCGGACAGTGCCGAAGACAACCCCCTCCAGCAGGATTCAGTGCAGGAGAACGAAGCAGCCAGCACTCTGAGAGAGCGGCCGACAAAGAGGATGAGACGACAATTACATGCCTCCCTCCGAAGACAAGGCAAGCCTCGACAACGATGAATTCGTCGTGCCAGAGGATCCCGTCGAGCAAGAGTGTTTCAAACGCAGACTCGTAGCCACAGCAAGCAGCCTCAAGAAGAAACAGCAGCAGCTTAGAGCTGACCAAGACTTGCTAGCCGACAGATGGACCGAAGTCCTGGCGGCCGAAGAGTATAAACTAGAACGCCCATCCAAGAGCTACCCGAAGCGCAGGCTGCTTCCCCAACTTGAGGAGGAAGCAATTAAACCTACATCACCAGCGTACGATGCGCCCAATCGGCCACCCCGTGGCCGCGATAGAGAGGCCTTCAGACCCTCGACCCAAATCGCACCCCGACACCACTCAAAACATACCAGAGTACGGGGAGACGCAACAGACCTGGGAGACATCTTGGAGAATAAGGCAAAGCAAATAAGATCGATATACGGATCGCATGGGCGCCCCACGTCACGTGATAAGTATGGCCCGACCGAATACAACACACCAAGCTCGTCCGAGCTGCGTCGCGATATAGCTCAGTACAGGGGCGCCGCACACCCACTATGCTTCACAGACAAAGTAATGGATCATCAAATCCCCGAGGGCTTCAAACCCGTAAACATCGAATCATATGATGGCACAACAGATCCTGCGGTATGGATCGAGGATTATCTCCTTCACATCCACATGGCCCATGGCGATGATCTACACGCCATCAAATACCTCCTGCTCAAGCTTAAAGGACCAGCTCGACATTGGCTTAATAGCCTGTCACCAGAGTCAATCAATTGTTGGGAGGACCTGGAATCCGCATTCCTTGACAACTTCCAGGGCACGTATGTGCGACCACCAGATGCCGATGACCTAAGGCACATAATCCAACAACCAGAGGAATCGGCCAGACAATTCTGGACACGGTTCCTGACAAAGAAAAACCAAATAGTCGATTGTCCGGACGCCGAGGCCCTCGCAGCCTTCAGGCACAACATCCGAGACGAATGGCTTGCCCGGCACCTAGGACAGGAAAAGCCGAAGTCTATGGAAGCCCTCACGACACTCATGACCCGCTTCTGCGTGGGAGAAGACAGCTGGCTGGCTCGTAGCAATAACATAAGCAAGAGCCCCGGCAATTCGGATAACAAGGATAACAACGGGTCACGCCGCAACAAGCATAAGCACCACATTAACGGTGACAATACTGAAGATACGGCAGTCAATGCCGGATTCAGAGGCTCTAAATCGGGTCAGCGGAAGAAGCCATTCAAACGAAACCCTCAGGGCCCATACAGCTTAGACCGGATACTTGATCGCTCGTGCCAGATACACGGCACCCCCGAACAGCCAGCCAATCACACCAACAGGGATTGTTGGGTGTTCAAGCAGGCAGGCAAGATAAGTGCCGAGACCAGAGACAAGGGGCTACATAGCGATGACGAGGAGGGGCCCCGGCTGCCGAACAACAAAGGACAGAAGGGATTTCCCCCGCAAGTTCGGACGGTGAATATGATATACGCAACCCACATCCCCAAAAGGGAGCGGAAGCGTGCTCTCAAGGACGTCTATGCGCTGGAGCCAGTCGCCCAAAGTTCAACCCATGGTCCTCCTGCCCGATCACTTTCGATCGACGGGACCATCCCACCAGCATCCGTCACGGCGGATTCGCTGCACTGATCCTAGACCCAATTATCGACGGATTTCACCTTACCAGAGTCCTAATGGACGGTGGCAGTAGCCTGAACCTGCTTTACCAGGACACAGTGCGAAAAATGGGCATCGATCCTTCAAGGATTAAACCCACAAAGACAACCTTCAAAGGTGTCATACCAGGGGTCAAAGCCAGCTGTACAGGCACGGTCACACTCGAGGTGGTCATCGGATCACCGGATAACTTCCGGAGCGAGGACTTAATCTTCGACATAGTCCCATTCCGCAGCGGCTATCACGCCCTGCTCGGACGAACCGCATTTGCAAAATTCAATGTGGTGCCGCACTACACATATCTCAAGCTCAAGATGCCAGGACCTCGCGGAGTCATCACGGTAAATGGAAAAACAGAACGCTCTCTCCGAACGGAGGAGCACACGGCGGCCCTCGCGGCGGAAGTACAGAGTAGCCTCTCAAGGCAGTTCTCCAATCCAGGCGCCAAACGTCCGGACAACGTCAAGCGAGCCCCAAGTAACCTACAACAAATCCGGCCGGCACGTTCCGAGCAAGCATAGCAGTGCGGCCCCGACCCCAGCCCCCGCCAAACGGCAATGCTGGTACCACGCGTTCATAATTACGCCTTAGAGATACCATGGGCATAAGGGGAGGGGCACAACAACGGCACGCCCAGAATGCGACTTAACCGCACTAGGGGGCTCCCTATTTTTCTGTTTTCCTTTTTTACACACTTTCAGGACCCAACTATTCGGAAGGCCTGTCCGGCAATACTATCGCCGAACAAACGATGCAATAGCCAGGGAGGAAGCAAGCTACCTCAAAAGTCAAGGTGGTCTCTATAACGACTTTAATACCTGTTTCTCTTACAATCCTACAGCTTGCCCCTGAAGGGGAATATGTCAAATACTCCCATCTCTTGCTTACCGCACTTTTTGTACCGTTCTGCTTTCGCAGCAACCCTTTTTTAATAAACAATACATAGCTCTTACCTATTATTGTAGTTATCTATTTTTATATGCAAACATGTTCAGTCATGACACTATGCAACCGTACACTTTGGCACGGATAATACACCAGGGGCTTACAACACCCCATAACGCGGTGTGAGAAGACCGAACACTCTAACAAGTGCGGCACCCCGAACTTATAGCACTATATGCATCGGCTTCGAATCATGTCTTTGGTCAATAGTTGGGTTTGCCCGGCTCCCATGTTTTGGTACCTTAAGTTCCGCATTGTTAGCTAAGGTAGCGCTGGGAGAACTACTGCGATTGTGCCCCAGTTGAGCTGGGTTAACACATCAGTAGAGAAAGCTAAAACTGACTGTCATGATATTGCGAGAGACCGGTCGCTGTTCGCGAGGTTTTTTCGAGTCCTTAAAGACTTATGCCGCTTCAAGCGAGGAACCGGACTTATCCAGCCTAGGCTTGGATAGCGCCCCGAACTCGATCTTCCAAATACTAGGGGCTTCGCCGAAATTTAAAATTATAGAATTCTATGGCTAAGTGAGAGTGATAAAGCATTATAAGTCCGACGGCCTGGTTCGCTGTGCTGAACGCCTCCCTAGATGGACCCAAGAATGGGAACAAGAGCGCTCAGGTTTATCCCGAACACCCCAGCACTCGTGGCATGGGGGTCGAAGCCGATGACTTGCATCTCTCAGATTTGATAAACGGCCGCACAGAAGGTAATATTTTAAATTAACAAGCGTTGCTTAACGCATATGAACAAAGCTTCAGCGTACAGGATAACAAATGCGAGTTCACTCAAAAATTACATCTTTGGAGCACTCATCCGCTATGCGGCGGGCACCCTTCAGAACGCCATTGTAATACATCTCGGGCGTACGATACTCCTTGCCCGGCGGTGGCGCGTCCGTCAACAGCTTCTCCGCGTCTAGCTTGCCCCAGTGCACCTTAGTACGGGCAAGGGCCCGACGGGGACCTTCAAGACAAGCGGAGCGCTTGACGACCTCAATCCACGGACACGCGTCCACCAGCCGCCGCACCAGACCGAAGTATCTCCCAGGCATGGCTTCTCCAGGCCACAGCCGAGCTATGAGGCCCTTCATGGCCTGTTCGGCCACCTTGTGGAGCTCAACCAGCTGCTTCAGTTGGTCGCTCAGGGGCACCGGATGTCCGGCCTCAGCATACTGAGACCAGAACACTTTTTCCGTCGAGCTCCCCTCTTCGGCTCGGTAGTATGCGACGGCATCAGACACACTACGGGGCAGATCGGCGAACGCTCCTGGAGAGCTCCGGATTCGGGTAAGTAGCAGATAAAGAATGCCTTACCCGCCGCTATCTTCTTCATCGCCTCGATCTCCTGAAGGGTCTTCTGGGCTTCGGCCTTAGTGGTCTTGGCACTCTTAAGAGCCAAGGCAAGCTCGGGCTCTCGAGTCTTCGAGTCACGCTCCAAACTCTCGTGTTTTTCCACGAGAGCCTGGAGCTCTTGCCGCACCTCGGTCACCCGCGCCTCCTGCTTCTCTTGCTTGGTGCGCTCCAAGGCCGCACTCTTTTCGGCCCTCGAAACCGCCTCTTTCAGGGTCGCCACCTCGGTCGCGGCTCCTGCAACATTAACGTTGATCCTGTTATTATTATGCAACCAAGTATTTCTATATACATTTTGAGGAGGTGCTACATACCCTCTTTATCCTCGAGCTGCTTCTTGGCACAGCTGAGCTCGTTCGCGGACCGCTCGAGGCTTTCCTTCAAGGCATTGACCTCCGCAGTCAGTGCGGCAGAGGTCAGCAGTGCAGCCTGCATTCCCATATTGACACATTTCTATTAGACTCCTGCGTATATCTTTTAAGATCCTCAGTTCGGCTTTTCTTTCCGAACACCGAACTAAGCATCAGGGGCTACTGTCTATGTGGTAACATTTTTTATATATGTTTTTGAACACATACCTCAAAGCCCGTTAACAGGCTTGTGCAGGCTTCCGTCAGCCCGCTCTTGGCGGACTGAACTTTCTGAATCACCGCACTCATAACAGTGCGGTGTTCTTCGTTGATAGAGGCGCTGTTGAGCGCCTCCAGCAAATTGTCCGGCGCCTCCGGGTGGACGGAAGTCGCCGGCGTCGCGGACTTGCCCTTCTTGTGAAGGCGCTGCCTGTCGGGCGCCGACTGATGGTTCCGAAGCAGTGTCCGGCCCAGGGCCGGACTTAGATCCCTCCGAGGTTTTACCCCCTTTGGGTTGGGAGTCCGGAAGGTCGCCTTGTGGCGCTTCCAGGACCACCTCCTCCTGGTTTTGTCCCCTACGGGACTCCACCTCCGCGCCGTCTGTAGGATGAGGGGAGGAGGCCGTCGGAAGTGAAGTGCTATTCACATCCGACGAATTCAGAGATCGGCTCGATGAATCACCAAGCTGAGCTCTGGGCGGGCTGTATGATTAGCTTCGGTGTTAGAAGCTATCAAATAATAAAGGAGTGCAATAAGTCATTCGGGTAGCCGGACACTTACGATTTTGCCAGGGGCTTGACCCTGGAGGGCCAGTCCTCCTCGCCGTAGGGGCGTAGTCTGGCAGAAGGGGCTTCCCCTTCTTAGACCCTCCAGCTTCCCCAGTTGGGGTGGCCTTTCTCTTCTTTCCTCCCCCCGTTGGAGGGGGAGAGGCATTTTCTTCTTCCTCCTCCTCATCTTCGGAGGCGGAGGCGCGTTGGAGCCGTCGGGCAAATCCGACGACACCGGGCGCCAGGAACTCTTTCGGGTCCCCGTGGCCTTCTCCTTGGCCTTCTTCTCCGACACCACATGGGGTGCCGGAACCAGTAGCTTCGCTAAGTGTGCGTCTACTGGGCCTTCGGGCAAAGGGGCCGGACAGTCAAACTGTCCGGATGTCCTCTTCCAATCCTGTCAAAGGAACGGGAGTTTAGATCCCACATAAGGTCACGCTATGAAATGCGGATATCCCGTGGGAGTTTAGGCCCCCTCCTTCCTTCTCTTCTCTTCCCCCTTTCCTTGACTCCTACTCCTACTACTTGGAAGGGGGGAATCCTACTCCCGGTGGGAGTAGGACTCCTCCTTGGCGCGCCCTCCTTGGCCGGCCGCCCCCTCCCCCTTGGCTCCTCTATATACGGGGGCAGGGGGGCACCCCATAACACACAAGTTGATCTACGTGATCGTTCCTTAGCCGTGTGCGGTGGCCCCCTCCACCATATTCCACCTCGGTCATATCGTCGCGGAGTTTAGGCGAAGCCCTGCGCCGGTAGAACATCATCATCGTCACCACGCTATCGTGCTGACGGAACTCATCCCCGACACTTTGCTGGATCGGAGTCCGGGGATCAAAATCGAGCTGAACGTGTGCTGAACTCGGAGGTGTCGTACGTTCGGTACTTGGATCGGTCGGATCGTGAAGACGTACGACTACATCAACCGCGTTGTCATAACGCTTCCGCTTACGGTCTACGAGGGTACGTGGACATTACTCTCCCCTCTCGTTGCTATGCATCACCATGATCTTGCGTGTGCGTAGGAATTTTTTTGAAATTACTACGTTCCCCAACAGAAAGCAGTAGCAATGAAACTGTGGCAATCATAATGCTAAGCTAACGGATGGGTCTTGTCCATCACACCTTCTCCTAATGATGTGATCTCGTTTATCAAATGACAACACATGTCTATGGTTAGGAAACATAACCATCTTTGATTAACGAGCTAGTCAAGTAGAGGCATAATAGGGACACTATGTTTTGTCTATGTATTCACACATGTACTAAGTTTACAGTTAATACAATTCTAGCATGAATAATAAACATTTATCATGATATAAGGAAATATAAATAACAACTGTATTATTGCCTCTAGGGCATATTTCCTTCAGTCTCCCACTTGCACTAGAGTCAATAATCTAGATTACACAGTAATGATTCTAACACCCATGGAGTCTTGGTACTGATAATGTTTTGCTCGTGAAGCGGCTTAGTCAATGGGTCTGCAACATTCAGATCTGTATGTATTTTGCAAATCTCTATGTCTCCCTCCGCGACTTGATGCCGGATGTAATTGAAGCGTCTCTTGATGTGTTTGGTTCTCTTGTGAAATCTGGATTCCTTTGCCAAGGCAATTACACCAGTATTGTCACAAAAGATTTTCATTGGACCCGATGCACTAAGTATAACACCTAGGTCGGATATGAGCTCCTTCATCCAGACTCCTTCATTTGCTGCTTCTGAAGCAGCTATGTACTCCGCTTCACATGTAGATCCCGCCACAACGCTCTGCTTGGAACTGCACCAACTGACAGCTCCACCATTCAATATAAATATGTATCCGGATTGCGACTTAGAGTCATCCGGATCAGTGTCAAAGCTTGCATCGACATAACCATTTACGACGAGCTCTTTGTCACTTCCATAAACGAGAAAGATATCCTTAGTCCTTTTCAGGTACTTCAGGATGTTCTTGACCACTGTCCAGTGCTCCACTCCAGGATTACTTTGGTACCTCCCTGCTATTCTTATAGCAAGGCACACATCAGGTCTGGTACACATCATTGCATACATGATAGAACCTATGGCTGAGGCTTATGTAATGACTTTCATTTCCTCTCTATCTTCTGCAGTGGTCGGGCATTGAGTCTGACTCCACTTCACACCTTTTAACACAGGCAAGAACCCTTTCTTTGACTTATCCATTTTGAAATTTTTCAAAACTTTATCAAGGTATGTGCTTTGTGAAAGTCCAATTAAGCGTCTTGATCTATCTCTATAGATCTTGATGCCCAATATGTAAGCAGCTTCACCGAGGTCTTTTATTGAAAAACTCTTATTCAAGTATCCTTTTATGCTATCCAGAAATTCTATATCATTTCCAATCAACAATATGTCATCCACATATAATATTAGAAATGCTACAAAGCTCCCACTCACTTTCTTATAAATACAGGCTTCTCCAAAAGTCTGTATGAATCCATATGCTTTGATCACACTATCAAAGCATTTATTCCAATCCCGAGAGGCTTGCACCAGTCCATAAATGGATCGCTGGAGCTTGCACACTTTGTTAGCACCCTTTGGATCGACAAAACCTTCTGGTTGCAACATATACAACTCTTCCTCAAGAAATCCATTAAGGAATGCAGTTTTGATATCCATCTGCCAAATTTCGTAACCATAAAATGCGGCAATTGCTAACATGATTCGGACAAACTTAAGCATCGCTACGGGTGAGAAGGTATCATTGTAGTCAATTCCTTGAACTTGTCGAAAACCTTTCGCAACAAGTCGAGCTTTGTAAACAGTAGCATTACCGTCAGCATCAGTCTTCTTCTTGAAGATCCATTTATTTTCTATGGCTTGTCGATCATCGGGCAAATCCATCAAAGTCCATACTTTGTTCTCATACATGGATCCAATATCAGATTTCATGGCCTCAAGCCATTTCGCGGAATCTAGGCTCATCATCGCTTCCTCATAGTTCATAGGTTCATCATGGTCTAGTAACATGACTTGCCCTATCCCGTCCGGGATCTCCGCTGCAGCCTTGCTCTCACCTCTTTAAGACATCCCATGCATCTGCCGTGATTGGGCATACCCCGTGAGAACACCACGACACAGGTACTTTTTCATGTGTTGTGGAAAAAACACTCGGTAAAACAACAAAACTAAGCAAACAGGGTTTTGCCTAGTGCTACACTACAAAAGGCGATCTTCACTACACTGCATGGTTTCGGCTGTAGAGGTTGCATACGATCTCGGATGAAGATGGTCCAAAAATCAAAGTTGTTCATTCTGACGAGACGGATAATTTTTATGTTGAAAACTTTTGCATTTGAGGCCATATTAGTTACACTTTTTGCCATGTAAAAATATGGTCTCAAATGACCAACGTGATGACCATATTCATTGCATAGTTTCCTTTATGACAATGTGGTGAACTAGGGCATATATGTGCATCTTGCCATTACAAACAATGTTGTCAAATAGAGTTTGCAACTTTTTTGTACAAAAAATCTTTTTCTATTTTCTAAGTATCAAAAATGGTTTTTTGTGAAGCAAGTACAAAAACTAGGGTGCAAAATGGCACCACTCCAATTTTCACATAAAGTAGACCATAGTTTATGGACAATTCCCAAGTTTTATACATTTTTGAGATCTTAGCTACTTTCGCACATTTAAATGACTTTATGCTGATTTCCCGAAAGTAACTCAAATATGAACTGTAAGTGTGTGATAGCTCTGTCCTAAAAATTAGAAAAACATTTTTAGGTACGCAAGTACTCATTACATGGAAGAACCACTTATAGTTTGGAAAGATTCAACTCCTTGCTATGAATAGTCATGCCGGCCATTTTGACCCCGTTTTGAAAAAAAAATGAAAGAAAAGGAATAAAGTTCATAAAGAAAAAACGATCCTTTCGCATAAAGTCCTTTTATGTGTACTAGTTGTGAGGAAAAAATAGGAAACTTCAATAAGACAATTTTGAAAAAAAAATCCTTCACACAACGATCTATCGTGCATGAACATTCATGGCCCAAATGACCAAGGTGATGGTCATATTCATTGCATAGTTTATGGTGGCTACGACGTCATCCCATGGTGATATCTCTCTTACATCCTGCCGTGACCTGGAGTTTCTCAATGGCAGCGGCAATGGTCTTGGAGGTTCATGGAGGAGCAGATGTTGGACGGCGGAGGTTTACGTGATAGAGGCAGCAACGGGCTGCTTCAGGATTACGACCTACTAGGAATTAGATCGAGGTGCACATTTTTTCGTTATGTGGGAGGTGAGGTGGAAAAAAACAGCGTAGATGTGATTTGGTTAGATATGAAAAATAATAATTTTTGTATTAGGAAAGTTGTGATTATCAATTAATATTAGAGATTAGTGCGTGGGATTAGCGATTTGTTATTGGGGATTATCTGATTTTATGTTGGAAGGTTATTGAGAAAAAAATCTTATGCCTCTGTGTTTTAGGAAGCTGATCTTACATATATGATGCGATTTTTGAATTCTTAATGACTAATTATTTATGTGATTGAATTGAATCAACATCTACCAAAGCATGTACGAAACGAGATCTTCCCCTTTAATAGAGTTTGATTATAAAAAAATCAGCAAAAATAAACCGTGAAGGCGAATCTATCAACTCCTTTTTAAGAGTAGAAGATTTTGAAAGCCCAGGTCAGTCGTTTGATTAAGTCAAACTAGGTACATTCTGCCTATTATAAGTAATGGGAAGTGAATTATGATACAGATGACAGCGGTCTGGCCCGCTTCTCCATGGCGCCCCATCCAATTTGGAAGAAGTTGTGGAGTTTCAGAGTGCCAGCGAAAGTTAAAATTTATATCTGGAGATGCTTGCACAATGTCATCCCATGCCGGAGTACTCTTATGAATCGCCATGTTGGAAACTTGTCCCAATGCCCATACTGTACAGATGGTGCGGAGGACTTAGCACATATGTTGTTTAAGTGTGCAGATATTAACTTTGCTTCATTGACTGATCGAGCAGGTTCGGCAGTCTTGGAGTTCATTTTATGTGATGATTATTATCGGCGACAATATTCTGGATTGGTCGAGCTACCAGAGCTCATATCAACAATTTGTTGGTTCTTATGCTGGCAAAGAAGACAGTTCGTGCGAGAGGAAGAAATATTGACTACAGAACTAACATCGCCGGCGGTGGTTGCCCTAGCGATTAATTATGTGCGTGGAGCACAAGCTAAATCTACACCCAAGATCAACAGGTGGCCGACGTTCCTAGCAGGACAACTTGTCCTTAATGTCGATGCTTCATTCACAAAAGGCGATTATGCAGGGTCTTGTGGTGCTGTCATCCGTGATCACCGAGGATCTTTCATGTCGGCATCCACGGCGAGATTAGAACATGTAGCTGATGTGTTTACGGCAGAAGCGGCAGCTCTGCTTGAAGGACCGAAGCTAGCAAGAGATACGGGATGCAATAACTTGGTGGTGAGATCGGATAATATCACGGTGGTGGATGCACTTAGATTCAATAAAGGTTATTCTATGGTGGCAGTGCCGGTTCTTGATGAATGTCGTAGTTATCTAGGAGATTTCGGGAGGTTTACTATTGAGCATTGTATTAGAGAGTCAAATTATGTAGCCCATGAGCTGGATAGATGGGGACGTACTAATAATCCATCTTGTTGGATTGATGCCCCGCCTGATCCATCCTTTGATTAATAAAGTATGCTTTCCCGTCAAAAAAAGTCAAACTAGACTATCTCCAATCGATTGGGAGATAGAGAACCCTGAGTGCTTTTTTTTTTTTGACAATTCTATGTGCCAGGAGTAGTATTTGTAGAAGAGATATATGGAACCGGTGTTGGGTTGGCTTACCAGAGGATCTGACAGGTGAGTTAGGGCATATCGTATGTTGGCTAATTAACACGTGAGTTGTTGGCGAGACCTGACGCGTACCAAGGGCAAATAGTATCCAATTCCAACACCTTGCAGGAGATCCTAACAGAAAATTTCCTCTTCTCCAACATGTTAAAGTCCAGCAAATCTTTTGGCCTTAATTTCTCAGCTAGGTGTTAGCGTATCCTCTAGTAATCGGGCAGTCAAAAAATATCCGCGCAATATTCTTTACTGGAGGCCGATGTGAACCACGATGCGAGCGCATCCGCCTGGACCCAAAAAAACAGGCTACAACGGCGGGCACCACCGCGTGCCTGCCGCAAGACGTCCTCGCCAACATTCTGGTTGTTCTCCCAGGGAGCGACGTCCATCGCCTCCGCCGCGTCTGCAAAGAATGGCGGGACATCATCGCCGACCCTGCGTTCATCCATGCGCACATGATCCACGGAACACGAGGGCCTCCCTATTTGACACACACCATCGTCTTTTTCCCGGATTCACATACGGCAGCGGCCGCGGCAGGGGCTTCCTCTTCGACGAGCACTGGCATCTCACGGCGGACGTGTGGGATAACTTGATAGGCTCCTGCAATGGCCTGCTCTGCTTCCTGAAAGCCGGCTAGGGCTCTATCAAAGTCGTAGAGCCGTTCACCGGTGAGTCACTGACATTGTCGCGGCCGCCGAAGGAGTCGGGGCCCACGAGGAACATCTACGCCTCGGCATACTGCTTCGGCTACGATGCCACGACTAGGCGATACAAGATTGTGCATCATGGCTTCGACGAACACTAGTAAAAAAAGGGTCAAATCTGAGACACATTAGTCCCGGTTTGCATTTGAGTCGGCACTAATGTGTCCATTAGTGCCGGTTCAAATGGCTAGGCGGGAGGAGATTTTTAGTACCGGTTCATTGTGAATCTGTAGTACCGGTTCGTGCCACGAACCGGTACTAATTAAAGATGTTGGGCCCGGCCAGCACCTTTATTACCGGTTCGTGGCACGAACCAGTAGTAAAGAGGTTGTGGCAAGCTATTTTTAGTCCACCTCGCTCCCCTAGCAAGATTTTTACCACTTTAAATATGTTACTTCTCAAACTATCACAAACATTTGGTCTTCATTAAACTCATATTAACAATTCATATTGTATACAAAAAGAGCATTGATAATCAATGTATTTTTTATGTATATTTTTACATGTTTACGCCCTCACTCTCTCCACTCACTCGGTCTCCCCCTCAATCCCGGCCGCCACTCACTTCAAAACTGGACACACTCATCTCTTACACGGGCACTTCATTTTTTTAACTTATTTAAACTCCAGACTTTTTTTGAGCCGGCATTATGCAGCATTCGAAGTGACGTCATCAATACCCAACATGTTCTGACATCATTTGTTGTTTTTCAGTCATTTACCAATTTGTTTAGAGAGCTAAATGACTGTGAAATAGTAAATCACAACCAAATGAACTCTGAAAATGTTGAAACTTGGCATGGCATCATCATTTCACCCCCATAGCATGTGCGAAAGAGTAGAGAGGGTCACGGCAAAAACTGGACGCACTTCGTGTACAAACTGGACAATCTCTTTCGGAGTATCAGGGTTTCGGACCAGAACTCATCTGTTACACGGGCACATCATTTTTTTTAAACTTATTTGAACTCCAGACTTTTTTTGAGCCGGCATTATACAGCATTCAAAGCGACGTCATCAATTTGTTTAAAAGGCTAAATGATCATGAAATTGAAAATCACTCCAAAATGAAGCATTATGCGCATTCGAAGCAACTAAAGCAAAAATATTCACAAAGAAACTAAATATAGCAAAAAAAATACTCAGAAATAAATAGAAGAAGAAAAGATAAAGCAGAAAAGAAAAAACTATGTAAAAAATTACTCAAAAATAAATAGAAAAAATAAATAATGCAGAAAAGAAAAAACTATATATAGCAAAAATATTCACAAAGAAACTAAATATAGCAAAAAAACTACTCAGAAATAAATAGAAGAAAAAAATAAAGCAGAAAAGAAAAAACTATATAAAAATTACTCAAAAATAAATAATGCAGAAAAGAAAAAAAACTATATAAAAAATAGTTGGGGCACTGCCCGGTGGGCCTGCCAGACCTAGGGTATGCAAATTCAGGCCCAGAAGGGCCGACAGGCTCACAGGGCAGCGTGCCCTAGTTAGGCCCAGAAACCTGCTATATAGAGGAGTTCAAAAGAGCAGCCGCGGCTGGGTTTATAAACTGTTTCTCAAAAAAAAAAGGCTGGGTTTATAAACCAGTGTGGCTGCCCTTCGCTCGACGAGGTAGGACTAAACATAGTGCACCGCGGGTGACAGCGCACGACCATTAGTAGGGAGCCACCAACCGGTACTAATGGGTTGTCCTTTAGTACCGGTTGGGGTAATGAACCGGTACTAAAGGTGCTCGTTTCCAGCCGCTTGGCCTGGCCAAAATTGGCCTTTAGTACCGGTTGGTGGCTTCAACCGGTACTAAAGGCCCCTCCTATATATACGGTACTTACGAAAAATCAGTTCCATCGACCACTTCTTCTCCACTTCTCGCGCGATATCGCCGCCGTCGTCGCGCCGTCACCCCCGCCGCCCTCGCCGCCCGTCGTCGTTGTCCCCGACGTTGTCGTCTCGCACCGCCGCCCCATACTACGTCGCCATCTCGATCGCGTCGTCGATCGCCCCCGGCGCGCCGCCCGTCGTTGCGCCGTCCGGCCCCATCGCCGCCCGTACGCCGCCACCCCCCGGCCCGCTCGTACCCCCCCCC
>NC_041381.1:50617399-50657614 GCF_002162155.2 Triticum dicoccoides | reverse complement strand
AACTAGTTGAATTAATAGAACTAATTTATTTTTAGTAAGGAAATTTAGGTATATGAGATTATTTGAACTAGTTGAATTAATATAAGTAGTTTATTTTTAGTAAATGTTTAGTTGAACTAGTTGAATTAATAGAACTAGTTTATTTTTAGTAAGAAAATTTAGGTATAAGAGATTTGATGATCTAATTAAAATTTACGTGTATGAGATTTTAATAGAACTAGTTTATTTTAGTAAGAAAATTAATAGAACAAGTTTATTTTTATTAAATCCTTAGTTGAATTAGTTGAATTAACAGAACTAGTTGAATTAATAGAAGTATTTGAATTAGTTGAATTAATAGAATTAGTAAGTGTTTAATGTTTCACCTATATGAACATACGAAATGTCGTCTGACAACGAAAAATATTTTATTATGTGCGAATACTGTGAAGACCAGCGCGACCTGTGCGACAGAAATTTCCTTATTGATGATAGGTGATTCAGCATCAAGTTGGATGATACCTTCCAATTCGATACAGTAAATCACAATGACAAGTATTTTTTCCTAATAAGCATGACTTATATATGCTTCATTTACTTCAACTTATAATTTTTAATTTTCACTATTTTACTAGCGCATCCCCTGTCATGCAAGAATTTTTGTCTTGGATAAGATAGGTTTCAATGGTATGGTATCTATGGAGCTAAAGACAGTTTACCTGAAAACTGAGCATGGTTATACTTTCAACGTCAAAGTATACAATGCAGACACGTACACCTATTTTGAATGTAAAACTTGGCAAGCACTATGCAAGGCTTATGCATTTGAGCCTGATATGCTTATCACCTTTGATATTCGTTCGAAAGATGATATTGAAGGTAATAGAGACATCTGGGTTGATGTGCAGACGCTCCAGTTCTACCATTATGTGAGTTCTTCTCAACCATATTTATGTCTTTGATATTGCTTATTCAAAAATAGTTGACAACTAATTTCTATTGACAGCTTATTTCTATTCAAGCAAATATGTCCGACGCTTGGTAGACAGGACCTACTACTGTCCCGGAGCTGAACTAAACTGCGATGAGATAAGTCATTATGTTTCATGGTTTGAGGATCTTTATACTGTCAAGACAAATTTTCTTTCTGCACTTAGAAATGTTAGTACTCAAAACGTGCGACCAATAGTGATCGTATTGAACTACGGTCACATCTATTTAGGAATGATGGTAAGATTTTTAATATTTGTCCTCAATGCATCTTTTGCATACATATTTTTTTTGCTTAACTTTCATTGCTAAGTATATTAATTAATTATTATACGATGTTCTTCAACAGGGACTCCCGATCACAGTTGTGCCTCAGGGGATCGAGACTAAAGGTCGCATGTCAATTGTTAGCTTACGGCCAAGATATCCTACATTGCACATGAGTGCATTCATGATTTCTAGAAGCAATGAATGCTTAATAGTGAAATATTGGAGGAAAATTGTTAACGATCGTAGAGAAGTACTAGGGGGTAGCAATGAGAAGCGCAGCCCACGATTAGGAGACAGGTTCATCTGCATGCTCCAGTATGATGAATCAGGAGAGCTATACATGTTCTATGCAATTTTACCTGAGAGAGAGCAACATGAGTGATTTAGCTACTTCATGCTCTTAGTACTTGTCCTCTTATGTCCGTGTTCTTCGTCCTGCACTTAATCTCAAAGAGTGATTTGCTTTTGTGGTGTTATGAACGCTTATAATATCATGACCATCACGTTGAACTCGATGATATTTTTGCTTCTGGTACAAGTGAATGTTTCTTCTTTAAGCTAGTGTTGGTGGTGATTAGATAGCGGTAATGACTATGATGATTAAATAGTGATAATGACGACTATGATGATTTTTAGCTAGCTAGTATACTCATGTTGATGATATGATGCAAGAGTTTTTATATTAATATGATGATGATGATGATGAGTTATTATATCATTTAATGAAAGAAACCGTAGATTAGTTTCAGCTGGATGGATCCTAGCTAAGTGATCAAGTATATGCCATATCCATATTATACTTGATTATCTAATTAGGTGATCAAATATAATATGGATATGGCATATACTTGATCACTTAGCTAGCTAGGATCCAATGCATCCAGTCGAAACTAATCTGCAGTACTTTCACCTAATAATTTAACAACTCATTATAATGTAAAACAATCACTAAATTAAATTGAAAACACAAAATTAAAGAAAAAAAACTAAAACACACCCAAACATTTAGTACCGGTTGGTGTTACCAACCGGTACTAATGTCCTACACGCACCCGGGCCTGACTCGTGCCACGTGGTGGCACTTTAGCGGCGGTTCGTGATGAACCGGTACTAAAGGGGGGACCTTTAGTCCCCATTCTATAGTATCGGTTGCCGAACCGGCACTAAAGGCCGTTACGGACCGGAGCTAAAGCCCGGTTCTGCACTAGTGGAAGATGGCGCACGGCGTGCGGGAGAGGCTATTGACGATGAAGAGCTGCATGTGTACACGGTGGGAGGACTCAAGGGATGGACGAGGCTGCATGTGGCCAGAGCTAGGTACGGCCAGGCCCATTTGGTGATAAAAAACTCATTTCAATATATAAAAAATCAACAGAATTTTAAAAGTTTGTTAGCGTAATTTTTCAAAAATGTTGATAGCAACAAAAGATGAAAAATGTCACACTTCTCATAACAAATAAGTGACATTTTCTAAAAATAAGGACGCCGATAAGTGCCACACGTGTGGGCGTTAGGGGGACTGCCCACATATTTTATGTGGTGTACAAAAGGAACAGCCCACACATCTACGTGTGGGCAAAACAAGTAATGCCCACACACCTCTTTTTTCCCCTCCTGATCCCTCTCACACGCGTGCGTGTGGGCGAAATAGATAACGCCCAAACGCCCCGTGCGTCAGGCCTACCTCGTGATCCCGCACGCCCCGCCTGACAGTCACCGCGCGCCCGCAATTGCCATGGTCCAGACCCTCGTCCATGTTCGTTTAACTGCAGTTGCCATGTCGCTGAACTACGGTTGCCATGTCGGCCAACTACAGTTGCCATAGTTGCTCAACTACAGTTGTCATGTATGGTCTGGTCTACTGCAGTTGTCATGATTTCAAAACTTTAGGAGTTGCCACCTACTAACATAGGCAGTTGAGAGAGTTGTCATGTGCTCACAAGCATGTTAGGGCAGTTGCCATGTAAAAAGAAGAGTTGCCATCTGCTTATGTGCACGCTAGGGCAGTTGCCATGTACGATGCAAAAACATATGGCAACTCGGGTAAAGAGAGTTGCCATCTGCTTACGTGCACACTAGGCAGTTTCCGTGTACCCTCTAAAACACATGGCAACTGACATATTCGGGTAAGAAAAAAGAGAGTTACCATCTACTTACAAGCACACTAGGACAGTAGTCATGTACACTTCAAAACACATGGCAACTAGCACCTTGTGTGTGGGAGAGAAGACGGGCGTGTGGGCGAGATGGCAAACGCCCACACACCAGCCCTTGTGCGTGAGTGGAAAGTGGCGTGTGGGCGAACTGCTGAACGCCCACACAGCAGCCCCTCCCATGTGGTGAAACGGCCGTGTGGGTGATCGGGTGAACGCCCACACACCAGCTCAGTCCTACGTGGCACTAGAAACATGCCAAGATTCGTGCGCTCACAAACGGACGCGGATCCACGCGTGTGGGCGAGATGCAAACGCCCACACGTGTAGGCGTTAGTGTTTTCGAAAAATAATTATACAATGTAAAAAAATGTTCTTATAATTAAAAAAATTCATAACATTCAAAAAAATGTAAGTTATATTTTAAATATTGTTTCTGAGTTTGAAAATATGTACATGACATTTTTGTAAAGTTTGGTTTACATGATTAAAAATGTTACAATTTGTATTTCAATTTTTTTAAATGTATTAAAACAATATTTAGAGAAGTGTTAATCATGTATTTGAAAATGGTAAACATGTATAAAAAATGATTGTAAACGTGTACTAAAGACGTACAATGTCTATTAAAAGTTAGACATCAAAGCAGATTCAAAAAAATCATGTATTTAAAAAATGTTAAACGTGTATGAAAAATGTCTTAGTAGATGAAAAAGACATAAAATAAATTATTTAAAATATTGTTATATTTTTCAATAATACATTAAACATGTATAAAAACTAAATTTTTTTTGCAGAAAAACTTCCGAACATGGGAGTAGAACGAACACCAGAAAAAATAAAATTATGTCCAGATCTGTAGACCACCTAGCGGCAACTACAAACACTATGCACACTGCCACCATCGCCCCTACCTCCCTGGACCCGGGCAAAAATTGTTGTAAAAAACAGTCGGGAAGTCGTCGTAAGGCCGTAGGACCAGCGCTCTAGAACAACAACTGAGGTCGATGTATAGAAAAATGTACATTGTGTAAGGTAAATGTAGACATGTATTGGAAAAAAAGGAAGAATTAAAAAAGGAAAAACCCAAAGAAAGAAACAAAAAAACAAAACAAACAAAGAAAACTAATGCAAATTGTGAAAATCCAATTAAAAAATCACAAGAAAGAAAAAACACGACAGCTACCAAACGGCCCTACGTACCCAACACCATGTATCCAGATGGGAAGGGAATCCAAACAGATTTTAAAGAGAGCAAAGGGGGTCAAAAAAAAGTCAAAAAAGTCTCCCGTAATGGTAACAAATCTATACCTATATATATATATATATATATATATATATATATATATATATATATATATACATATACCTACTATTAAAGCAAGGTGGTATTCTTGGTTTCGTCCCGCTTAGGTGATCCTATGCTATGTTTTTTTCTGTAACAATGCGTCCGCAGCTCCGTACGGTCTCATGTTTCGATGGTTGGCGAGGTGGTATTAATCCATTGCTCATAGAGGACTCTTCCCGTATGTGTTTGCTTTTTTTTAGGCAACCGTATGTGTTTGCTGGTATGAGCCGCCTCCCTCTCCATTGCTTCTGGGCTTGTGCAGTTGTTGGGCCTGCTCTAGGGCTACATAAAATAACCAAAAAAGAATGTCGGCGCAGTGATTCGAACCTGTGACGTCTCCTAACTTCACACAATTGTGACCAACAAAGCTAGATCAATCTTGTGATATGTGGTGGGTTCACTGAGTATTAAATAGTCCTCCAGAGTAAAATTTACCAATTTATATATGACTCTGAGTTTAGGAGAATCATTCAATCGGATCAAGAAGATATAATAAGAAAGAGGGGCCAATAAAGGAAGGAGAGGGATACATGCACGGCATGCATTTATCTGTGTTGGTCAAACGTGCTCGTGATGCGCTGGTTAAATAAGACATCGTGCCTTAATGAATGGAATGGCACATAGGGAAAGCCTCGTGCGAGATCTCCTGCCTTGCATGGCGGCTTGGTGGTCTATGGTTCTCTAATTATAAACAGGAAGGCCTGGTGAGATGAACTTATTAGGCTGGTCATAGTGGGAGTAACATAAGTAGTAACAAAAATGTTGATGTGGCAAGTAGTTAATGAGGAGAGAGACAAATAGAGTAACCTAATATGTTATCATCACATAACGCTTTTCAATGCAAAATGAGTCCACAAGACAATAAATAAACATGTGTATGTTACTACACATATGACACTTTCCAGTATAAGGGTAGTAACATAGAGTAGTAACGTATGCATGTTACTACTCTAAGTTACTCCCCGCTATGACCAGCCTTAGGCAACACAAGAGTAGAAAAAGCTTATTACGCAACAAAGCTTATTAGGCAACAATCTGGAAATAATCAGAGAATAATCACACCGAGAAAAAGTCCTCATGGATGGACATGGTTGATTTTTGTTGCATTTTACCGGATGATTTGTTAACAATTCAGATTTATGTTACAAATATTTATGTATTATCTTCTCTTTTTTTTTACTACTACATTGAGGTTGATGTAGTATGAATTTTACTGAATTGACACATCTTGGTTTTGAGAGAACTTTTATTTTGTAGCAACCGATGTGCATCAATGAGTAACTCGCAGAGGGCGGTCCTCACATCTACCTTCACAAGATTAGTTTTTTGAAGTTATAAACATATATTGCTTTGTTTTTTTGCAGGGTAGAAACATTGCTTTGTTGGCAAAGTTCAAAGATAATGTTATGGCCGAGCTCATCGCCTAGGGTTAATCACTTTCGAAACGTCGTGGCCACTTGAATGGCCACTGTTCTTGGAGGTGGGACGGAGCAAAAACATAGGTGCTGCGGTGGAGTGTGTGTAGGGTGGTGGTGGTGTTCGCGAGAGGGGTGGGGGTTGTGATATTTTTTTCTCCCGTTGCAACGCACGGGCATGTGTGCTAGTTGAGTCTAGCAAATCTTGTCGCATAAAGACTTATCGTCTCCTGACGTCATCGGAGTCCATAGCACACAAGTTAGGTCAAAAAACTTGTCAATCCCTACTATTGGATCTGATCCTGAATCTTCGGGGCGAAGTTGATGATGCATCTCCAGTCATCAGATGTCATGATGCGAACCATCAGTCGAACGCATCCGCGTGGTCCCAAAAAACATGCTACGACTGCGGCCACCACCTCGTGCCTGCCGCAAGACATCCTCGCCAGCATCCTAATCCTTCTCCCAGGGAGCGACCTCCGCCGCCTCCGTCGCGTCTGCAAAGAATGGCGCGACATCATTGCCGACCCCGCGTTCATCCATGCGCACATGGTCCACGGACCACGAGGGCCTCCTTGCTTGACACACACCATCGTCTTTTTTCACGGGTTCACCTACGGCAGCTGCCAAGACCCGTGCAACGACAGGGGCTTCCTCTTCGACGAGCACTGGCGGCTCAAGGCGGAGCTCACGGCGGACGTGTGGGATGACTTGGTAGGCGCGTGCAACGGCCTGCTCTGTTTCCTGGAAACCGGCCATCGCTCCATCAAAGTCGTAGAGCCGTTCACCGGCGAGTCGATCGCGCTGCGGCAGCCGCCGAACGCACCGGGGCCAAGGAGGAACATCAACCCCTCGGCATACTGCTTCGGCTAGGACGCCACGGCCAAACGGTACAAGATCGTGTTCCATGGCTTGGTCAAAGACAGGGTACGGCGTGTGGGTGAGGCTATTGACGACGAAGAGCTGCACGTGTACACGGTCGGAGGAGGCAACAAGCAGGGCTGGAGGAGGCTGCATGTCCCCTACTCCGTGTATGGCCGGGCATGCGGTGATCCAATGTACGCCCAAGAGTCGGTGTACTGGCCCGCATGTGGGGAGCGCGAGCAAGACGAGAGGCTCGTGCGCTTTGACCTGGCGGCGGAGAAGATCACCCTTGAGGAGGCCGTGCCCCTGCGGCTGGAAGGCAAAGCCCCAATGCTAGAGAAGGCAAAGTTCTGCAGGCTGGGGGACTCGATGCCATGCGTGATGACCTACGGCCGATACGGCCAGTGGGACGCGTGGTTTCCGCAAGCTGAACAGCATGGAGCGAGCGACCTGCTAGGTCCAGGAGGGCATGTTCTATTGCAGGACTACGGCAAGGACGGTGGACTGTATCTTCGCCGGATGGAAAGGAGCCTTGAATTTGGCACGAGGAGGCTGATGTTTGGTGTGGGCAAGAAGAAGAAGAAGAAGAAGCAGTCGCCTGGCTCTAGGTGCTACGACCTGCGAGAAGCGTCGTTCGTCCAGGCTCGCGGTCACCGGCAGCTCCCGGTGGCAGGAGCCCCGCCACCGCGTGAACAGGGTTACGCAAGGACGTTCGGTTACGTTCCCACGGTGTCTGCTGCTCCATTAGCACTCTATTTGGGCACGTCCAGTCCTTGATCTTTCGTTGCATAGAGGTTGTTTTCTCTTTCTTTCCGCACATCCTAATCCTTAGGGAGTACAAATTATATTATTTACTACTCCCTCCGTTTCAAAATAGATGACCCAACTTTATACTAAAGTTGTATAAAATTGAGTTATCTATTTTGGAACGTAGAGAGTATATTTTATTATCGTAAACAAAATTAATCTATTCGGTGAGTAATATAACTTTTGTTTCAAATAACGTAGCCGCCGGAGAGGAGTTGTGCTGCGCTAACGTATATTTCAGGTCAAAATGGTTCTCACCCTAATAGGGCATCTACAACGCTAGGCGTTAATGGCGGGCGCTAGGATTGATTTCCTGCCTCTTTAGCGGTGGTACTGTTAAATCTTGGTGTCAAACATAGCGTCGATGCAAAAGCATGCACCGATCGCTTGGCTCGTTTTGTTCCCACACGAAGTGTCTAGTTGCTTGATTATCGCCTGCAAATTAGCGTCCTCCTTTGGAAGGTAGGGTGCTTAGGTGGGTTTTCAATTTTACTAGATCATGATGGCGCGCGTTGCTGCGCCCGTCCATTTTATCAATAGATCGGTAGGAATTTATGCAAATATTCAGAGACACAAAATATTGAAGTTGTTGTAACTGATTACCTTCCCAAGTGAGAAATATACATTCTATTTTACCTGTTTCATACTCAGTGATTGTTGCAGCCAAGAAATGCATAGCCGATGTTAAATGGTCCAGAAATCACAGTACCCTAACAACTGTTCTGCTCATGATCTTATTTTTATTTCTTTGATGAAAGTTGGTTACTTTCTTCCCAAGTCAGGAAAATTTTGCAGGTGCCATAGCCGCTACTCCCCGTTTAACTTCTACTAAGGGTCTGTTTGGTTCCAAATAAGTCATCAACTTATAAGTCGAAAAGTGAAAAAAGTGACTTATTTTGTCAAACAGACCCGACTTATAAGTCATCCCAACTTATAAGTCATAAGTTGCTCCACCCCAACTTAAAACTTATAAGTCACCCCTTTTTACGTGGGTCCCACAACCTGCATGATGTTGATTGGTGTCGAAAGGTGTGTCAGGTGACTTATAAGTCAAGTGACAACCAAACAGGCGTTACTTATAAGTCACTCATTTTAAGTCACCTGACTTATAAGTCAGGTGACTTATTGGAACCAAACATGCCCTAAAGTTTCATGTTGTGGCACGAAGCACTGAAGTTCACAAAAAAACTTTTACATTTCTAGTGGTTGCCAAAAGCATAATATGACCAGGACAAACATAAACTTTGAGGTTGAAAGGAAATCAAGTAATGAACCACATAGGTATAGAAGGTAAACAAACTATGCTAGTTGAGAATGTACCTCAGGAGTCGATCAGAAGTGCGGCATCTCAATATTTCCTGAAAACCCATGTTGGCTAGGATAATTTTCTAAGCACCTGTATAACTGAATTAGATACTTGATTCCTGAATCTTCCTAGCAATAAATCAACCTACAATCTGCAACCGTAAAAAGATCTAAAAGCAAAGAACTATGATTAACTTAACAGTTGTCGAAGAATCACAACAGATAAACTGGAATGGGGAAATGGGATCAATCTCAAGATAACAGTAGCGAGGCTGATGTGGAAGTAGTGGAGATGCATATAATTTGCTAGAGCATGCGAGAATAATATCTGAATCAAGAATATATAACTCTTCAAAGCAAAAGAAATGGGAAAACAAAATTGTACAATCTTTTTTATGAAGATATGCCAAACTCCTCAACAGTTGGTTAGTCTTATTAGGATAAAATAATAGGATACTTTGTTAAATTAGAAGTCGTCAACACATGCTTCTGAGTGTCAAGAGCCGCGGGCATCTCCTGCGGTGACCATGCCGACGCCGTCGCCTATGTCGCCGTCTTATGCAGCTGCTCCGCCATCTCACTCTTCCCAAGAACTCAACCTTGTGAATAAACAGACATAATAGAACAGAGTATTGCAAAATCTGCAGAAACTATAAATGCTTCTTTCAGAGAATTCAGTATACCTTCGATTATGTTGAGCAAGTTCATCATGGTGGAGAAGTCGAAGGGGCTGGCCGGAGGACCCGCCCTGCGTGCCGCATTCGCAGGCTGCCGCCGCCGCCCTCCACCACCGCGCCGCCCAGGAAGGTTGCTCCTCGGCCTTAATTCTTGTCCTCTCCTCGGTCTTGAGGACGCTCAGTCTTCTCCTCCTCTGCCCAAACAATACCCAAGAAAACTTTCTCCATCATCTCTTCAATTCTTCCCGCCACAAGAAAACAGGTTGACTAATCATGCAAGAACACTAATCATGCAAGAACGAAGCAGCAAAATATGTGGTTCTTGACCTTGAGTAGTGGCCATGTCGAGCCATGCCGGCGTTAGTGTTGCGCTCATACACAGTGGTGGTGGTAAGGATGAAGATGGTGGAGAAGATGATAAGGTTCCGTCACGGCAACCACATAGACTTCATCCTCGGATCGATTGCAAGCCACCACGGCCGCTTGGGCTTCCCCGAGAGAATGTGAAGGGTGAGGTGCAGGGAGAGGTTGGGCTCTGAGTCGCGACTCGCCGCCACCGCCGCTATTAGGGCTTCCAAGAACCTGGGAGAGAGGGAGAGCCGGAGACGGGATACACCCGAGGTACCCCACGCGATGTGGCTCTAAGATACGTGGCGCCGGGAGGCCGGCAGCGACAAAGACGAAAGACCACACGCGGCCGTCGAGAATATCCAGCCAGTCATGGCTAGATGCACCGGAACGCCCGACTCGATGCCCATGTTTTGGAGTCCTCTCATCGTCGTCGCCGTATAGGAGCGCGCAGCCCAAGCGCCGCCTGCGGCACCATGCCTCGATGGCTCGTCATCAGTCGCCTCTTCGCAGTGACAGCTCGAAACAAACAGGTGACGAGATAGCGACGTGGATCAATGGAAAGGATCAAGGAGAAGATGGTTGTGCCGCCGGTAACCAGGTGTGCTCTCTCTCAACGGCGGCGCACCTAGACCTAGGTTACCATGCTCACATTGGGAGGGGGTGGATCGTGCTTCTACATGGGCTGCATTCGGCTGCCAGGGCCCGATTAACCAGAATCCTCGGATTTTTCTGCTGGAATAGCGTCCCTCAAGGACAGCTCGTCAGTTATCGATGGGAACCAGTGACGATCAGATCATTGGATCGAACGGTGGAGAAGTCAGATGGCCTGAGATGACTCGGAAGTGGTCCAGTTTTACTGTCCTTAATACTAATATTCATTTTATTCTTCCATAAGCGTCTATCTAGGCGTCTAGCATTGGAGATGCCCTTAGCGTCAAATCTAGCCGTCATTTAGCGCTAAATCTAGCTGTCATTTAGCGCTACACTATTTCTCCCATTGTGTCGGCCTAATTTTTTGGGTCCGAAACCGAAATCCAGCACAGGCCAAAAGACCCAAACCACATCCTTTCCAAAAACCATTCTCTCTATAGTAATGAAATGCATTATGTTCTTATTATGTACTACTCCCTTCGTTCGGAATTACTTGTCGCGGAAATGGATGTATCTAGACGTATTTTAGTTCTAGATACATCCATTTCCGAGACAAGTAATTCCGAACGGAGGAAGTATTATGAATGCCACATAATTTGATTGATTTATTTATTTATTTGGCTGGACGCTAGCTAGTTGATAGTATATATGTCAATTGTCCTGTATATGTTAAATTGATGCATAATTGTATGTTTATTATTTTATTTTATTTATTTTTTTTTGCTGAAAAGCCAAATGAGGCTTAGCACGTTATAGCATTCCATAGCTTTTAGCCAAGTCGCCGCTACGAGGCTTAGCGTACTATCTAAAACTTTGAACACAAGCCTAAAACTAAGGATTTTTTTGACTAACTAGATTTATGAAATGATGTGGTTGGCTCACCTCTGAAAATCAGAGGAGGGCAATTTGGGGAAGATGAAAGATGACATGTGGGAAGATTAGTAAGTACTACCTCCGTCTAGGTTTATTAGTACTCATCGTATTTTGTATTTTGTGTCAAAGTTTGATTATATGTTTGACTAGCAAAATGTTAATGCATTGCCATAAACTGTATTATCGGATTCCTATATATATGCAATTTATGTATAAATTATTTTATTAGGAAAATTCATAGTTAAAATATGACCCAGAATAAAAGGAGGACTAGTAATCAGGACGAAGGTAGTAAGTCGGAGTAAGTCTAGTCCGTAGCCTCCCGTGTGTCTTGCATTTTCGTTGATTGGTCATTGTCAAGTGCTTTCTACTCCCTCTGATCCTAAATATAAGTCTTTGTAGAGATTTCACTATGGATCACATACGGATATATATAGATGCATTTTAGAGTGTAGATTCACTCATTTTGCTTCGCATGTAGTTCATAGTGAAATGTCTACAAAGACTTATATTTTGAAATGGAGGGAGTATTTCGTTATGCATGCATGTAGTCTGGCCGACCTACTATTTTGTCGGAGAGAGTAATGTTTCTACCAAGGAGATATATCGTGCATGCATCCACCTTCTTTTGTTGCTTTTGAGATTCATGCCACATTTTTTGCCCTTTTCAAAGTACTACACGGTGTTATGTTCTTATTTTGAAGTGTCATAATGTTTCATTGTGTACCGGCAATCCACTTGTACTCTTATATGTGGGACAAAACAAAACATTACAATGCACTTTCAAAGGAGAAAAGGACCCAACGAAACTCTACGTTACACATCTGGCACAAATCTCCAACAAATGACAAATGATGTACTACTGGAATATGAGATTTTGCAGAATCTGTGATAAGGTCCGAGGTTTTTTTTTTGCAGGATCGCCCATGAGAGGCGAGACGGGCTGGGGTGGATGGGTAAGACATGTAGGGCAGGCGAAATTTATTCGCCCCGGTCAAGTGTGTTAGTTAAAACGGGGCATCAGGCAAGATTAACTCGAGACAGATCAAATTGTGCGATTAATTAAAGGAATTGAAGATTTGCTTCTAAATATGAACCGTAGGATTAGAGGAGAATCAACAACGAGGGAGTGGTCTGACAAAACTTTCCTATGAGACTTCTGGTAGGAAGCGTTACCCATTATGTTATCACATGCTTACCTTTTCTCATTAATTACTTGTCACATCATCTATTTTTCCTGAAAAAAGTCTAAAATAAACCTTAAATTCACATTCCAAGTCTAAATTAAACCCTAATCTTGGAATCCCTGAAACTGACACCAAGGAGGAGGAGGAGGAGGAGGGTGGTGCTGGCTCGTCGTCGGCTGTGTCCTCCATATGGACGTCGTCATCCTCCGGTTGCCTGCAGGCAGCAATGGTGTCTGTTCGCACACGAACACGTCACCGTGTACCTCCAACACCGAGGATGATGCACCGCAGCTCACGTCGAAGGAGACCCACCGGAAGCGCGGTACGCACGACAATCCGGCAGGCGCTTTTGAAGACCCGAAACCCTGCGCACCCGGGAGGGACCCCGTCAGGGCGCGCGGCGGCTATGAGTTGTCCTAGGTCGACCTGATCGCCCCTAGGGCCTCAAGGTTCGCCGCCCTGCAATGAAGAAGAACGAACGAAGAACGAGGAAGAAGAAGAACAAGGGAGAAGATAAAAGTAAAGGTAAAAGACGTAGGTAGATTTGTTCGATTGTGTGTTGTTATTCAATCGGCCGTCACCTCTTACATATATATGAGGTGGCTGGACTTTCCATACAAGAAAAGGACTCAAATCCCGTCCAAAACATCAAAAGATAACCTAACTCGGACTACGAGGGCCGGAACTTCCGGTCAGCTCGGAACTTCCGGGCTAAAATTACATCAAGTAGCCCTCTTGCACAGCTCCTGCAGGTCGCATATGGCTTCGGATCGCGATGGTCCCAAAAGCAAAGTTGTAGATCTTGCAATGCAAAAAAATTCCTTAGTTGATCACTTTTTCATCCGAGGTCATCTTGATGTCGAAATCGGCCCTGCAAATATGCAAATAATGTTGAAATTCCAGTTTTCGGGGCGCATCGCGTGTTTCTGTTTAGCCCGGAACCTCTCCGGAAGTTTCGCCCGGAACTTCCGGGGCAGACTTATGCAGCACACTGTTTTGGTTCTAACTTTTGCATACGAACTTCGATTTAGACGTTTCTTATATCGAAATCGATCGTTTCGACAAGACGAAGACAATCCGTGTAGAAACTTTTCCCATATGAGGCCATCTTGGAGGTGTAATCAGACGAATAGTATTCTGAATACAAAATCTGAATACTTCAAACACAACTTCGGCCTTAGAGATGAGATCGGATGGCTACGGCCCAAATATCAAAGTTTCTCCTTTTGACGATACGGAACTTTTTCAATTTGAGCACTTCTTCATTTGAGGCCTTCTTAATTATGTTTTTGACCATGCCAAAATCTGATGTCAACAACGTCCATCTCCTTTTTCTGGTCCAGCGACAGCCCGTCTCAGAGAGCTTTGGCAGGACAGGAATCCCTGGTGGGAGTGGTGCAGAGAGGGATCCAAGGCGGATGACTGCGTCTATGACCGAGGCAGTGGTTTATATAGCAATGGCGGCAGACAGAGGGACAGACGGGTGGCGCCGGAGGAGACACCTAGGCTACCGCATGCCATCAATTTGGGCGGCAGACGGACAGACGGGCGGCCGTCATGTCGTTTGAACGCGCATCAGTCGCCTGCATCGGGAAGCGATGCAGATGGCACTCTCTCGGCCCGCATGCTGCTTCAATGCCGGCGTCAGTGAGCAGTCGCGTCCGCTCTGGCCGGGCATGAATGAGGCCGCCTTAATTATGTTTTTGACCATGCCAAAATCTGGTGTCAACAACGTCCATCTCCTTTTTCTGGTCCAGCGACAGCCCGTCTCAGAGAGCTTTGGCAGGACAGGAATCCCTGGTGGGAGTGGTGCAGAGAGGGATCCAAGGCGGATGACTGCGTCTATGACCGGGGCAGTGGTTTATATAGCAATGGCGGCAGACAGAGGGACAGACGGGTGGCGCCGGAGGAGACACCTTGGCTACCGCATGCCATCAATTTGGGCGGCAGACGGACAGACGGGCGGCCGTCATGTCGTTTGAACGCGCATCAGTCGCCTGCATCGGGAAGCGATGAAGATGGCACTCTCTCGGCCCGCATGCTGCTTCAATGCCGGCGCCAGTGAGCAGTCGCGTCCGCTCTGGCCGGGCATGAATGAGGGCACTAACGCTCTGAAGCGGCGCTGACCTTTTCGGACGGGAAGCATGCGCGGAAGGGAGGAGAGGGTTTGGGTGGTCTAGGGCAGTCAGAAGCGAGGATGGTAGCGGTCCGGACTCCCACAAAGCGCCCCACGGTTAACTTCGGTTTGCGAAAGAAAATACTTCCGGACCGTGCCGTGGACCAATACAAGACCACGTTTGATGGTTTTCGTGGTCCGAACAGCACGGTTCAGATGGATGCGAAAGGCTTGAGGGTCAAGGTTGGAGATGCCCTAATGTTTGTTTCATTTTGTGTGTGTACATCTAGATAGCAAACTATGGCATCCACGGGAGCGTTACTAGCTCGTTTCTGACTTTGCTGCGTGCACGAACGAGACGTTGAATCATTGGGTCTTCCAATGGGAGACATTGCTCGTTTTTGTTTACGTGCAGAGGAGAAGGATCTAGGTGAACAAGACGCCATGAGGTAGGTACATATCATGCCAAACCTGTGTTCGTTTCTCAAAAATTCTCTTATGTGTTACTGGCAAATGAAGCTAGTAGAGATGATAGCGGCACGACGAGAGCATTTAGTGTGCCATCGCTGAGGGCTGCGATGCGTAAACTTCGTTGAAGAAAACAAGGGCCTGCACAAGAAGACGTTGGATTCCCCTTGATCGAGTGCCACGTAAGATATCCGAGAACCCAAACGAGTTTCCAGTGAAAAATGGCCGGGATCGACAGGGATTAAACAAGATAGGGTGCCAGTTTTAGGGATTTCAAGGTCGGGGTTTGATTCAAACCAAGAATTCGAATTAAAGGGTTTTTTCAGATTTTTGCCATTTTTCCTAGATATGTGTGATGTTACCACTTATGTAGCCCCATCATCTATTTTCAAACACGCTTTGTGTGTCTGCCTCCTTTTGTTCTCGCTTCGGCACCTGCCTCCTCATGTTCTTTCCTCCTCCCTCCCGCCGCTGCTAGGACTCAGCATGGCCTCGCGAGTCGTCCTTCATGAAGGCTGAAGCGGGCGGAGGCTCGGCACGGGCGCGGGTCTTGCAGTGGTAGGGTGGCGCGTCCAGTCGCCGGGCATGCGCCCTCTATCTCCCAGGCTGCACAACACACCGGCAAGTCCTTCAGGCGACTGACGCCCAGCAGGTGCTCGAAGTATTGCTTGCAACTTTGTGCGTCTTCCCTTGTTGGCCTAATCCTTGTCTCGGCTCACACATGTTCCTGATTTATGGAATTTGTCTTGGCCTCTCTGTTTTGGCGGCGAGATTGCGGATGGCGGCTCCTTGTGCGGCGGCTGGCGGTGGCGCACGGCGGATCCCTGACGGCGACTGGTAGCGATCGTCGGATCTTCGGATGGCGGCCGTTGCAACGCGCTCTCCCTCGATCAAAATAGCAGATCAATTCAACCGGGCGACATGATCCAAGCTGAATCATTTTGCCGTGTTTGTGGCTAGCTACATCTCCCAATTCCATGCATGCGTGTTTGGGAGGGTGTGCTCCAGCCGCTCCTCATTGTTGTCTCCGTCGATGACGACACCTAGCACAAGGCACTAGGACGCGGTGCGAAGTGCGATCCACCGAATGCTCCTGTGCTTTTGTTCCCGATCTACTACTGCCAGGCCACGAAGCAATCTGGTGGTGGGGGTCGGCTACCATGGCTGTCCCTACATGCTATGTCAGATTGGCAATGGCTCGGGGATGGGTTGGTGGTTAGTCGACGCTAGCAACTGCCCGGCGACAGCAACGAGCGATCAGTTGAAGAGGTACCGCGGTTTAGTGGGACGGTGATGTACGGCATGGCCCATCTTGGCGCCGTTGTCACCGTCGCATCATTGGCTTTCGAGCATGGGCGCGGAATGAAGCTGCTATATTCAACTCCTCTATGAGTTTTGGCGGCTCTCGCTCCATCCAGTTTGCCTTTCGCGGCGAGATGCAATTTATAGACGGCGATTTGACGCAAAGGATACGGTTGTGAAGTGGTGGCGACTATCCGACCACATGTAGCAGCTGGGATCGTAAAAAAGTGGCGGCGACAAGACATGATTGACTTCGATTTGGTGGTGCTTCTTCAGTACCCGGTCTCGAGCTCGGGGGTGACAACCCTAGGTGTGACCCATGTGGGTTATACCTGGCAATGACGATGTTTTTACGTCGTTACCTTGCTGAAGGCGTTGCGCGGATATGCTTGGACTTGTTCTTCAGGGTGAAAACCTTGAATCTGACCTATGATGGTTGGATCCGGTGACGACAATGCTTGAGCGTTGTTTACTTCTTGAAGGCGTTGCTGTTGAAGAACATCGTTGTCCTTGTGGTGTCAAGAGATGGTTGGTGCGGATATGATCGTTGCTGTAGTTTGTCGATGTTGTTTTGATCATTTTGGTTTTTTTTCTTTTTTTCTCGCTTCCGCATAGCTTTGGTCTTTTATGACTTTGCTCTTTGTCGTCGTGTTTTGTGTGCGTGTGTTAGTGTTGGCTGTGTGCATCCTAGCTGTGCAGAGGCCGGGTGTGTGCTCATTGTGTTTGTATCCACTTGATGCTTCATTCTGAGTCAATAAAATTCACCCTTTGTCGAAAAACAAAGTTGGACATATTTGAAATTTGGATTGTGTATCCTTCTACATTTATGTGTTCCATCTTGATTTTCTGGATATCATTATCAGCAACAGCTGCAGTCTGTTTCCACTTAGATTGGAGCTGTTATGTAAGTTTCCTCAAAGGGTCAAATATGCAGCCAAACCTAGTGTGGAGAGAGGGCCAGAAACGTGGTTCAACACTCGTTGTGTGATATTGTTAGCTCCAAACCTTCCACCAGAAGAAAAAAGAGAGGATTGAAGGACTAGATTTTAGTAAGTTGCTCATGTTGCAGCTAGATACCCTTGGCAACAAAAAAACTATGTACTTATGGAGAAAGCTATTGTTCATGAAGAGTCAAATTAAACTGAACTCTGCATCAGGGATGGTGTATCATTGTGGATAATCATGTTCTCGACATGCCAATTGGCTCTGCTAACGAGTTCCCAAGCTCAATAGCAGCAACAAAAGAATACAACATGATGTACAAAGCAGTAAAGTGCGTAACTAGAAGTAAAAGGTCAAAAGACCGGCTCCAGGTGCGAATCAGGAACAGACAATGAAGATGAAGATGAAGATTGTGGAGACAGAGGGTATGTGTTAGCCGAGTATAAAAAACATTTTCAGCATGAATAACATTGATTTGTTGTTTACACATTATTGTGATGAGGAAGTCTCCAAACTTATTGACACAGATATGCTCGTCAAGCTTTTCTTTGGGGTGGTGTTGTCAAGCTTTTCTTTGGGATGGTGTTAGAAAGAATGCTACTGCCAGCAGTCTCGGTTCACGTAAGCTCAGCTACATTTGAAGACAGTACAAGACCTAGAAAAATTGCGTCACATTGACTAGTCATATATGGTCTATGAATGCTTAAAGAAAGATTGTTATTAGTTTGCGAAGAAACTGGATCAGATGAATGGTTGTGTGGTTGTGCCAATGGTAAGTACTAGGAGCTGCTGCAAATAATAGCTTTTCTCATTTTGGGTAGGAAAGTGACCAACTATACAATCACTGGTTGACAGGTTGTTTTTGTGGACTATGTTGAGGGGAATTATTTGAAAATAGAATTAACTTATATACTGCTAGTATGCTCAAGCACCATGTGCAGCAAGATGGTGGGAATAAGAAAAGGAAGCGTCATGTGCGAAAAGCAACCTGTAAGAAACTATGTAGCATATTATGACTGCACCTGATTGTTGATGCAACTACTTATTTCTTTATGCCCCTTTCAGCTGAAGGTGATGCAAAAGTGTGGTCCAAAGAAACTGAAGTCACTAAGAGCATCTCCAACAGTCGCCCCAAACGACGCGTGCGCGAGGTAAACGCAGCTTTTAGCGCGCGCGGGGCGGTTTGCCGCGCTCCAGCGGCCGCGGGAAACAAGCGCGCGCAGGAACCGTTTGCGCGCGCACGCGAAAAGGCGCCAGCTCGCGCGCAAGATTTGGCGCGCCGCTTCGCGCGCGCCTATAAAAGCTGCGCGCGCCACGCGCCTTCTCCACACACCTCTCTTCCCCTTTCCCTCTCCCTCTCTGCCACGCGCCGCTCCAGCGCCCCGCCACCGCCGCGCCGCCATGCCGCCGCGCCGCCGAGGAGCGTCCGGCTACCGCGGCGTCCGTCTGCGGCCCAACGGCAGCTACACCGCGGAGATACGCTCCGGCGAACTCCGGCTCGCCCTCGGCACGTACGGGACGGCGCGACAGGCCGCCCGCGTGTACGACGCGGCGGCGTGGCGCCTAGGCCGGCCGCGCGGCCAGATGAACTTCCAAGATGTGTACACGCTCGAGCAAGCGCTCAACCTCGCCCCTCTGCCTCGTCTGAACACGGCGGAAGACCGTGCGGAGCACGCCGAGCGGCAACGCCGCCTCCTCGTCGCCCAGGAGGACGAGAGGGTCATGGCGGACTGGCGCCAGCGCCACCCGGAGGACGTCGCCTACGAGCAAGCCTACTGGGCAAGGCGCCACGAGGAGGACACGCAAAGGCGCCGCGCGTCGCGGTTGGACAGGCGTCGGCGGAAGGCGTTGGCGAATGCGCAGTCCGACCTCGTTGCAGCAGGTGGGCGGTCGTTCTTCACGCCGAACGATGAGCGGTGGCTGGACAGCTGGCTATCTACCTCGGACGACACCGCCGAGGATGATAGTGATGATAGCGACTTAGAGTAGTTTTTTTTTGTTAATGCAATCTATGTTTATCGTTTGTCGTTTTTATTTTATGCAATCTATGTTTCGGATGTAAAATACCTTTGTATCGTTTAATCTATGCAATCTATCTAGTTTTTTTTTTAAAAAAATCAACTTTTAAAAATGCATACATTTCTAATCGCGCGCGCTGCATTTTAGCGCGCTGCTGGAGCGGCGCGTGCGCTGCATTTCAGCGCAGCTGCTGGAGCCAGCACAGGCGGGCGCGCAAAACCAACCGCAGCGCGCGCGCTAAAAGGTTTTTTGCGCGCGGCGCTATAGCGCGGCTGTTGGAGATGCTCTAAAGAATATTAATGTAAGTACAAATCATCTGTTAGCATTCTGTAATTAATACTGAACCTGACTGTTATTGCCACTTTATATTTCTTTATGTCCTTTTCAGTTGATGAGGTGGAAAGATAACTGCTATAGAAAATTTGCAGTGGTGCATGCGCATGACAGGCTTGAGGTAAGTATCTATGCCCCCAGGGAGAGCATTTCAGAATTTCTTGATGCTATCCTTTATTTCTATCATGAGAATTCTGATGACCGGAAGTCTTCTTGTAACAAGAGGTAACTAGAAGATTAAACTCTATTGCAAATTTACCTAACCTATTTTTGAACTTTTTAGCAATTTTGACGATAGAATTGATCCAGATAGTATGCCCAACAAACATGTTTTTAGAAAGAACTCGCCACAAAATTGTATTGGACTTTGATTACTAATTTACTATCATGTAACCGAGTCTACTTTTGTCGATTGCTTCAAACCACATGGTCTTATGCAATCAAACATACTGCATTTAATATGCCACTTGTGGTCAATTGACTGGAATGATAAAATTATCCTTCGTGAATTTGCTGTTGTAATTAAGTACCTATTCAAAAACTTAGCTCGTTGATTATTTATATTGTTATTCTTTACCTATGATTGTCACAACAGAGAAGGTGAAGGGCACGACGCATGTTTGTGCATTCTTTTATCAGATCTTTGCATTTCAATGTTACTGGTTCCATGAGTTTTTTTTTCAAATATTCATTTCTGTAGTTTCTTTTAGTCACTGTTCCTTGGTTGTCGTTTCCACTACATTGAAAAATAAATATATCCTTGACTCATGTCAAGTGAGACATAAAAAGGTGGCAGATGACTTGTTAACTAAATTGCAGACATATTTGCGCACTAAGCATAACACTGACATCTCTGGGTATGATGTAGAAACACTAGAGTTCATCCTCAAAATAACAAGTGTTGTTAATTAAACTACAATTTGTGTCATCCACCTTTTATTTTGAGGCTAAACTTCTGGTGTTTCTACATCATACCCAGAGATGTCAATGTTGTGCTTAGTGCGCAAATATGTCTATAGTTTAGTTAACAAATCATCTGCCACCTTTTTATATCTCCATGGACAGAATTCAATGATATATTTGTTTTTCAATGTAGTGGAAATGACAACCAAGGAATAATGACCAAAAGAAACTATAGGAATGAATATTTGAAAAAACTCTACTGTCAAACTCATGGAACCAGTAACATTGGAATACAAAGATATGATAAACTAATGCACAAACATGTGTCATACCCTTCACCTTCTCTGATGTAAGCTCCATGTCCAGAGTTGTAGTTTCCTTTCCTTGATTTAGCAAATCTTTCTGTAATAATCAAAGAGATGACAAACATAGGTAAAGAATAACATAAAAAAAATCCATGAGCTAAGTTCTTGAATAAGTACTTACAACAACAAATTCGCCAAGGATAATTTGATCATTCCAGTTAGTTACCCAAAAGTGGCATACTAAACGCAGTATATTTGATTGCATAAGACCATGTGGTTTGAAGCAATCAACAAAAGTAGACCCAGGTACATGATAGCAATCAAAGTCCAATACAATTCCATCGCGGTTTTTTTTCTTCTAAAACATGCTTCTTGTACACAATATCTGGATCAATTCTAGCTATCGTCAAAATTGCTGAAAAGTTCAAAAAGAGGTCAGGTAAATTTGGAATAGAGTTTAAAAACTATCAAATCTTCCAGTTTAGCACTTGTTACTACAAGACTTCTGGCCATCAGAATTTTGATAATAGAAATAAAGGATAGCATCAGTAAATTCTGCAATGCTCTCCTTGACCTTGTAAAGCGGCATGGACACTCACCTTGAGCATGTCATGCTCATGCACCACTGCAAATTTTCTGCAGCAGCTATCGTTTCACCTCTTTCTTTTTTTTTGCGGGTAAAGAAATGTATTACTAAGTAATCAAGTTCTTACAGTCCTCACGAACAATCACCAAGACCTCCTCCGGGCCCGAACCGACCCAGGTGATAATCCGACCCTCGACACGAGCGAAACTAGCAAGTCTATCACTAGCTTTACTTTGACTACGAGGAACAAGAGTAATACAAAAATTCCTAAGAGACAGCAGGTGCTTGATCTCTCCCACCAGAGGAGCATAAACTGATCGGTCCACCTCCTCACTTGAAATCATAGCCACGGCATTGCTCGAATCCATCTCGACTTCAATCGGTAGGTCTGATCGCTGTATTGCAAATGACAAACCTTCCATACAAGCACTAAGCTCCGCTTCCAGAGCATCTCTGCAATGATACAAGGATCTGCAAGATGAAAAAATGACCGCCCCAGCACTATCCCTCAGGATCATCCCGGCACCCGCTCCACCTGAAACAGCAAAAGATCCATCTGTATTTAATTTGACCCAGCCCCGCTTGGGAGGCCTCCCTGGTGTGTTGCAATTCGGTTGCTTCATCAGCTGCACCCCACTAACAAGGGTTACACTACCTTTTCCCTTTGCTGGATCACAACGGCCATTAACTTGGATCCCACTTAATTCTTCCAAATACCTTTGGAGGAAGCTGACTGACACAGTCATGGGAGGGGCCGGTTTGTCATGTATTACCTCATTGCGTATGTACCAGCATCTCCAGAAGATTAGCAAGACCATGCATCGCTGATTTTCATTCATTTGGCCAAGCGAGTTGAGGAGCCACTCCTTCCCTGAGTTCAAAAAGGAATTCATCGCTGGAATTTGCCACAAGGTGGTCATCTGCAAATATAAGTCCCGTCCAAACTGACACCTAATGAACGGGTGGAAGTTATCTTCCTCCTCCATCCCACATACAGGACATATACTGCTCACCTCCAAACCAATTCTGTGTTTATTCTTCCAAGTAGGCAGCGAGTCAATTGACAATCTCCATGCGAAGTTTCGTACTGTTGGGGGGACGCTGCATTTCCATATATATTGCCAACACGAACGCCTACCATCCGGCGCCGAGCTAGACGACACAGCTGTAGCCCTATTCGCCTCCTCAAACGCTAGATTATATGCCGATTTGACTGTAAACGTGCCACTTTTCTTAGGACCCCATGCAATGACGTCATCCCCAAGCCTAGGGGAAGCTCGTATTTTCAGGATTTCCTCCACATCCGCAGGTAAGAAGGATCGTTGTACCACGTCCAAATTCCAGGATCCATTTTCATTTAGCAGCCCAGCAACAAACTGAATACGACACCGACCCTGTTGCGATACTGGCTTGTAGGAGTATGGTCTCGGGATCCAGTTATCTCTCCACACCCGAATATTTCGCCCGTTCCCAACTCTCTATATCAGCCCTTTCTTCAGAAGATCAAGACCATGAGATATCGCTTGCCATGAAGAAGAGGCATTACCTGAGAATACTGTGTCCACCAAATTGCCAGAGGGGTAATATCTCGCTTTCAAAACTTGCGCGCATAAACTTTCAGGTTTCGTCAACAAACGCCATGCTTGCCGGGCTAGCAAAGCTTGATTAAACATCCGGAAGTCCCGGAAACCAGCACCCCCTTTGCTTTTAGGCTGAAGCAAATGATCCCAGCCTCTCTAGTGGACCTTCCTCTTCCCTTTGCTGGAACCCCAATAGAAGTTCCTTACCATCCGTGTCAAGTCATCACAGACAGAGAAGGGTAGCTTGAAAACCCCCATGATATACGTTGGCAATGCTTGAGCTACTGCTTTAATCAAGATCTCTCTTCCTGGTTGCGCCAAGAGGCCGTCACCCCATTGGATCAGACGCTTGGTAAGACTAGTTTGCAGATTCTGAAATTTCCCTTTTGACATACGCCCCTCGGGAGTTGGGAGGCCCAAATACTTTTCTTCAAACACCGTCGAAGTGACAGCCAAAACATCTCGCACTTGCTCTTGTACCGCCCCTGGACATGCAGCACCAAAAAATATCGAGCACTTATTGAAGTTCAAACTCTGTCCCGTAGCCCTCTCATACATGATCAAGGCTGCCTTAACATTTAATGCTTGTTCACTAGAAGCCTCAAAGAACAGCAAAGTATCGTCAGCAAATAACAAATGCGAAATACCCGGTGCTCTCCTGCATACCTTCACTGGTGTAACACTGCCTGCTGAAACCTTACTCTTTAAAATTGCCGATAACCCATCCGCAATGAACAGAAATAAGAATGGAGAAAGGGGATCTCCTTGCCGAAGCCCACGCGACGGTGCAAATGAATCCAAGAGGGTCCTGTTTAATTTAACACGATATCTCACTGATGTGACACACGTCATTATCCAGTCAATCCATCGCTGAGTGAAACCACGCTTTTGCATCACCTGCTCCAAGAAGACCCAATCCACTCTATCATAAGCTTTTGACAGGTCCAGCTTATATGCACAAAAACTCTTCGTGGGATCTTTCTCCTGTTTGATATAATGTAAACACTCGAAAGCCACAAGAGCATTATCCGTGATCATCCGGCCTGGCACGAAGGCACTCTGTTCTGGAGAGACAAGAGTGTCTAGGAGGGGCCTAAGGCGATTCACCAAGCACTTCGAAATCACCTTGTAAATTACATTACAGAGACTGATGGGCCTATAATCAGAAATCTTCGCAGGGTTAGAGTTTTTAGGGATCAACACAATGGATGTAGAATTTACCCCTTCTGGCATGATTCCAGTATCAAAAAAGTCCTTAACGGCTGCAATCACATCATCTCTGACAATGCTCCAGTTCCGCTGAAAAAACCTCGCGGGGAAACCATCTGGCCCTGGCGCTTTAAGTGGCCCTATTTGAAACATTGCATCAGATATCTCTTTATCAGAGAACGGCGCACAAAGTTTAGCATTGTCCTCGTCAGTCACCATTTGCTCCAATAAGTCAAGGACCGGGCCTGGTACAAGTGTTGCATCCGCCGAGAAAATCTCATGAAAGTATTTATTTGCAATCTCACTCATCACTGCAAATTCTGAATGCACCACACCAACACTATCAGTTAATTGTCTGATTTTGTTTTTCCGTGCCCTCCATACCGCCTTATTCTAGAAGAACTTTGTATTTCTATCCCCTTCTTTCAGCCATGAGATTCTCGATCTTTGCAGCCACATCATCTCTTCTTGATAAAGCAACTCATTCATTTTATCTGTCACCCTATGGATAACTTGTTGATCCGCATTCATATGCATAAGTTCCTCAAGCTGGGATCTGGACTTTGCAAGCTCCCTCGTAACATTACCGAATTTCCTCCCCATTGACCGAGTGAAATCATTGTTTTTGATAGGGCGTCACACAGCTGGGCTAGGTTGCGGACACCCCCCACCGCGTCCCATGCCTCCTTGATCACCTCTGGCAACGTACCATCATACTCCCAGAATAGTTCATACCGCCTCGGTCTAGCACCCATCGGCCCTGGGTCGGCCGATGCTTTGAGCACTAACATTATATGGTCTGAACATGGTGACGGAATATGTGAAACAACAGAGAAAGCAAACAGGTGCCTCCACATGTTTGTAGCTACCGCTTGATCCAGTCGAACCCGTACATTATTTGCAACAACCCGTTTATTGTCGTAGGTAAACGGTACCCCTACGAAACCGAGATCTACCAAACCACATACCTCCAAGCAGTCCCGGAAAGCAACCATTTGAGATTCAGCTCTCGGTGTCGCCGACATATGTTCAAAGTCCCACATAGCCTCATTAAAATCTCCCACTACTAACCACGGTAAGTCACTCGTGGTTTTCAGGTTCTGCAGCTTTTCCCACATAATATGTCTATTTTCAACCCTCGGCTCTCCATATACACAAGTGATCCTCCATTTTTCTGCGTTTTGATCTACCTGCACCTGAGCATCAATATAACGATCGGTTTTGTCGAGGATCTCCACCACATACGACTCATGCCAATACAGAGCCAACCCACCACTCATGCCCGCACTATCCACACCACAAAAACCCTTCAAGCCGAGACAACCACGAATCCTCCTCATCTTTTCCGCCTTTTGCCTAGTTTCACAAAGAAAAACCAAATTGGGGGAATGCGACTGGCAAATAGTCGCTAGCTCACGAACTGTCCGGGAATTCCCCCCTCCCCGGTAGTTCCAACTTAAGAGATTCATTGGACCCGGCGGTCCCCCACGAAGGAGGCCGCCTCATCAGTCATGTTTGTGTCACCGTCATTCCCTTCTTCCCCTTGCTTCCTTCTCTTCACGATCGACACCTTGCCCGGTGTGGATGAAGGAGCCACATTCACCCCTGAACCACCCCCTCCCTCTAGCATCAAGACTGTATTCGAGACTTTGCCCATCAAGTTTGGCACTGGTTGCCCGTGAACCATAACAGCACCATCCGCCCCCATAAGCCTTTTGCAGGCCGTCCGCAATTCATCATCACCCATATTGGGGGCACCTGACATATTGCGTGCACCACCCTCCACCAGCCGGGTATCAACAACAACATTACTTGCATGAGCTCCCTCTGATCCACCTCTTCCACCTGAACCTCCTGCTCCTCTACCTCCACCTCTACCAGCCCTCCATGCTCCACCCTCCCCTCCTCCTTGGTCTGCAGCCCTCCCTCCTCTACCTCTTCCTACTCCACCTCCCGACATGCCCGGCTCACTACTCCAATGCAACCAATCCCCCCATCCACAGTCGTCGGGATCATGAACGCCGTCCCCACACTCCTCAACCACATGTCCCATGCAACCACAGAAAAAACAGAAGTCTGGCAGCTTCTCGTACGTAACAGGGTACCGTTTCATCTCCTTCAGTGTGATACTCACAAATCTCACCAATGGCTTCTGAACATTCACAAAGACCCTAACCCTTAAGTGGCTAGCAGGGTTAATCCTCCCCTCGTTAACTACTACCGTAAACGGCGGCTCACCGACCTTCTTTGCTACCTTCTCTGCCAATTCCTTCTTCCTTGTGAGTCCATCCGGCAAGCCTTTGATCCTTGCCCACAAAGGATACATATTCAACGCATATTCAGAGACGTTGGTGAACCCATCATACTCCACAATGACCACCGGATCCTTTCGAAATTGCCACGGTCCTCCATCCATTACACGTTTCCAATCGCCCAAACAATAACACTGAACCAAGAACAGGTTCGGCCCTTTGATGTTGAAGGTAACACCTTAGGCACAAGCCCATGCATTACACATTGAATTCAGCACCGCCGCATGGCTAAACGGCCTCATGGTACGCACCCGAAACAAACACAGCCAACGAACATCCTTAATCAACTCATCTACCTCTCCTGAGAGATCGAGGTCCTCCTCCTCCTCACCATGAAGCTTCAGGCCTTTAAACATGTCCTCCAACTCTGGATTTGGGCCGAATTGATCCCATCCACTAGTCTCCTCATCCCGATCTGCATCTTCTACCCGATCTTCGTCTTCGACCTCAGCCCCCTTCGCCCCCATGGATTCAACCCCATCAGCACCCAGAGGCGCCCCAGACTCCGTCCTCTGACCTCCTGCAGCTCCCGCCTCCGCACTAAACCCTAGCTCGCCATGAACTGCCTTCTTACCGCCCCCGAGCACCTGGGTTTCCGGTTCCGCCATGCAACCCCTCAGGTACGATCCCGAGAGCAAACCCTAGCGGCTGCTCGCGAACACTGATCGGAACGGTGGATTCGTTGGGTGGACTCCGGCGGCGGCGCCGGAGGAAAAGGTGGACTCTAGGAAACCCTAGAGGAAAAGGTTGGTAGGAGTTCTTCTCTGCTATCGTTTCACCTCATCAATGGAAAAAGACAAAGAAATACAAAGTGGCAAAAACAATCAGGTGCAGTCATAATTATAGAACAGTAATAGATGATTTGTACTTACATTAATATTCTCTAGCGACTTCAGTTTCTTGAGACCACACTTGTGTGTCACCTTCAGCTAAAAGGGACATAAAGAAAGAAGAATTGCGTCAACAATTAGGTGCAGTCATAATATGCTACATAGTTTCTTACCAATTCCTTTTCGTACCTAACGCTTCCTCTTCTTATTCCCGCCATCTTCTTGCACATGGTGATTGAGCACTAGCAGTATAGAAGTTAAAAGCGGGAAGGTGACCGATGCACCGGCAAGCTAGGAGCCAGAAAGAAGCACAAATCCAAGTTGCAGGGGACGAAGCCGCCAAGACACCAGCAAGCCAGAGGCTGGAGACGACGCAGCAACTGAATCGCCGTAGCCGGAAGCCCGGAACCACCGCGCCGGCAAAGGATGTTGTCAAGCCATGGACGCTGGAACACACGCTGGTCCATGGCCGCCATGACCGGAGCGGTGCCACAAAGGTCCACCCCGAGGCCTCAAACGCCCACCAAAGGAGACCACGATGACAACACAAATCGGATTGGAACAACACCGTAGATCGGACGAGGCGTCGCTAGAGACAAGGAGCAGCTTGCAACAAGGAAGGGCCAGAGCCTCGGCTCCCATGGCCTCCTCCACCACCCAAAACCGTGCCTGCACCAACAACAACAACACCACAGGGAGAGCGTGCTGCCGTGGGAAGAGGTGGCCAGAGGAGGAGCAGACCGAACTTGCAGCCACGCCGGGCCAAAGGACGCAACAGCCGAAGGGAGCGGAGGGGGGAGCTTGGCCAGATCGCATGTCGGCAGCCCCCAAGCGCGCGAGGAAGACGGCGGGGAGCCTTCGCCGCGGATCTTGCGGGGAGGGGGCGAACGCCGTCGCTGGAGACGAGGGAGGCGGCGCCGGAGGGGGTCCGGTGGTGTCCCAACCAAATGAGGGTTTAGTGGTGGGGGCTCTAGCGTGGGGGAGGGGAACGAGACTGCCGCGCCGCCACCTTCCCTGCGATCGGCGCGGCTTTGCCGACCGGCCTTATGGCGGGGGCGCTACGGGGAGCGGTAGTGGAGGTGGGAACCGGGGCGGCGGCATGGGCTTCCCCGTGTCGCCAGACGCGGGCGACGCAGTGGACGAGCGAGGCCAACAGCTGTGATCGACCACCGGTTTTATAATGCTTATTTGGTTGTCTCAAATTAAATTTGTTATCAGCAAATGTTACTAGCATCTACCACTTCATATAAAAAAAATATTCTTCATCTTAAATCTAGGGGCAGTGATATTGCTTTGATAACGTGGATGTTGATATTTTTCTTGACAAACTCAGTCAAATTATAGTAAATATTAGATTTGAGACAAACCAAATGAGCCTGTATCAGTCCGGAGAGAGTATATTTCTTTGTGCTGTAGTAGGTGTGCTTTGGAACTTTGGTGTTTGTCAAAAAGACACAGAAAAGTGCAGAGTTATCTACTCGTTACATGTGGCAGTTATGTTGCTATGTGCGGCATTTGTTATGGCATCTTGAAAAATGTGGCGCAGGTCCTTGATTAGTTAAATGTTAACATAAGTTGTGTATGTGAAAAGAGAACAGTAAGAATGTGTTCATAAAATCCAGCAAAGCAAGAAAATAGGCAGCACTCTTTGCGTTTACAAGCTTGACCTTGCCAAAGGCCGGGCCGACAAAATTCGGGACCCTATGTGAAACTCAAAAATGATGCCCTATCTCACTAGAAAAAAATGAATTAACAACCAATTATAATCATATGATATAATGTCTAACATACCATTGGATATATTAAAAATCATACCTATTCGACTCCTGATTGCATAGTATTTATTTTCTTGCGCTTCTGGGAGCTAGACTGGTGTTTCCCCATAATGACTCAAATTTGTATCCCTGAAACACAAAATATAAAAGATGAATAAAATAAAATTAAAGTGATACAGTAGTTGATTTCAATTGAAGATTCCGTGTAAATATTTGGCAATTAGACGAACCGTATAACTCACCTAGTCTCGAATCTTGTCCGGTTAAACTGCTATATTGTGATCTTTAACCGAAAAGGCAAGAACCCATCTGTCCATCTCTAACGATCCCTACCAAAAAAGTAATTAGGTATTAGGAGTAGGAGCCGAAGTTAATCAGAAAGGAGGACTCGCCGGCGGCAGGATACCTGTTTTGGTGGGAGGATCTCTTGCCGTGTCACCCGTCGCCGGCGCTCTGGAGTTTGGAGCTGTCGCCGATCGATCCGGCGATCCCTTATCCGTTGATCCGATCGAGTAGCTGCATTCACCGATCAATCCGACGATCCCGTCTTGTGTAGGCTGTAGCGACACGAGTGACGATCCAATATCCTGTTTCCTCTAGGTTGTAGGCTGTAGCGACGAACAACAGCGGCAAAACATAAAAGAGTAGCTCGCAAACAATTCCCGAAACACGTGTTTTAGTGGGACCGAACACATGACTCCTGTGAGAGAACGACGTCACTAGTTCAGTGACTTTCTTTTTTTGAAATTTCGAACGAGATTTCTTCTCACAAAAGTAAGTTGTTTTTTCAAAAAGGAATACTTTTAAGAAAAGATGACAAATTTTTAGAGACACGATCATTTTTTGGGAAACCTGGAAAATAAAAAAAGGAGCAATATTGAAAACAAGATTTCTTTTGAAACTACGAACAACTTTTGAAAAAAATGCAAAACATTTTTGAAACAGCAGCAATTTTGCAAAAATGCAAACATTGTTTTCAAAATAGGAACATTTTACGAATTAAGAACATATGGAAATATGAATTTTTCTGAATTTACGAGAAATTCGCAAAGGAGAACATTTTTTCTAATTGTGCAAACATTTTGAAATGAGAACATTTTCTGAAAGATAGACATTTTCTAAATTGTGAACAAATTAACATATTTTGAAATATCCGAACACTTTCTGAAACTTAAAAAAAATAGAAAACAAGAAAACTATTTGAAATTCCTGAACATTTTTTCAAACATAAACACTGTCCAAATTTGCGAACACATTTGTACAAGGATTTTTTTCAAAAGTAGACTTTTTTTTAAATCATGACCAATTGTTTTGAAGCGGGAACATTTTTTAAGATTCCAGAACAAAAGATGAAAATACAAGCATTTTTCAAATTTATGAATAATTTTTGAAATTAGAACATTTTTTGAACTTTTACAAAAATGAAGACGTGAACACTTTTTGGAATTTATGAACAATGTTTTAAAACTGAAACATATTTTGAAATCCCAACATTTTCTGAAAAGATACGAAAATTTTGAATAAAAATTCCGAGCTAAAAAAATGATTCCCAAACAATATTTGAAAAATGCGAACGAATTTATGAAAAATTTCTGAAATCATGAACATTTTTTGAATTTTGAATGTTTTTTCAAATCACATTTTTTTTTGAAAATTCCAAGCAATTTTTGAAACATGAACCTTTCAGAAAATAAAAAATAAAAAACGAAAAACAGAAAATGAAATGTAAAGAAAAACAAAAATGAAAAAAGAAGTGAAAAACGGAAAACATGAAAACCGAAATGAAAACAGAAAACCGGTATAGAAATAAAAACCAGTTAGGGAACTTCTAGAAAGTTCCCAAAACCGGATTGTTAATTGTGGTAAATTGGGCCGACCCATTTGTAGCACTGCGGGCGTTCGGCCTGTGCTTTCCGTCGACATTGTGATGCAATAAGCGGCGAATACGGTTTTCCGGCTAAGGATGCTCGACGCCTCGACACGGCTGAGGATGCTCGCCGCCTCGATTCAGGCGGACATGCCAGTGGCCAAGCGCCCACGAACAGCTTTTTCTTTGAGCAAAAGCCCAGGAACAACTATACCTAGTCATTGTCTGAAAAAAACGATACCTAGTCATAGGCCTATAAATAAAACTAGGCCCCAAAATTTATGGGCCCTGTGCAGTCTGCACAGTCTGCACATCTACAGGCCCGGCCCTGCGATCGGGTGGATTGCTAATTTTTGGAATGTGCTCTTCCAAAGCGTGGCATCTCACAATAATGAACATATTAGTGTGGTTTGTTGTCTGTACGAATGGTGAGACATTGGACTACTTCAAGCCGACGAGGGGCCTCCAGGAAGGGGAACCCTTTGAGCCCGTACCTGTTCATCTTAGTTGATGACGACCTCTTATGCATCCATAAGAACTAGACAAGAATAGGTGGACTCATGCCAATCAACAACATTGCCAAAGGCTGGGAGTATGCCGCTTATTGTTTTTTTTTTGAGAAGAACATGCTTTACTTTATTGCTCAATAGAACGAATTACAGGAATAATAGCAGTATCATGAGGGTGTAACAGCCATACATGGCGACCCTCCCCTAAATGTAAAGCATGTCGAGCTAAGCCATGAGCCTCCTTATTAGAGAGACGTTTCTCATGGACGAAAGAACAAGACGGAAACTCCCTACTCGAGTCGATGATCTCCTCCACAATTGGAGCGATTGTACCCATAGTGCCAGTATGTATGTCCTTGACCACCGCAAGGCAATCAGAAGCTACCTTCAAATGAGTAAGTGCAAGGTCCATGGCTAATGCAATAGCCTCGCGGCATGCCAAAGCTTCCAGTATATGTGGATCGGTCATGCCATGGAATACCACCGATGCTGACCCAGCAAAAGTTCCTGATTGATCCCGGCAAACCGCACTTATGGCCCCGACAGGTGGTTGTTTACATATAGCAGCGTCGACATTAACCTTGTGATGACCCGCCAGTGGTGGAATCCACACAGGCGTCCGCTCTGGGGCTGTTCTCGGCTTCGTTATTTCATGTGACATAGAAACAATACTCAAATCTGCCAGAAAGCGTTTGATAAAAGAGTGAGTCCCCATGGGGCTCTGGTGCTCCCCTTCGTGGATCAGCTTACGCCGTGCACCCCATATAGCCCATAGTGTCACAGCTAGCTTCATGAACTCGAAGTGCGGCATCGATTCTTGCATACTGAAAAGCCAAGCCTTTGCATTCGGTTCTGCTGTTGCGATGATATGCTCAAACAGCTCCGGGTCATCTAGCGCCCACACGCACCGCGCCATTGTGCACGTTATGAGTGAGTGCATCCATGAGTCCTCCTCTCCACAGATGGCACACCGCGACGATGTGGACATATTACGATGACGAAGTACATCCGCCGTGGGTATAGAGCATTGTGCAAGTCTCCACAGGAATACCTTCAGTTTTGACGGCACCGCAACCTTCCAGATATTGGACCGGCTGGCTTCCTCTCTATGCCTGTCAGCCGGGCCGGATCGTCCTTCGAGCCAAGCCTCCCGCGTGAGTTTCGTGTTGATTAGCATCCGGTATGCCGAGCGGACGGAGAAGGCACCCTTATGTTCATGAGCCCAAGCCCAAGAATCTCTGCAGTGTCTTGTGGCTAGAGGAATATTGAGGATCACCTCCGCATCAATTGGAAGGAAAGTTGCACGAACTACGTCCTGCTTCCACCTGGCATTTGCGCTGTCAATGAGTTCAGACACGAACTGCGGCCGATGTTGGCTCAAGCATACTATAGGTCTGAGTGACGCCTCTTTGTGTAAGCAGTTATGCTGCCATATCAATGTATCCCGACCATCACCTATGCGTTTGATGAGACCCTGCGATAGGATCTCCTTGCCCTCCACGATCGCTCGCCAAAATTTGTGATGGTTGGTTACCTAGGGATGCATCAAGAAAGTCTGTCGTTGGAAAGTAGCGCGCTTTCAGAATTTTTGCACTTAGGGATTCAGGTGTTTGTAGGATTCTCCACGCTTGTCTTGCCAGCAGAGCGAGGTTAAACAGCTCGATGTCTCGAAAACCCAATCCACCTTCATCTTTCGGCCTTGTCATCTTCTCCCAGGAGACCCAATTTGTCTTCCTTTCGCCCCGTTTACTCCCCCACCAGAACTTTCGTATGATGGAATTGATATGAAGACAGAGGCCCCGAGGTAGCTTAAAACAGGCCATAGAGTATACCGGGATAGATTGAGCGACAGACTTTATAAGTACTTCTTTTCTTCCGGATGACAACACCTTTTCCATCCATCCCTTTACTTTGTTCCAGACTCTATCCTTCAAATATTTGAAAGCCCCGTTTTTGCTGCTCCCTACATCCGTAGGCATGCCCAAGTACTTCTCTGATAGACTCTCATTATGAACATTCAGGGTAGTTTTCATGCTCTCTTTAACACCCTGCGAGCAGCCTTTGCTAAAAAACACTGAAGATTTGTCCAAGTTTATTTTTTGTCCAGAAGCATTACAGTATGATTCCAACAAAGAGGATACCTGAATAGCTCCCTCAACACTAGCCTTGACGAACAGCAGGCTGTCATCTGCGAAAAGAAGGTGGCTTACCGGCGGAGCCGTATCTGCCACTCTGATCCCATGCACTGGAGATGACTCTGTCTGGTTTTTTAAAAGGCTCGAAAGGCCCTCTGCTGCCAACAAGAATAGGTAAGGTGATATTGGATCCCCCTGTCGGAGTCCTCGTGAAGGTGTAAATTTCTCAAGTCTTTTTCCATTGAACATAACCGAGAATTTGATTGAACATACCATCCTCATAACTGAGTTGACCCAAGCCGGTGCAAAGCCCAGTTTGGACATGATAGCACGGAGGTAGTCCCACTCCAAACGGTCGTAGGCCTTCATCATGTCAAGTTTAAGGGCACAAAACCCATTCCTCTTAGATCTGTTCCTCTTCATAAAATTTAAACACTCATACGCGGAGAGGATATTATCCGTGATAAGCCTTCCCGCCACAAAGGCCGATTACTCCTCCGATATGATCGTAGGAAGGATGGTCTTGAGCCTGTTTGCCATAACCTTCGATGCAATCTTATAGAGTACATTACATAGACTTATAGGGCGAAACTGTGACAGAAGTGTGGGATTTGTTACCTTGGGGATGAGGACGAGGATAGTATCATTTAGCTCCTCCACATCTTCCTCACCCCTCAGGATTTTCAAGATGATAGTAGCCACTTCATCACCGCAGAGCTCCCAATTCCTCTGAAAAAAATGCGCAGGGAACCCATCAGATCCTGGAGCTTTAGTAGGGGCCATCTGAAATAGCGTCGTTTTAATTTCCTCTCTGCTGTACTCGCTCATCAGCCGCTGGTTCATCTCGTTTGTGACTTTGCGAGGAACCACGTCAATTAATTCATGCATATTCATTGTCCCCTCTGATGTGAACAGGTTTTTGTAGAAGGCCGTGACCATGCACTCCATCTCTGTTGCATCTTCTACTGTAGTTCCATCATGTCTCAGCAGACACTTTATCTTGTTCTTAAGGCGCCGCCTGCTGGCCCGTAAGTGAAAGAACTTGGTGTTCTTATCACCCGCCGCCAGCCATGTTATTCGCGATCTCTGACGCCACATTACCTCCTCTCTGTGATAGAGCTCGATCAGGCGATCTTTTACTTTCTCTTCCTGACGAGTAGGTGCCATCCTCGACGGGTCAGCACGCATGCTCTCTAGCTGAAGCTTTAGAGATCGAATCTCCTCCTTCACACTGCCAAACGTGGTTCGGTCCCAGTGTTTCAGATTTGTTGAGAGCATTTTAATTTTTGCACATAGTTCCGCAACCGTGGTTGCTCCTGGGCCTTGCCAGTGTTGTTCAATTGTCGCCTGGAAACCCTCGTGAGATTCCCACATCATCTCATATCTGAAGGGTCTAGCTTGCCGTGGCTGATCATCTACCGGTGATAGTTGTAGCAATATCGATATGTGGTCCGATGTGGTGGCAGATTTGTGAAATAAAACTGCTCCTGGATACATGCTGGACCACGATGGGGTGGCAAGTGCCCTATGAAGACGCACTCGCGTGTATGTTCCTCCGGCTACTCTCTTTTCAAACGTCCAGTTGTTTCCCGAGAAGCCTAGATCAATAAGGCCACATGTGTCAACAGCATCCCTAAAACCATTCACCTGTGTCATGCACCGATGACCAATCCCGTCATGTTCATTCAGACTCAGTACTTCATTGAAATCACCGAAACACAACCATGGCAGACCGTCATCCTCAGTGAGAGATCTCAACACGTCCCAAGTCTTGCCTCTATCACTGACTTGTGCTTCACCGTACATCACTGTGAGCCGCCATGGAGAAGCACCAGGCAAAGTAACATGAGCATCTATGTGATAAGCAGAGTAACCAAAATTTCCAATCTTTAATTCATTATTCCAAAAAATACCGAGACCACCACTCCTACCAGAGCTACTAACAGCAAATGAATTATCATAACCTAGGGTGCTTGCTAAGTTTTCCACTCTATCTCTCGGGAGTTGAGTTTCAACAATACAAAGCACCAACGGGGCAAACTGCCTCGCGAAATCGCGAAGCTCTCGAACTGTCGCGGGTTTGCCCGCCCCGCGACAGTTCCAGCATGAGAGACTCATTGGACCCGGCGGCGCTCCTCAGAGGAGCCCGCCACGCTGTCCATATTGCTTTTGTTTGGGGAACTACCTTGCTTTTGCTTCTTTCTATCCCTTGGGGTAACATAAGGTGGTGGAGGAGGAGGGACAACACTGGCCCCTTGCACAGATGCATCAAGCGAGCCACCTCTGATGCTCTCATCAGCCTGCTCATCCATGTTCAACTTGCGACTAACCGTGGTCTGTGGCCGGACGGTCCCAACATCAACACCCTTGTCCTTGAGCGGGCTCTCAGTCGTATCTTTGAGATCATCATCACCATCTTTGTCAATTTCCTCACCTAGACCGGCGTCCTCCGATGATCGTTTCTTGGCTCCATTGTTCCTTCCGCGGCCGCCACCACGGGCACGTCCACGTCCTCATGTGGAATTCCCCCTGTTCCAACTCGGGTCCTGGTTCTGGTTATCCGGCATGGTTCTCCTGGTTGCTTTCATCCACTCCCCGTATTCAACCTCCTCGGGGCTGTGAACCCCTTCGCCGCACTCTTCCATGGAATGGCCTAGGACGCCACAGACTTCACAGAAGAAGCCTATCTTCTCATATCTTACTGGCAAGAGAATTCGCCCTTCCCCTTTGATGTTCAAAGGGGCAAACTGCATCAAAGGATCAGCTAGTTTAATCTTCGCCCGGACCCTAACATAGTTGCCTTCAAAGACTCGGTTAGGGTTCATCTCCACGCTCTTCACCTGACCTATGCGACGAGCCAGTTGGTCTACAATCATCTCCTTCCTGTAGAGCTCCGGGGTATCATGAATCTGCGCCCACACATGGACTCGGTCGAGCTGAACTAGATCTGGTTTACCTTTGCCATCATACTCTTCAATTGCCACCATAAGTCCCCTATAGATCCAAGGGCCCTGGTGCATAACTCTGTTCCAATCACCTAAGCAGAAAAGTTGGACGACGAACAGATTGTTATCTGCCTCACGGATATCTGGCTCGTGGACAAGTCTCCATGCGAAAATCATTGTGTTCTTGAAAGACTCGGCACTGAAGTACTTCGTCGTGTTCACCCGTGCTACCGCTAGCCACCGGGACTCCTTGGACAGTTCTGCAATTTCCTCATCGCCAACGATCACGTCATCCAGCTCCGTCTCCTTCAGCTTCATGTTCCTCATCGCCGCTTCCAGGTCGATCGAAGTCTTCCCCTTTCTTCTACCTGAACTAGTACTCCCCCCTCCATTGGAAGAAGTCGCTCCTACCATGGCTGCAGTTAACCCTAGATCGCCGCACCGCACCGAGGCCGGGTGGAAGGACAAAGCCGACCCCTAGATCAGCCCAAGCGCAGGCGTGGGATGGTTGGGATGCGCAGGCAGGTTATCCGGATCCTCGACGGCGACGAAAGGCGCCGGAGTAGGAAAACCCTAGTCGCCGCGGCGGCTAGGGTAGAGTGGGATACCAAAACCTTACTTGGCACGCTTATTGTTTGTTGACGACAATAGCCAGGATCAGGCCAGGCCTCAGGCAAGCCTTGGGCCTACCAGGCTACAATAACAAACATAAGTGTCAATGAAGAGATTCGATGCCACGACCTGGGCGCCCGCCCGGGCAGGCTGGGCCTAGCTACGCCGTCGACAACGTCTTGTGTTTTCCTTGCTCCATATTGTTTAGTGAAGCTTTTCCTGGATAATACCCAAGGCGATATTAAGCAGATCCTACTGGTGACCAATGCTGGTTTTGAAAACAAAGCTTTGGTCCATCTTGTTTAGTGAAGCTTTCGGGCTAATCCCCAAAGCGAGATTAATAGAATAGATCGTATGGGTGACAAATACATGGGGCTCTCTACATCCGAAGGCAGAATGAAGGATAACCATTCCCGACAAATGATGGAGCAAGAGATATTCTCTAAGAGACTAACAAATTGGGCCGAGAAGTCAAGTCGGTGGTGCAAGTGCAAGCCCTTGTGCACTATGGGGTGCTAAAAGTATCAGTTTGTCTAATTCACATCTAAATATTTTTTAATGATGTCACATCTAAGTTCCCATAAATATATAATGCAGCAACAAGAAACAAAAAAAATAGGACAAAAAAAGAAGACCCCAAACAGAGTGGACATCAGCTTAGATGGGACATAACTAAATCACATCTAGATGTGTCCTAGACAGACCCTAAAAGTATCGGTCTTGCAACAACAAAATGAAAGTATAATCCGTCATTTTTGGTGGGACGATAAAGATGGACACCATAGAGTCCACTAGATGGCCTAGTATAACAAGAAAAAGCTGGAAATGGATAAGGAAGGCAAGCACACACAAATACGGAAGACCCGGAAGAGGAAACAATTTGAACGCTACAACCTTTTTTCCAAGGGGCCGGCGGCATAGGTTTTCACAACATGCATTTGCTCAACTACGTGCTGCTCACTCGACGGGCTTGGAGACCAATCCAGCGACACACCTATTTTGTGCGCCCGAATCCTAAACGTACAAGTATTATCCTCAAGGAGAAAGTGGTCACTGAAACTTTGGCCAACTGGGTGAACAAGAAGAGGCAAACTCTTGAGATTGATGGATGGTACATGCAACATATTTTGTTGTGCTGAGAGGGAAGTATTCCATGCAATGATCACTTGCACAAAGGCCTCTGCCCTACCGAAAGCCATGCTAGCTGTCTTGAGAATCCCAACGGAACCCATGCTCAGACGTACTAACCTGTTTGTTTGAGCTTCAGGGATCAGATTCAGCTTTGCCAATGAAGTTGAATTTCAAATCTGAAGCAAATAACTATTTTAAATCAGCTTTACCAATGAAGTTGAATCTGGAATATAAAATAAAAAACTATTTCGAATCAGCTTTGCTAGTGATGTTGTATTTGGATTTGAGCCATTTTCAGTGCAATTTGCTGAAGCACCTAAAAGTGTACTTCGGTGACGAAGCTGATTCAGTGAATCAACTTTGCCACTGAAGCAAATCCATAGGTGATTTGTATCCAATTAAAGCTGAAACAAACATGGCTTTATATCATTGCGAATCAGCTTTGCCATTAAAGCGAATCGACAGATGATTTGATTCGAATCAAAGCTGAAACAAATAGGGTAACTGACTGGCTGCAAATCCCACTAGGCAGTAGGACTGGCTGGCTGCATTGAGAATGGTCATACAAGAAAACATGTGATCCCGTGGTGTCCTTGGTGTCTGCTAAATGACGCCGTACACAGTTCCGGCAATGCATCAATCAACATTTCAGCCACCTCTCTACAAAGCTATTGCACAGATTTGTCAGGTATACGAGCGGACAACATAGACTGTAAAGGGAAGCAACCCACGAATTGCACCAATCCGATGCAGTTGAAACGGGTGTTGTGGCAGAAATTGTCTTCTCTAGCAGTGTTGGTATGTAACACCCCGGATGTAACTTTTCATCTTTGTAACTCCAACTCTTGCCATTTTCGGCTATGTGATATGTTTATTCCCTTCGTGGTTGGGTTTTGTCTTTCGTTTTTCATTTTATTCATGTCATGCATATCATATCATGTCATCATGTGCATCTCATTTGCATACGTGTTCGTCTCATGCATCCGAGCATTTTCTCCGTTGTCCGTTTCGCAATCCGACACTCTCACATGCACCGGCTCACCACTCTTGTCTCTTTTCGTGTGCGGGTGTTGAACGTTCTCGGAATGGACCGAGCCTTACCAATGGCCCCGGTATAGCACCGGTAGACCACCTGTCAAGTTTCGGGACGTTTGGAGCTCGTTTGGTACTCCAACGGTTATCCGCATATCCGCAAGGCCTCTTTTAAGTTGCAGCCCAACACCCCTCTAAAACAGCCCAATAACCCATCTAACTACCCTCCATGCTCTCGGTCGTTCGATCACGATCGTGTGGGCGAAAACTACACCCCATTTGGACACTCCTAGCTCCCTCTACCTATATGCCTCCCCCTCCGAATTTCCGGACGAAACCCTAGCAGATTCGTCCCCGCCGCCACCGGACACGTCCGGCCGCAGCCGGACACGTCCGCCGCCGCCGCCCAGCGAACCGGGTCTCGCCACGTGGCG